>NC_056749.1:669337510-669570010 GCF_019279795.1 Protopterus annectens | reverse complement strand
CTGAATGCACTTCCCTGCCAAGTGAGCCCCCCATGCATAGTCTGAAGAGTCTGTTGTTAGGGTTTGGGCGGCAGGGGTTAGAGTGAATGGCAGTCCCATGTTTTGGTGACAGGTGTCTGCCCACCAAAGGAACTCTATCTGTAGACAAGAAATAAGCAGCATTGCTTCTAGATCCTGAGAATGCTGACACCATAGGGTTTAGATACCATTGTAGTTTCCTCATATGCAGTCTTGCATATGGAATTAGTAGAATGCAGGAGGCCATAAACCCCAGGGCTTGCAGTATTTTCCTTGCAGATAGCTTTGTCTTTGTGGCCAGTAGTTTGAAGTAGGCTGTCAAATGAACTTGTTTTTCTGGCGTGAGAAAAGCCATCTGGGAAGTTGTGTTCAAGCTTGCTCCCAGGAATACAATTTGTTGGCAGGGTACAAGATGTGAATTCTTTTTGTTTATAGTGTACCCCAGGGAAGTTAGCAATTTCTGTACAAACGCCAGATGATTCAATATTATGTCCTGGTTTTCTGCCTGAATTAGACAATTGCCCAGGTATGGATATATTTGGATATTTCTTTGCCTGCAAAATGCAATGACTGGAGCTAGGCATCTGTGAATACCCTGGGCGCAGTAGATAAGCCAAAGGGCAGTGCAGAGAACTGATAGTGCATGCATCCTGCTTTGAAGCGTAGGTATCTTCTGCAGGATTTCCTTATTGGGATGTGCAGGTAAGCTTCCTTTAAATCCAGTGTTGCCAACCAGGCATTTTTGCCTAGCATAGGAAGCAGTTGGTGAAGAGTTAACATCTTGAATTTTGGAATCACCAAAAATGCGTTTAGGATAGAGAGGTCCAGTATAGGACGCCAGTTGTCGTCTTTTCTGGGTACCAGGAAAAGTCTTGAGTAGAAACCTTGTTCCAGTTCCTCTTCTGGGACAGGTTGAATAGCCCTTATGCTTAAGAGAGCAAGAATTTGCTTTTGGGTCTCCGCCCACTGATTTGGGGGGGTAGGTCTGTCCAACCGTTTGGGGTTGGTAAGGAGTGAAAGTGGAATCTGAATCCATGGTCAGCTATATTTAAAACCCATTTGTCCTGGGTAATGAGTTCCCAATTTTTTGCCTGCCGGGCAATCTTTCCCCTAAAGGAACAGTCAGTTGTGCAGGGCTTGGAAGATTTAAAGTTAAGTCAATGAGACAGTTTACCATAGGGGGGGAGTCTTACCACTCCCTGGTTTGAAAGTGGGAGCCCCCCACTGCTTAGCCCTGTGAGTACCTTGGGACTGAAGCCTGGGTGTTCTGCTGGTTCTGGGTTTGGACTGAAAAGGCCTGGAAGAGGCAGGAAAGGACCAATTTTTAGAGGGCCAATGCCTACTAAATCTGGGAGGCTGTACTTGCTGGAAATCTTTAACAGCTTGCATAGATTTAGCTTTTTCCTGACCATCTTTTTAAGTACTACTACTGCTTTGTTGCCAAACAGGCGGTCTTGGTTTAAGGGAGCATCCACCAATTTAGCTTTAACATGATCTGGCAAAGATTGCTCCTTAAGCCAATCATGCCTTCTAAGTACAGACCCAGTGACAGCAGCCCTGCAAGATGCCTCTAGTGAATCAAAACCACATTGCAAAGTATGTTTTCCAACATGTTCAGCAGAATGCATTAAATCCTGTAAATCTTTATTTTCAGCACAGTCAGGAATCATCAATTTCTGTTTAAGCAATCCAATAACATGCTGCTGATACTTCAACTTATGAAACTGTCAGTTTAAGGCCCTGATAGCCAAGGTTGCAGAAGTGTATACCTTCTTACCCCATCTATCCAGCGCCCTGGAATCTCTACCAGAGGTGGTAGGATTTTTGGCAGTAGTAGCCTTAATGCCCTTGGGTCCCTGTGAAATGGTCTCAGGATCCGCAGTAGGATTTTTAAAAAGGAACGTGTGAGAGTCAGGAACCCTGTAATATCTATCAGGTTTTCTGGGAGCAGGAGGTAAAGAATCAGGGGCCAAGCTAGATTCCGAAAAGGCATCAACAATGTCCAGTACAGGGGGATAGCTAAAGGCCTATGTTCGGGCAGGAGTAAGAAATCCCTAAGCCTCTTTTTAGAGTTAGAGTAATCCTGGCTTTCCCAGCAAAAATGCTCCCCAAGAGTATGCAAGGTTTAACCAAAAGAGCAATCCTCTGGAGGGGAAGCACAGGGAATAGAGTCCTCTGCATCAGAATCCTCATAGGTAGATAAGGGTAGATCCTGGTCATCAGAGGAAACAAATTTCAGAATCCTGATCAGAAGAATCATAAGCAAACTCAGTCCTAGGTCTTTGAGAGGGAAGGTTGGCTCCCCCTGATTAAAGTAATAAGGTATTCGGCCATTCTTATTTGTTTTTTAGGAATAGAGGCCTGACCATGCGGTCTGGGCGTTGGTTTTCTAGGCATGGACCGAGTTTTAGGCCTTGAAGAAGAAGATGGCGTCAGTTTAATATGCAAGTCAGTAGGCCTGAATACACCCTCAGAAGCCAGTGCCTGTACAGCAGCTCCAGACCCATCCAAGGTAGAGACATCTGCAGGTTCCACAGCTGAAGCATCTCGCGGTATACCGGACTCCAAATGGGTCTCAGTAGAGACCTGCGAATCTGAAGTAGTGGGTATCAGGGGCTGCGAAAGTACCTCAGTGAGTACCGGCGAACTGGCAACTAGCTTAAGAAGCGTCGTCGGCAGCTTTGGACCTATGTGGTCTGTCTCTGTCTTTATCTTTGCATTTTTTCGGAATGTTGGTAGTCGGGAGGCTTACCGAAGCCATAACTGGATAATTGAACCAAGTACCAAAATATTTAGAAGCTTAAATATACAGACAACGAATAGTTTGTTGTTTAAATTAGACACAAAACCGACAGCGAGGTACGTCGTGGTCAGGGCCTAGGCAAGGAATGCAGTACGAATGAAAATCTTTATGAGGTACTTACTTTCCACAAGAAATACAATTATTGACTTTTACTGACATCGGTTTAGAGCAAGAAAAAGTTTCCCCAATGGGGTACTTAGCTTAGTTGAAGACTTCGGTTCTGAAACTCGAAAACAAAAATTTCAGGAGTCGGCCGACCTGCACTTGCGAACTGCTTCTGCTTCGGGCACCGCACGGCAAGAACGACTGATGTAATGGCATCGGCTGCATGCTTTATACCCCTGACTACCTGATGTCATGGAAGATGGGACAGCAACCAACGCAGGACCCAAGACTTTGTTAATCAGGCCGACTGAGGGCTACTGCAAGCAGATAACCCAAATATGATGACTGCAACAGTGAAACACAAAACATCTATACAGCAGCATACAGAAGACAAGGACATCTAAGGTTACGGTAAGTTCTTACACAATACTATGTCCTTCTATTCATATGCTGCTGTATTCATGACATCAGGGGAGTGCAAAAGCTGCTGCCCTAAGAAAGGGGAGGTGGACCAGAAACACTTTCCACAAACCCATGAAGGATGGCTCTGGCAAATCCTGCCCTGAATCTAGAGACCAGTTGCAGTTTATAATGTCTGCTGAATGTGTGAAGGACCATGGAGATGCTTCGAGGATAGCAGCTGTATACAACTCTTTAAGGAATACCCCAGAGGAGGACACTGCCCTGGTAGAGTGTGCTCTTACTAGGGCTGGCAGTGACCTATCATGGTTAGTGTAACAAAAGGAAATGGTTTTAGATATCCAAGAGGATGCAGTTTGCTTGGAAAAAGGCTGGCCCACAGCTCTTGGGTGGTAAGAGATGAAGAGCCTGTCAGATTTGCAGAAGGATTTGGTTTTGGCCAAGTAATACCGGAGCTGTCTGTGAATGTCTAGGGAATGATACCACAGTACAAGCAGAAAATGAATGATTTCAACAATTGGCCATGTTTCTGGTGTCATTCTAAGGGGATCCAGTATCTGTCTGCCTGGGATGACATGATTGACAGACCTCGATGCTTTGCCAAAGATGGCCTGCATCTGTCACCCCTGGGCTTCCAGATACTGGCCAAGGCTCTTGCCACCCCTACAGTGCCTTTTTTAGGCAGTGTTCCAAACACCAAATTAGCTACAAACAAATGCAATCTGAGGGTCGTGCTGCTCAATGCTAGAAGTCTAAATCTCAAAATGCACTCTCGAAGCACTCCTTAAAATGGAGAACATCGACATTTGTGCTGAAACAAACACCTGGGTTCAAGGCAGCAGAAAGCACCCCTGCACTACCAGGCTATAACTCATTCCATATCTTTTGACCCCAGAACTTGGACCAAAGCTCCAAAGGTGGCAATGTTTCCACATTCATAAAGGATGCGCACACCTCCAGACTGGTAGCCCAACATTAAGCATTTGACATAATTCAGGAGCAACTAACATTGGGTAAGACAGCAATTCAGGTCGTAGCCTGCTACAGGTTCCCAACCATGTCCCAAAACTCTCACTCCACGTTCCTAAGCACCCTGGAGAATATTAGGATCCAACCCAACACTCATACTGGGTGACTTCAACTACCCCTCCATTTACTGGGAAAACTACTTGTGTACCAATACACTTGCCAAACGTTTCCTGGAATTCATTAATTCCAATGCCCTGGACCAGCTCGTTCTTACCCCCACTAGAGGTAGCAAAATCCTTGTCCTGGTCATTACTAACATGGGCGACCGTTGCTCTACACCAATAGTCAACTCCTCCCTGTTTAGATCTGACCACAAACTAATCACCTTGGAAATCCACATCCCTCCCACCCCCACAAAGGTAACCACCCTGAAAAATGTCTCCAAAGCTAACTTTGGGGTCCTAAAAACAGAGGTGTCTAACTTCACTGCATCCATGCAAATGGAGAATAGTTGCATGACTGCCGAATCATACACCAATGCACTTTATGAACACATAAACAAATGCATAGATCTCACCATACCCAACATGCTCTCCTCCAAAAAAAGGAAGCCAATCTGGTGGTCCCTTGTCATAAACAAACTCTACAACAGGAGGAGGAAACTGATGCGGAATAAGGTGAAATCCCAAGACTAGTAAAACTCTGTTATCAGCCTCAACAAAAAGTTGAGATCCCTCATCAAATCCTCTAAAGCTAACTATGAAAACAGAATTGCAGCAGATAGTGAAGACAACCACAAGGCCTTCTGCAGTTATGTAAAGAATCTACACGGCAATACCCAGATTTGCTCTGAGCTACTGCACAATGGTACCTCCTATACCAAGCCAACAGATACTGCCAATATACTGGCCGACAGATTCAGTGCCAACTTTACCCCAAAGGAGATTCAGTGCCAACTTTACCCCCAAAGGACCAACCACAATACCAGTAGATTGCCATGCACCAAGTATTACTGCTGCACAGGTTAAAACAGCACTGTCCAAGGCCACGAATACAGCTTCTATGGGATCTGACAATATCCCTGGCTGTGTTCTACATTAACTACAGCGTGAACTGGCACCTCACCTGTGTGCCCTGTTCAATCACAGCCATACCTCAGGCTTTGTCCCTACCGAATGGTGCACTGCTACAGTCATCCATCTCCACAAAGGAGGAGCAACTACAGACCCTGGGAACTACAGCCCCATTAGCCTGATATGCAAAGCTATGGAGCGAATCATCATGGACCTAATAAACAAGGATATAGGGAATCTCCAAACTTGGATCCCACACAGCTTGGTTTTGTGAAGGGTAGATCTTGCCTGCTCATCTTGGCCGACTCCTTTGAGTCAGTCACCAGATGAAGGCAAGGTGGTTCACAGCCTACCTTGATATGGCCAAGGCCTTTAACACCATTCCCCACTCAGGAATCATAGAAAACTCAAGCTAGGCATCAACCCCTATATCACTAGGTGGGTCGCAAACTGGTTGACAGATAGAACCCACAGTGTGAAAATAGCTGACTCCAAGTCAGACTGCTGACCAGTCACGAGTGGAGTCCCACAGGGTTCGTTCCTGGGTCCTATCCTGTTTATCTGTTTCTCTGAAGTCCAAGCCAACACAAAGGGACTCTGGCTGACAAAATTTCGCAGACTATTGTAAGTTGGGAGCTATTATTAACTCCCCAAGTGATGCTGGCATCCTACAGAAAGGCCTCACTGAGACCAATGACTGGTGTCAGAACCATGGCCTTAAGCTCAATGCCAAAAAATGTCATCCCCTTTGGGAAAAACCCACCTCCCATGAATTAGCCCATCGATGGTAGTCCACTGAACACAGAAGGCATTATAAGAGATCTGGGAACACAGGTTAACAGCAACCTCTCTTTTGACCACCACATTGCCACTGTGGTCAGAAAGTCCTTCTATGTGGCACATCTCATTACTATGGGCTTTGCATCCAGGAAGAAAGAGGTCACTGTCACCCTCTACTCTTCCCTCATTAAGCCAGAGTACAACGCCCCATTTGGCATGTACCTCAGTAAACACCTGCAAAAACTGGAGACGCTGCAAAAGTACCTCACAAAGAGGATCTAGGCCTTAAACACTTGTCCTATATGGACAGACTAAAAAAACTCCAACTAGTCTCTGACTCATATCACCTACTTAGAGGCAATCTCTGCTCGACTTACAAAGCCATGTCTGACCCAGCTCTGTTAGAAATGCTACATCTAAAGAAATCCCAATCCCTCCGCACCACATGCTCCAGAGACCTCACTCATTACCACAATCAACAGAACATGCTGGAGGGACAGGTTCATAACACAGACACTGCCCATATTATGGAACAGACTTCCCATACATGTCAAGCAGAGCACCTCACTGGCCCTCAAGAGAAATCTTGACGAGTGGATGGGAAATAGTAAAGTCACCCCGGGAATCACTCTAGTGGCTCTATTCGACAAAGGAAAGTACAGTTGTGTACACTTACCATAAATGTAGATGTTAGAGTGTATTCATTGTTGGAGTCATTACATTTGGGTTATCCTGCTGGCAGATTGCCCTCAGCTGGCCGGAATTCCAAAGTCTTGGGTCCTGCTTGCTGTCGCCCCTTCCTGACGTCAGGTCGTCAGGGGTATAAAAGACTAAGCCGACGCAATTTTCTTCAGTTTTTCTTGCCTCAGATGTCAGATGCCCCCTAACAGGGTAACCAAACTTTATACACACACACACACACATATATATATATATATATATATATCAATAAATGCAGGCATATAAATTTTACCTTCATCTATAAGCAAATACACCATATAGGTTGTATAAATCAGAGAAGGAAAGATAAGATCCATAGAAAAAAAAGGGGGAATGGCGGGTGGGTAACCTGGACTGCAACAGTGAATACACTCGAACATCTACATTTATGGTAAGTGTACACAACTGTACTATGTTCTTCGTGTTTCACTGCTGCAGTCATTACATTTGGGTTGAGCCCCAAAACTATGGTTGGGAGGCTGGAACTAGACAGCAGTAGAGCAGCCATGAGGACCTGCAGAACTGCAGTGGCAAAGTCTGCCCTGGATTTAGAGTAGAGCGGCAGATAATGCTTTGTAAAGGTGTGCACTGAACTCCAAGTAGCTTCCTCTAAAATATCCCTGGTTGGTACTCCCCTGAGAAAGGCTGCTGAAGTGGCTGCAGCTCTGGTGGAATGTGGCCTAATGCCCTTAGGCACTGTCTTGCCATGGTGTAAGTAGCAGAAACGTATGCAGTGGCCTAACCACTTAGAAATAGTCTGCTTTGAGATGGCCTTTCCTTGTGATCCTGCAGCATCTGCCACTAGTAATTGCTCTGTTTTCCTGAAAACTTTGGTTCTGTCCAAGTAGAATCTAAGCTGTCTATGTACGTCCAAAGAATGCAGAATTCGCTCCCCCTTGTTCTGTGGTTTTGGGTAAAAAATTGGCAGATGAATAGTTTGGTTTAGAGCTACACTGGACGCCACTTTAGGCATAAATGTTGGATTTGTCCTCAGGGACACCCTGTCTGGATGAAAAATGCTAAAAGGTTCCACAGCCATGAGCGCCTGCAGCTCTGAAACTCTTCTTGCTGAAGTAATTGCTAGGTGCAGAGCTATTTTCCAAGATAAAAACTTTATATCAGCAGTAGCAGGTGGCTCAAAAGGAGGCAGGGTGAACTTTTCCAAGACATAGTTGAGGTCCCATACAGGTATTGGTAATCTCCTTGGATGGCTTAAAGTTTTGGCCCCTCTGAGGTACCGCTTTAATAAAGGGTGAGAAAAAAGTGGTGGCTCTGTATTGTAATGAGCCGAAATGGCAGAGGCATGAATTTTAATTGATGAAAACGATAGACCTTTGTCCAGCATCTCAGTTAAGTATTGCAAAATCTGAGGAATGTTTTGGACAGTTGTATCAGTTCCTTGTGCCTGGTTCCAAGCACAGAATCTCTTCCATTTTTCAGCCTAAGACTTTGTAGTACTAGCCCTTCTGGCTTCCAGAATGGCATTCATCACAGCTTTACTGAGGAGTGTTTTTTGTGTGACTACATTATCCGCCATGCTGCCAAGTTTAATGTCTTGAGTTGGTTGTGCAGGATCTGATTGCTTTGCTGGGTCAGCAGATGAGGTATTTGAGGTAAAGTCCAAGCTGGGTATAATGACAAGTTCCTTAGGATTGGATACCAAAACTGGCGTGGCCAGTCTGGGGCAATCAGTATCATCTTTGGCTTTTCCTGTCTGACCTTTAGTAGTACCTTGGGGAGGAGAGACAGTGGGGGAAAGGCATATACTGATAGGTTTTCCCAACCGAAAGATAGGGCGTCCACTTTTCACACTTGTCTGTGATAAGTCCTTGTGCAGAATCTTTTTAGTTGGTAATTGTGAGGTGAGGCAAAAAGATCTATGTCTGGGCAACCCCATTTCCTTGTTATCATGCTGAAGACTTGCTAATACAGCTTCCACTCGTGGGGATCCATGAGGTTTCTGCTTAGTTCGTCTACCAGAATGTTTTCCTTTCCTAGCTATAATTGTACCTGCAGATGTATTTGGTAAGTCAAAGCTGTGTCCCACAAAGTCATGGCTAGTCTGCAAAGGGGGTAAGAATGTGTGCCCCCTGCTTGTTTATATACCACATGACCGTGGTGTTTGTCTTTATCAGTAGTTGTCCTGGATGAAGTAGGTCCTTGAAGGCTGTCAGGGTATTTTGAACAGCTAGCATCTCTTTTTGATTGATATGTAGATGCATTTGGTTTGAGGACCATGTTCCCTGAATGCATCTTCCTGCCATGTGGGCCCCCCCAGGCATAATCTGATGCATCCGTTGTCAGTGTCTGCCTGGCTGGGGTAACATGAATGGCTGTCCCTTGTTCTGATGACAAGCCTTTGCCCACCATCGAAACTTCTGCTGTAGGCAGGGGATGAGAGTAATGATTGTTACCAGGCTGTGGCAATGTTGAGTCCAAACACTTTTTAGGTACCATTGAAGTTTTCTCAAATGCAATCTTGCATATGGAATTAGTAGTATGCAGGATGCCATGAAGCCCAAAGCCTGCAGAATTTTTCTTGCAGATAACTGGGCCTTTGCTGCCAACATTTTGAAAAAAGGCAGTCAGTTGTCTTTGTTTGTCTGGCGTGAGATAAGCCATCTGTGCAGTTGTATTTAAGCTTGCATCCAGGAATATTATCTCTTGAGAGGGTACTAGTTTTGATTTCTTTTTGTTGACTGTGTACCCTAGGCATGTCAGAAGTCTTTTCACAAACGCCAGATGTTGTAGAAGAATGTCCTTGTTCTCTGCTTGAATGAGACAATCGTCCAAGTAAGGCAGAGTATGGAAATGGAACTTGTAGCCTTGTGACACTATATTTAGAACCCACTTGTCCTGGTTATAATGTGCCAATTTTGAGAAAAAAGTGCTAATTTTCCCCCTAAGGGTGCTGCCAGTAGATAAGTGCTTGGTGCAGGCGGGGGGGGAAGTCATTGTGACTGTTTCCTGTACGTTTGCGATTTGTCTTTTCCAGCTTTGGAGGTAGAAGCATCCCATTGCTTTGACCTGTATGAACCTTGCGCTTGAGATCTGCCCCTAGGGCGTCTGGATCTGCCCCTTTGAGGTCTGTCTGACACAGGAAAGGACCAAATTTTGGTAGGCCAGTGTCTAGTAAACCTTGGTGGCTGTACTCATAAAAAATCTTTAACAGTTTGCATAAATTTAGCTTTGTCCTCCATTTTCTTTAACACCTCTTCTGCCTTAACACCAAAGTATCATGCTGTAAAGGTGCATCTAGTAATTTAACTTTAACATGATCAGGCAGATTTTGTTCCTTTAACCAAGCATGCCTCCTAATTACAGAACCCATAACTGCGGCCCTGCAGGAGGCCTCCAAAGAATCAAAACCACATTGCAAAGTATGCTTTCCAACTTGTTCAGCTACATGCAATAAATCCTGCATTTCCTTGTTTTCTGCACATTCAGAGTTCAACAACATTTTCTGTTTAAGTAATCCCATGACATGCTGCTGATATTTGAGCATATGAAACTGACAGTTCAAGGCCCTTATCCAAGGTTGCAGATGTGTAGACCTTTTTTCCCCATCTATCCAGTGACTTTGAATCTCTGTCAGAGGGGGTGGGGTTTTTTTTTGCAGTGGAAGCCTACTCCTTTTGGACTCTGTAAAATAGTTTCTGGATCTGCAGCAGGGTTTTTAAAAAGAAATTTAAAAGAGTCAGGAACCCTGTAATATCCGTCAGGCTTAACAGGAGCTGGGGGTAAGGAGTCAGGGGTCACACTAGACTCCGAAAACACATCTACAATATCTAACACAGGAGGAATGGCTAGAGGTCTGTGCTGAGGTAGTAAAAGGAAATCCCTGAGCCTCTTTTTGGAGTCTGAAAAATCTTGGCTCTCCCAGTGGAAATGCTCCCTCATGGTATGCAAGGTTTCCCCAAAAGAATAGTCCTCAGGAGGAGAAGCTGAAGGTACAGATTCTTCAGCATCAGAATCTTCATAGGGGGGGAAAGAATATTCCTGATCAGAAGAGGAATCAGAAGAAATAGAAACCCGATCTGAAGATTCATAGTCAGTCTCTTGCCTAGGCCTCTTATCAGGAGGGGGATGGGAACCCCTGATCAAGGTAATCAAGTCAAGCATTTGTTTTTTGGGCATAGAGGCCTGTCCTCGTGGCTCTTGAGTTTGTTTCCTTGCTTTAGAAGGTGCTTTAGTCTTTATCTTTGAAGATGAAGTCATTTTAATATAAAGATGTTTAGGTCTGAATACACCCTCAGAAGCCGGTGCCTGCTCAGCGGCTCCGGACCCATCTGAGGGAATAGCGTCCGAGGCTCCAATACCTTGAGTATCCTGCGGCATAGCCGACTCCACGTGGGAGTCGGTAGCGGCCTGTGACTCTAAGGTAGCGGTCCTCAAGGGCTGCAAAAGTGCCTCACTGAGAACCGGCGAATGGCTTAGGAGAAGCTTCGTCGGTTTTGGGCCTCGGTTGTTTATCTCTATCTTTTTCTTTGCGTTTTTTGTGAACTCCGGTAGTCGGATGGCTATCCGACATTTCAGGATAATTAAACCGGCGTCCAAAATAGTTTAAAGCAAAATCATACCAACGCTTAATAGAGCGTTGGTTAAATCTAGCACAAAACCGACAACCAGGAACATTGTGATCAGGGCCTAGGCAAGGAATACAGTAAGAATGAAAGTCCTTATGAGGTACTTGCTTTCCACAAGAAATACAGTTATTAAGTTTGACATTGGTCTGGAGCAAGAAAAAAGTTTCTCCAATGGGGTACTTAGCTTTATTGAAGACTTCAGATCTGAAACTCGAACATGAAAATCTCAGGAGTCGGCCGACTGGCACTTGCGAACTGCTTCTGCTTCGGGAACTGCGCGGCAAGAAAGACTGAAGAAAATGGTGTTGGCTGTGTCTTTTATACCCTGACGAGTTGATGTCAGGGAAGGGGCGACAGCAGCAGATGCAGGACCCAAGACTTTGGAATTAAGGGCGGCTGAGGGCAATCTGCCAGCAGGATAACCCAAATGTAATGACTGCAACAGTGAAACACGAAGAACATCTGGGAACTAAGGTCAGGTGGCATGATGTCAGGGGTACTCCTATGGCCCAGGCTTGTAAAGGCTCCAGGGCCATTAGTCTAGTACACACCTATGAACCTATGAATGAAGTATCCTCTCTGCCTTGTTCTGCAGAGAGGGAAAAAAGGTTGGCAAACTGATAGTCTGATTCAAGGACAGCTCACTGACCACTTTAGGCATGAAGGTAGGGTTATAGTACGCAAACATACCCTGTCTTTGTGGAAGGCAGTGAAGGGGGGGGGGGGCTGCCATAAGGGCCTGGAGTTCCGAGACTCTTCTGGCTGAGGTGATGGCCACCAAGAGTACAGTCTTACAAGTGCAGTGTTGGAGGGTGCAGTCTTTGGCTGGTTCAAAGAGTGGAAGTGTCAATTTTTCTACAACAAAGTTAAGATCCCAAAGAGAAGGATGAATGGGCTTCCCAGGGGGCCTGAGATGTAGTGCCCTTCTCAGAAAGAGTTTGACTTCTAACCTGGATGCAAGAGGTAGTACCAAGACCAGGCATGCTGAGATGGCAGATAGGTGAATTTTAATGGAGGAATAGGATAGTCCAGACTTCATAAGGTCACACAGGTAAGACCAGACCACTGGGGGCTCTGCCGTCAGTGGCTGTAAGTTGTTTTTCTGACACCATAAGGAAAAATCTCCATTTTGACAGGTATGATTTTTCTGGTAGTTGGTTTTCTGGCCTCCTGCAGAACCTGGATCATGCCCTCTGTGTATCGGTGTCTGAAGGGAATCAACGCCCTATCATCCACAATGTGACAGCTGAGGGTGTAAGAGTTTTCCCTTGTCCTGAGTGAACAGGTCCATTTGCTGGGGTAACTTGTGGTGGTTGATGAAACAGAAGGGGGAACCAATGCTGCCTTAGCCAATAGGGAATCATCATCAAGATTTGAGGATGTTCCTTCTGAATTTTCAGCAGGACTCTGTATGATGTGGAAGGAGAGAACGCATAAGCGTACATTCCCTTCCAGGAGACTGAGACAGCGTCCACCTTCCAAGCCTCTGGTTGAGGTACCCTGGATCAGAAGGTTGTGAGCTGTCTGTTCATGGAGGAGGCAAAGAGATCCACATCCAGAATACCCCATCGATGGACCTGGTCCAGAAACACGTCCCTGTTTAGCATCCACTTGTGAAACAGTGTCATGGTCCTGCTTAATGAATCTGCCATCACATTGCCTGCAGAAGGGATATATGCTGCTTGGGGTAAGATCTGTTTCTCCAGGGCTATTTCCCAAGCCAGCAGTGCTAGTCTGCACAGAAGGTAGGACTTTGTCCCCCCCCCCCCAATTTGTTGATGTACCACAGCCCAGTGGTATTCTGTGTGCCACCTCAGGGTGCCTGGTAGAAGCTGACACTTATAAATTTCCAAGGCCAATATCAAGGCTCTCATTTCCTTGATACTGATGTGCTCTTTCTGTTGAGTGGGGGGTCCATGTGTTCCTCACTCTCCATTTTCTTAAGGTTGCACCCCAGCCTGTATGACACATCTGTAGAGAGATCCTGGTTGGGGAGTATGGGCAGGTCAGGATTTGACTGAATCTGGGAGATCCACCATTTCAGTTCCCTGGTCAGGCATGGCAACATGGAAATCATGAACTCTAGAGGATACGTTTCCAAATTATCGGATACCACATCCTCATGTGTAGCCTTGCCAGGGGGTAGTAGACAACATGAATCCTAGGATTCTGAGGAATTCCTTGGCTGAGATGGCTTTGAGAGGAACGCTTTCCTCACAGAAAGATGTGAGCATCACAATCTTTTCTGGTGGTAGGCAAGCCATCATTTCCCTTGTCAGAATCCGACATCCTAGAAACACCTGTTCTTGAGAGAGTATCAGGGAGGATTTTTTTTAATTTATGGTAAATCCCAGACCTGTGAGGAGGGAGATGGTGAAGTGCAGGTGTTGTAAAGCCATGGAGCTTGAATGGAGCCTGGATACGGATGTTTAGATAGGGGAAAAGTTGTATTCCCTTTGTTCTGACAAATGGCATGACTGGGGCCAGACATTTTGTAAATACTCTTGGAGCTGCAGAGACACCAAAGGGTAAAGCACAGAACTGAAAGTGTGCAGAATCCACTGAGAAGTGGCGGTACCTTCTGAAAAGTGGGTGGACTGAAATGTCTAAATATTTGTCCTTTATATCCCAGGATACTAGGAAAGCCTGAGGAAGGATCGGGGTAGAAGAGTAGGAAGAGAAAGCATCCTGAAGGAGGGAACTCTGAGGAAGGTGGCAAGGTGGGATAGGTCCAGGATGGGCCTCAAGGGACCTTCCTTTCTAGGGACCAAAAAGATGCTTGAATAAAATCCCCTTCCTCCTGAAATAGACAGGACCTCATGAATGGTTCCTTGAGTAAGAAGTTCTTGCAGGACTGGGGGGAAGAGAGGGATGTGGTGTCGGTATGGGTAAGGTATGCCTTTGGGAGTAGGTCTGGCCTCCCAGGTCATGAGATACCCCTGCTTTACGATAGAAAGGACCCAGAAGTCCTGGGTAACCTGTTTTCAAGTGGTAAGACAGAGGGAAAGGCGCATGGAAAGAGGGGTGTCTGGGTGAGGAGCCTGGTAGTCACAGACTACCAGGTTTTCCCCGAAAACACTGCTTAGAGGAGGGAGTAGAGGAGACAGACCTGGCTGGAAGCAGTTACCTTTAAGCTTAGCTTGCATTTGAGAATCTCACAAAGGAAGTTTTTGCACTGTAATTTCTTTGAAAATGTGGAAAGTACAGTTGTGTACACTTACCATAAATGTAGATGTTAGAGTGTATTCACTGTTGCAGTCATCATGTTTGGGTTATCTGCCTGCAGGTACCCTTCAGCCGGCCTGAATAGCAGAGTCTTGGATTGCTGCATCGGATGCGGTCTCTTCTTCCATGACATCAGGTCATCAGGGGTATAAAATATGCAGCAGACGCCATTACATCAGTTTTTCTTGCCCCAGATGTCAGGTGACCCCACAATGGGAAGCAATTATATGTTATGGTACACCTCCATCAAAAAGCAAATGCATCAGAAAAAGTACAGTTTTGTACCTACCATAAATGTAGATGTCCGAACTGGATAGCATCTGCAGTCATAACAAGTGGGTTGTCCTGTCAGGCAGCCCTGCAGTCGACGGATTCCAAAGTCTGGGTCCCATCTCTGTTGGTCTTGGTATAAAAGCACCACCCGACGCCATTTTCCTCAGTGTTTCTTGCCCCAGATGCCAGTAGCCCTCTTGCAGGCTAAAATTTGGATAGATGCCAATGTTTCCAAATAGATAGAGGTAAACACAACAATAAGCATGTATGTACATATATACAAACAAATACACCAAAAGACTCCCCCAACAGCTAGCTATTAGGAGGGTAAACACCCTAGGAGTACCACAGAGGGAAGGGAGGAGGGTAATCCTGACTGCAGATGCTATCCAGTTCGACATCTACATTTATGGTAGGTACAAAACTGTACTATGTCCTTCATGGATGCATCTGCAGTCATAACAAGTGGGTAGAATACCATAGCCAACTAGGGAGGAGGATAAAAGTAGATTATGGTGTGTTTAGGATCCCTTGCAGTACAGCAGTGGCAAACCCTGCTCGATCTGGAATATAGAGGCAAATTATAATGCTTGGCAAATGTATGCACGGAGGTCCAAGTAGCCGCCTCAATAATGTCTTTGGTTGCCACCGTAAGAAGGCTGTGGTAGTGACTGTTGCCCTTGTAGAATGAGGTCTTATGTTCTGTGGAATTGGTTTTCCATGGAAGGAGTAACAGTATCGTATGCAATTTCCTATCCATTTGGAGATTGTCTGTTTGGAAATAGCTTTTCCTTCCCTTCCTGTTGCATAGGCTACAAAAAGTTGGTCAGTCTTTCTGCTATTTTTGTTCTGTCCAAGTAGTAGCGTAGCTGTCTATGTACATCCAAGGTATGCAGTATTCTTTCCTCTCTGTTTTGTGGGTTGGGAAAGAAGGTAGGTAGGTGGATTGCCTGGTTTAAAGATACTCTGGATACCACCTTGGGCATAAATGTAGGATTAGTTCTCATGGACACTCTATCTTGGTGGAAGAGAAGGGTTGCACTGCCATTAAGGCCTGTAGTTCTGAAACCCTCCTTGCTGAAGTAATTGCCAGTAGGAAAGCAGTTTTCCATGACAGGTGTTGTAGGTCTGCTGTTGCTGCTGGTTCAAAGGGTGATAGTGTCAACTTTTCTAGCACAAAGTTTAAATCCCAGGCTGGTAATGGTGGTTTCCTTGGAGGTTTTACATTCTTGATTCCTCTGAGGAACTGCCTGAGCAAAGGGTGCGAAAAACAGGTGGATCAAAGCTGTATTCTGCTGAAATAGCTGATGCATGTATCTTGATGGAGGAGTAGGACAGGCCTGAATGAAGAAGTTCGCCAGATACTCCAGAATGTTAGGCATATCTATGTTTGACACATCTTTTCCTCTTCGGTACTCCAAATGACAAACCTTTTCCATTTTCCAGCATAGTTCCTTCTTGTTGAAGGTCTGCGTGCTTCAAGAATAATGTCTTTAACTCTTTGGGAAAGTTCTGGATTAGCTGCTGCTATGTGATGTTCCATGCAGTCAGTTGCAGCGTTTTAGGTTTGGATGTATGATGCTGTAGTTGTTCTGAGTTAACATCAAAGGCAGGTATTGGCCACATATTGTTCGAGACATGCTCTTCAGTAGTGGGTACCAGTGTTGTCTTGGCCAGTTTGGGGCTATCAGGATTATCCTTGGACGCTCTTCCTTGATTTTAGTAGTACCTTGTGTATCAAAGGAAGAGGTGGGAATGCATATGCTGTTAGGCCTTTCCAGTTGAAGGAGAGTGAGTCCACTTTCCATGCTAGTGGGTGGAATGTCCTTGTGCAGAATTTTTGAGCTGGTGATTGAGAGGTGATGAATAGGTCTATCTGTGGCATTCCCATTTCTTTGAGATGGTCTTGAAGATGTCCGGTGCAGCTTCCATTCGTGGGCATCCGGTGGTTCTGCTTAATATGTCTGCTAGAGTATTGTCTTTCCCCGTACAAACATTGCCTGTAACTGAATGTTGTAGCTGAGTGCCAGGGTCCACAGCTCCAAGGTCATTCTGCAGGGGGTATGAATGAGTGCCTCCCTGTTTGTTGATGTACCACATGACTGTGGTGTTGTCTGTCCTTATCATCAACTGGCCCTCTTTGAGGAATGGTTTGAACTTTTGGATTGCCAGTTTTACTGCCAGCATTTCTTTTAGATTGATGTGCAGGTGAAGTTGATCCTGTGTCCACAATCCTTGCACGCATTTGTCCAGCATGTGGGCCCCCATCCTAGGTCTGAAGCGCCTGTTGTGATGGTCTGGCTTGGTTGACATCTGCGAAAGGGTAGGCCTGGGTTTGACTGGCATGCCTGAGCCCACCATAGGAACTCCTGTTTTAAGCATGGAATTAGTGGGATTTCTGTTTCTAGACTGTGTCTGTGTTGGGACCATAAATTCTTTAGGTACCACTGTAGTTTCCTCATATGTAGTCTGGCAAATGGGACCAAGATTATGCATGATGCCATGAAGCCCAAGGCCTGCAGAAATTTTCTTGCTGTTAACTCGTTCAGTTTTGTTAGTGCCAAGAAGTAAAGAGGAAGTTCTTTTGTTTTTCTGTAGTCAGGAATGCCATTTGTTGTACTGTGTCCAATTCCGCCCAAGAATGTCCTTGTTTGGGATGGTATCAGCCTTGACTTTTGTAAATTGACTGTGTATCCCAGTCCTTGTAGCAAGTAAATGACCCTTTGTAAATCTGTTGTCAGCTTGCTTTTGTTGTCCCCTAGTAGGCAGTCCAGGTATGGGTAAATCTGAATTCCTGTAGGCGATTACTGATGCCAGGCATTTTGTGAATACTCTGGGCAGTAGATAAGCCAAAGGGCAATGCTGAGAATTGATAGTGCTCTGATCCTGCAAGAAATCTGAGGTATCTTCTGCAGATTGGTCGAATGGGGACGTGCAGGTATGCCTCCTTGAGATCTAGAGTTACCAGCCAAGACTCCTTGCCCAGCATGGGAAGAAGTTGCTGTAGGGTCAGCATTTTGAATTTTGGGACAATGATGTATGTATTTAAGGTGGACAGGTCGAGAATTGGTCTCCAACTTTTTCCTTTCTTGGAACTAGGAATAGTCTGGAATAGAACCCTTTCCTTGTTCTGCTGTTGGCACTCTTTCCACAGCTCTCATGTTTGCTAACTCCATTATCTGGCGTAGAGCCTCTGTTTTTGATTTGGAGGTAGATTTGGCATTCCTCTTTGACTGGTAAAGTGTGGAAGTGAAACCGTAACCTTGATCTATGGTTTGTAAAATCCACTTGTCTTTTGTTATGTAGTGCCAGTTCTTTGAAAATAAGGTTAACTTTCCGCCTAGAGGAGCTGCTATTTGTTCCTGGTAGGCGGAATTAGGATTAAGTCACTGTGGTTGTGCTGATGTAGTGGCAGTGGCTGCGCCTGTGCCTCTGTTGTTACCTTGCCACTGTCGCCCCTCTGTAGGCACCTCCCTAGATTGGTTTCTGCCTCTGGAACGTCTATTCCTGCCCCTTTGAAATTTTGTGGAGTCAGGAAAGGACCAATTTTGGCAGGCCAGTTCCTGCTAAACCTTGGGGTTGAACCTGCAAGAAATCTTTAACAGTTTGAACAGATTTTGCCTTTTCTTCCATTTTCTTCATAACCTGCTGGGCAGGTGTACCAAACAAACTTGTCTTGTCCATAGGAGCATCTAGCAACTTAGCTTTAACATGATCCGTAAAGCTTGTTCCTTTAGCCATGCATGCCTTCTTATCACTGTGCCTGTCATGGCTGATCTAAATGAAGCCTCCAGTGCATCATAGCCACATTTTAAGGAATGGTTGCTAACCTGTTGTATGTTATTTACCATCTCTAATACATATTTCTTATCAAGAGATTCATCAGTGGTTAGTTTTTAGTTAACTGATCAAGCATAAACTCTTGGTATTGTATCATGTGAAACTGACAGTTTAAAGCTCTAGCTGAGAGAGTAGCTGAAGTGTAGACCTTTTACCCCATCTGTCTAATGACCTTGCTTCCTTCAGAAGGAATAGGGTTTTAGCTGTGGTCGCGCTACTGCCTTGGGACCCTGGGATATAGTTTCGGGGTCTGCAAGTGGGGCCTTGTAAAGGTGGTGATGAGTATCTGGCACCCTGTAAAATCTGTCTGGTTTGGCAGGGGGTAAAGAATCTGGAGCGGAGCAAACATCATTGAAAGCATCATCCACCACAGAGAGAACAGGAGGTATAGCTAAGGGCCTGTGCTGTGGGAGGTGCAGAAAGGTCCTAAGTCTTTTCTGGAGTCTGAAAATCCTGTTGCTGCCATTGAACTGTTCTGCATGGCATGCAAGGTTTCCCCAAAGGAGAATTCTTCTGGTGGGAAGCAGCTGGAATGGATTCTTCAGCATCAGAATCTTCAAAATTGGAGAAGGGAGCCTCTGGCTGGTCAGTAATGTCTGATTCATCAGCAGAATCATCAGAAGACACTGGCTCAGGGGCTCTGCCCTAGGTCTCTTCTCTGGGGCTGAGAGGCCCTGTCTGGGTGAGATTGAGATCCTCTAATTAAAGAAATTAAATCTTCTGCCAAAGAAAGCATTTGAGAACTAGAAGAGGGCCTGGATGTGGGGGTTTAACAGGCACTGATTTAGTAGTCTTGGCTGCTTTAGCCCTGGCGAAGGCCTTAATGGACATGGCTGCTGGAGGCCTAGCAGCACCACGTGCTGGGGTAGAGACATCCAAGGGGATGGTGTCTGATAAGTCAACCACCGTAGTGGGTAAAATTTCTGAGGTCGATTCAAGAGTTGTAGCAGGGGCCTCAGTTGTAAGAATAGGTTCAGCTGTACTTTGATCAGTTTTCTCGGTTTCGTTGCTTTACCGTGGTTTCGCGAAACCTGTCGGTCTTTATCTTTGCTTTTTGAAGATTGGGTAGTCGGAGGATCCGGCGGCATAATGTACGCAAAATCAGTACCGAAAACTGTTCTGCAAACTCCGACGTTGAAGGAGGCACAGGCGAACAGGCTGCTACGTGGGCTGGGCCTAAACAAGGCAGACAGTAAGAGTGGAAATCTTTATGAGGTATTTGTTTCCCACAGGTTAAACAATTGTTAACTTTTTCTGACATCGGCTGAGGCAAGAAAGAGTCCCCAACGGGTACTTAGCTTTAGAAGTCTTCAAGTAGTATTCGGTGAAGTAATCTCTGGATCCGACCGACCGGCACTTGCACAGCTTCTGCAAGAAAGACTGAGGAAAATGGCGCCGCTGATGCACCAACAGAGATGACGTCGGGTGGAGAGCGACATCAGCGGAAGCCGACCCGGACGAAATGAACCGACGACTGCAGGGCTGCCTGACGACAGGACAACCCACTTGTTATGACTGCAGATGCATCCATGAAGGACATCTTAAATATACCAAACAAGAAGGAAAGGTAGGGCCAAGAGAAGTCAGGGGGCTAGAGGGAGGGTAACCAGGACTGCAACAGTGAATACACTCGAACATCTACATTTATGGTAAGTGTACACAACTGTACTATGTTCTCAGTGTTTCACTGTTGCAGTCATCACATTTGGGTTGATTCCCAAAGCTAAGGAAGGGAGGAGGAAGTTAGAGAGCATTAGGGCCAGCTATTGAGCCCTGCAAGACTGCAGTGGCAAAACCAGCTCTGGATTTAGAAAAAAGAGGCATGTGGTAATGCTTGGTGAAGGTATGTACAGAGCTCCAGGTAGTAGCTTCTAGATGTCCCTGGTAGGGACTCCTCTGAGAAAGGCTGCAGAGGAAGATGCAGCCTTGGTGGAATGGGATTGTATCCCCTGTGGGGTAGGGTTTCCATGGTGCTTGTAGCAGAAATGAATGTAATGGGCTATCCACTTGGAAATGGTTTGCTTTGAAATGGCCTTCCCCTCTGCCCCTGCAGCAAAACCAACTAGCAGCTGTTCAGATTTTCTGAGAGGCTTAGCCCTGTCCAAATAAAATCTAAGTTGTCTGTGCACCTCCAGAGAGTGCAGTACCTGTTCTTTCTTTTGTGGATTAGGGAAAAAAGTAGGCAAATGAATGGACTGATTTAGGGCCACATTAGACACCACCTTGGGCATAAAGGAAGGACTGGTCCTGAGGGGAAACCCTGTCCCCATGGAAGATAATGAAGGGTTCCTACTGCCATGAGGGCCTATAATTCAGGCACGCGTTACTATCTTTCATGCAGACAGGGAAGATAATGAAGGGTTCCCACTGCCATGAGGGCCTGTAATTCAGACACTCTTCTTGCTGAAGTGATGGCTAGAAGGAAGGCTGTTTTCCAAGAAAGGAATTTCAACTCTGCTGTTGTAGCTGAATCAAAGGGAGGGAAAGTGAGCTTTTCCAATACAAAGTTAAGGTCCCAGGCTGGAGTCGGGGCTCTCCTGGGGGGTCTTAAATTTTTGGGCCCTCTAAGGAATTGTTTTAGCAGAGGGTGAGAGAAGAAGGTGGCTCAGTATTATAATGAGCTGAAATGGCAGAGCATGAATTCTAATTGATGAGAAGGATAGGTCCTTGTGGATCATTTCTGTTATGTACTGAAGAATATGAGGTAAGCTGGGCACCGTTGGCCATACCCCGAGTCTGGCTCCAAGAACAGTATCTTTTCCACTTTTCAGCATAGGATTTTCTAGTACTAGGCCTCCTTGCCTCCAGAATGACATCTAACACCTGCTTACTGAGGGATGCTATTGGAGAGCTCAAGGAATTAGCCAGGCTGCAAGGTTCAGGATTTGAAGCTGAGGGTGCAGAATCTGGCCCACCTGCTGGGACAGCAGGGAAAAGGTCTGAGGCAGGTGCCATGGTTCCAGCAGTGTCATACTGCACAAGAGGGGGTACACCAGTGCTGGAGTGGCCAGTCTGGTGCAATCAGTATTGTCCTTGGTTTGTCCTGTGTGATCTTCAGCAGAACCTTCGAGAGGGGAGGCAGAGGGGGGGAAGGCATAAACCGAGAGGCCTTCCCAGGTAAAAGGACAGGGCCATCCACTTTCCAAGCTCGACTGTGGGGAGTCCTTGTGCAGAATTTGTCCAACTGGTAGTTCTGAGGGGAGGTAAACAGGTCTACCTCTGGATTCCCCCATATGATCTTCAAGTGGTTGAGTATTTTTGGTTCCAGTTTCCATTCGTGTGGGTTCATGAGATTTCTGCTCAAGTCGTCTGCCAGTGAATTTAGCTTGCCTGGCAGGAATTGAGCTTGTAGGTGCACTTGGTAGCTCAAGGCTGTGATCCACAGAGCCATGGGTAGTCTGCAGAGAGGGTACGAGTGGGTTCCCCCCTGCTTATGTACATAACTGTGGTGTTGTCTGTCTTTACTAATAGTTGTCCTGGAAGAATGTGGTCTTTGAAGGCTGTCAGGGAATGCTGTACAGCTAACATTTGGTTGATATGCAGGTGCATCTGTCTCAGGTTCCATTTGCCCTGAATGCACTGCCCTGCCAAGTGAGCCCCCCCCATGCATAGTGTGATGCGTCTGTTAGGGTTTGGGCAGCAGAAGGTAGAGTGAAAGGGAGCCCCTTGTGGTAGCAGGCCTCTGCCCACCAAAGGAACTCTGTCCTTATACAAGGAATGATAGGAATCATTGATTCCAGGTCCTGAGAATGTTGACACCATAGGCTTTTTAGATACCATTGTAGTTTCCTCATATGCAGTCTTGCACATGGAATTAGTAGAAAGCAAGAGGCCATGAACCCCAAGGCTTGCAGAATTTTCCTTGCAGATAGCTGGGGTTTTGTGGCCAACAATTTGAAGTAGGTTGTCAAATAAACTTGTTTCTCTGGAGAGAGGAAAGCCATCTGGGAAGTTGTGTTCAAGCTTGCTCCCCGGAATACAATCTGTTGGCAGGGTACTAGGTGAAATTTCTTTTCTTTTATGGTGTACCCCAGAGAGGTTAGAAGTTTCTTTACGAATGCCAGATGTTGTAATAGCAAGTCCTGGCTTTCTGCCTGTATCAGACAATTGTCCAAGTATGGGTATATTTGAATATTTCTCTGCCTGCAAAATGCAATGGCTGGAGCTAGAGACTTTGCGAACACCCTGGGTGCAGTAGATAGGCCAAAGGGAAGTGCAGAAAACTGATAGTGCATAGAGCCTGCCCTGAAGCGTAGGTATTTCCTGCAAGATTCAATTATTGGAATGTGCAGGTTAGCTTCCTTTAAGTCGAAGGTTGCCAACCAGGCATCTTTGCCTAGCATAGGAAGAAGCTGTTGAAGTGTTAGCATTTTGAATTTTGGGATTACCAGAAAGGTGTTTAGAATAGAGAGGTCCAGGATAGGATGCCAGGAGCTCTTTCCTGGGTACCAGGAAAAGTCTTGAATAAACACCTTGTCCCCTTTGTTCTGCTGGGGACAGGTTGAATAGCCCTGATACTTAGAAGAGAGAAAACCTGCTGTTGGGCCTCCGCCCACTGATTTGGGGGTAGGTCTGGCCAACCTTTTGTGGGTGGTAGGGAGTGGAAGTGGAATCTGCATCCTTGGGGAAACTATATTCAAAACCCATTTTTCCTGGGTAATGAGTTCCCAGTTTTTTGCATGCAGGGCAAGCTTTCCTCCTAAGGGAGCAGGCAGTTGAGCAGGGCTTGGGAGGGTTAAGGTTAAGTCACTGCGCCATTTTTCCGTAGGAGGGTGGCTTACTGCTCCCTGCTTTGGAAGTGAGATCCCCCCACTGCTTCGGCCTGTGCCCAGTATGACACTGTAACCTAGGTGTCCTGCTGTTCCTGGGTTTGGACTGAGGGCCTGGAAGAGACTGGAAAGGACCAATTCTTTGAATGCCAATGCCTACTAAATCTGGGAGGCTGTACTTATAGGAAATCTAACAGTTTGCATAGATTTAGCTTTTTCCTCCATCCTTTTGAGGAGGACTTCTGCTTTGTTGCCAAACAGGCGGTCTTGGTTTAAGGGAGCATCCAGTAATTTAGCTTTAACATGATCTGGCAAGTTTTGCTCCTTAAGCCACGCATGCCTTCTAAGTACAGACCCAGTGACAGCAGTCCTGCAAGATGCTTCTAAAGAGTCAAACCACATTGCAAATTATGCTTACCAACTTGTTCTGCAAAATGCATTAAATCCTGTAATTCTTTGTGTTCAGCAGAGTAAGGAATCATCATTTTCTGTTGAAGTAGTCCCATAATATGCTGCTGGTATTTTAACATATGAAACTGGCAATTTAAAGCCCTAATGGCCAAAGTAGCAGAAGTGTATACCTTCTTACCTCATCTGTATAAGGCTCTAGAATCTCTATCAGAAGGGGAAGGATTTTTGGCAGCAGTAGCCTTAATGCCTTTTGGTCCTTGGGGAAATGGTCTCTGGATCTGCAGTAGGATTCTTGAAGAGGAACTTGTGAGAATCAGGTAATCTGCAATACCTGTCGGGTTTTCTGGGAGCTGGAGGTAAAGTATCTGGGGAAAGGCTAGATTCCAAGAAAGCATCATCTACAATGTCCAGAACAGGAGGGATAGCTAAAGGCCTGTGTTGAGGAAGGAGTAAGAATTCCTTAAGCCTCTTTTTGGAGTCAGAGTAATCCTGGCTTTCCCAGCGGGAATGCGCCCTAAGAGTGTGCAAGGTTTCACCAAAAGAAAAAGTCTTCTGGAGGGGAAGCAGAGGGAATGGAATCTGCTGCATCAGAATCCGCATAGGTAGATAAGGGCAAATCCTGGTAATCAGAAGGAACAGAAATATCAGATTTCTGATCAGAAGAATCAGAAAGAAAATCAGTTCTAGGTCTCTTAGAGGGGGAAGGCTGGCTTCGCCTAATTAAGGTAATAAGGTCTTCAGCCATTCTAAGCATTTGTTTTTTAGGCATACGAGCCTGAGCATGCGGTTTGGACGTCGGCTTTCTAGGTGTGGTGTGTGTTTTAGGCCTGGAAGAAGAAGATGGTGTCGGTTTAAAATGTAACTTTGTAGAGGCCTGAATACACCCTCTGAAGCCAGTGCCTACTCAGCGGCTCCAGACCCATCCAAGGTAGAGACATCCGCAGGTTCCACAGTTGAAGAAGCATCATCTCGCGGCATAATGGACTCCAAATGGGTCTCGGTAGAGGGCTGCGAATCTGAAGTAGCAAGTATCAGGGGCTGTGAAAGCGCCTCACTGAGTACCGGCGGACTGGCGATTAGCTTAACGGAAGTGTCGTTGACAGTTTTGGACCTATGCGGTCTGTCTCTGTCTTTATCCTTATGTTTTTTCGGAATATCGGTAGTCGGATAGCTTAACGAAGCCATTTCGGAGTACTGATACAGAGTACCAAAATAATGTGCTGCAAAGATTGCCCAACGACAAATAATTTGGGGGTTGAACAAGGCACAAAACCAATAGAGAGGGACGTCGTGGTCTGGGCCTAAGCAGGGAATGCAGTACGAATGAAAATCTTTATGAGGTATTTTCTTTCCACAGGTAAGACAATTGTTAACTTTTACTGACATCGGTTGAAGGAAGAAAACAGATCCCCAATGGGGCACTTAACTTTTTTTGAAGACTTCAGTTTTGAAACTTGAAAATGAAAATTTCAGCAGTCGGCCGACCGGCACTTGCAAACTGCTTCTGCATTGGGCACCGCATGGCAAGAAAGACTTATGTAATGGCATCGTCTGCATGTTTTATACCCCTGATGACCTGACATCATGAAAGAAGAGACAGCATCTGACGCAGGAATCCAAGACTCTGGTATTCAGGCCAGCTGAGGGCTACCTGCAGGCAGTTAACCCAAATGTGATAACTGCAACAGTGAAACACTAAGAACATCTGGGGAGACAAAGATATGTCTCACTTCCTGCAGTTCCTTCCCTTTGGTTTTGAGGGCCTTAAAGAGATCAGCAGCTACTGAACCAAACAAGTGTTTGTTGCCTAGAGGCGCATCCAGGAGCTTGGATTTGATGTAATCAGGGAGGGGTTGCAATCTTAGCCAAGTGTGCCTCCAAATGACAGATCCAGAGGCAGCAACCCTTGCGGAGGCTTCTACACCGTCGTAGCTGCACTTGGAGTGTTTTGTAACGAGTGCAAGAGTTCAGGAGAGTCTGGCAGCTCTCCCAATTGTCTGGCCACATCTGTCATGAGAGCCAATGAATATTTGGCCATGTGCGTCTGGTAGTGGATGGCTCTTACTGCCAGGGTGACAGAAGTATAAACCTTCCCCAGATGTTCAATCATTCTGCTCTATTTATGAGAGGGTAACAGTAATTTGGAGAGAAGTAACTTGGAGGTTTTGTCCATGGTCACCGAAATAACTGCAGGATTTACACAAGAGGCATTGTAGAGGAAGGCTGTTTCCTCAGGCACCTTAGAGAATCTGGACGCTTGGGTGCTGGGGGTTGTGGATCAGGGTTTTTAGATGCAGCTATGAATGCATCCAGAAAGGCAAGGTATACAGGGGGCACAGCAGAACTGGAGTAATTCATAGTATCTCTTTTGGGTCTCAGTGAGTTAACTGCTGTCCCATGAAGTTTTGCATTTTTGTGATGGTCTCGCCAAAGGTGAGATCTTCACCTGGGGAGTCTGTGCTGTTGGAGTCTTCCTCTGGAGAGGCATATCCCAGAGGAGAAGTAATTTGGGAAGAGTAGTTAAGGGATTCATCATCAGATTAATCTTCTTCTGTTGATGGGACATTGGGGGCAGGTCCCTTGGGTAGAGGCCGTAGGTGCCTGTGATGGAGTCAGGCCCTGACGTAAGGCCAGGAAGATGTTAAGAAGGCCTTTAGTGGAGGCCACCCAATCTGGAGGCTGTTCGACAGCCGGAGAAGACAGAGGCTGAGAAATAGGTTTTGTTTTCTGTTTTCTCCTCTTATGGGTTTCAGATAGAAAATATTTGGCTAGGAGAGTAAGAAGGTCTGAAGCCAGCCAGCACTCCACAATGTCAGAATCGATCTCCTCTCATACAATGATTTGAGAGACCCCACACGGACCCTCGGAAATAACGAACCTAGGTTCCCCCTCTACAACTAAATTGAACGACTGAGATTCCCTCCGGGACGTGACCTCAGACAAAGAACGGATTTCCTCGGGGCCTTCTGCCGAAGGAAACTCTGAGGACTCCGTCTCAGACTCTGGGCCTTCACTACCCTCGACAGATACAGCTGGAGTGGAGGGCACAGCAGTCAGTTCGGGCCTACTCTCTTTCACCTTCTTGACTGGGGGGTCTCGCCCAAGTGTTCAGCCATCGGGTCCATCGTGGAAGCTAAATGTTTAAGTCTCTGATTCTTGAGAAATAATTTTAATGCTGCTAAGATGGCTTCTAAGGGTTTTGGGAACAAAGGCCTGGCAAATACTATAGGTGGTATGGTCATGATCTCGGCCTAGGCAGAATAGGCAGAGTTTGTGTAAATCCTTATGGGGAATTTGCCTTCCACGCCTACACTTGCTCTTCCTACCTGAAATGTAACCCAAAGCAGTAGCAAGCAAAGTAATGGAAAACACCTATGGGGTACTTGTCTGAAGTCAGGTGTTAGAAAATACTTCTTCCGAAATAGCAACAACCAGAGCTGGCAGTCACACAGGTGGCAGAAAAGTTCTGGAGAAGGTTCGTGCTGATGTCCACTTTATACCAAACATCCACTTACAACTGACATCCGAGAGAGAGGTGCAGAACGTCACTTACACCCTTGTGGTAGTATTAACTATTGTATAATGGATGGGCGTACGAGAGTTCACCAGAGGCAAACTCCCTGATGTCATGAATACAGCAGCATATGAATAGAAAGACCTCATTGTGCTCAGTGAGTGGTCCAACAAGGAAAGAGAAAGTACAGTTGTGTACACTTACCATAAATGTAGATGTTAGAGTGTATTCACTGTTGCAGTCATCACATTTGGGTCATCCCTGCCAGGGTAGCCCTCGGCCGGCCTGAATACCAGAGACTTAGTATTTCTGCGTCAGTTGCTGTCACATGAGGACTGACATCAGGTCGTCAGTAGTATAAAGTAAGGCAACCAACGCCATTACATCAGTTTTTCTTGACCTAACCTGTCAGGAGTCCCCAAAGTAGGAGGCCAGGTTCTGGTGGAACAAACCCACCAGTGGAAGATAAATACCAATATGTCCCTTGTTAGGAAAGGAGAACAACAAGGAAAAATGATAATAAAAGCAGAAAGAGAATAAGGGGGATGGAGGCAGGGAAACCAGGACTGCAACAGCAAATACACTCGAACATCTATATTTATGGTAACTGTACACAATTGCACTATGTTCTTTGTGTTTCACTGTTGTAGTCATCACATTTGGGTAGATTCCCAAAGCTGAGGAAATGGGTGGAGGCAGTCAAGGAAACTAGGGGCTGGCTAGGATGCTCTGCAAGACTGCACAGGCAAACCCTGTCCTGGATTTGGAGAAGAGGCAGGTGGTAATGCTTGGCAAAAATGTTAACAGATGTCCAGGTGGCAGCCTCCAGAATGTCCCTGGTGGGGACTCCAAGGAAAGCTGCAGAGGTGGAGGCTGCTCTGGTGGAGTGTGTCCTGACCCCCTTGGGTGGAGGTTTTCCATGCTGTTTGTAGCAGAAATGGATGCAGTGTGCTATCCATTTGGAAATGGTTTGCTTGGAGATGGCTTTGACTTCTGCCCCTGTAGCAAAGCTAACCAGCAATTGATCAGACTTTCTGAAGGATTTAGTCCTGTTTAGATAGAATCTGAGCTGTCTGTGCACATCTAGAGTGAAGAATCCTTTCCCCCTTGTTCTGTGGATTTGGAAAGAAGGTGGGCAAATGAATGGATTGGTTGAGAGCCACACTGGACACCACCTTGGGCATGAAGGATGAGTTAATTCTGAGGGATACCATCTGCATGGAAGATGATGAAGGGTTCCACAGCCGTTGAGTGCTTGCAGCTCAGAGACTCTTCTGGCTGAAGTGATGGCCAGAAGGAATGTTGTCTTCCAGTAGAGAAATTTTAGCTCTGCAGAAGAAGCTGGTTCAAAAGGGGGCAGAGTGAGCTTTTTCAAGACAAAGTTAAGGTCCCAGGCTGGTGTTGTTGCACTTCTGGGGGGCCTCAAGTTGCTAGCCTCTCTGAGGAACTGTTTGATCAAAAGGTGTGAAAAAAGGGGCTGCTCAGTTGGAAAATGAGCAGAAATAGCAGAGGCATGAATTTACATGGAGAAAGAGAGACCACTGTGTAGTAGGTCAGCTAAGTAATCCAAGATGAGAGGGATGGAGGGCTGTGCTGTATTGGCTCCCTTAGCCTGGATCCAGGTGCAAAACCTTCACCATTTATCTGCATAAGACCTTCTGGTGCTAGGACGTCTGGCCTCATGGATAAAATCCAGAACCTGTTAACCGAGGATGGCAGATTGGTTCAGGGTTAGGGAATAAGCCAAGCTGCCAAACTGAGGGTCTGCAATTGGGGATGCATGAATTCCCCTTCCCTCTGGGTCAGGGGGTTTGGAATCTGAAGAAGATGCCATGGAGGCAGCGGGGAGAGGCTGCACAGCAAGGGGTACCAGTGTTGTCGGGGCCAGTCTGGAGCTATAAGAATGGTCCTTGTTTTTTTCCCCCTTATTTTGAGCACTACCCTGGGGATGAGAGGTAGGGGAGGAAAGGCATAGACCAATTGACCCAGGGGAAGGAAAGGGCATCCACTTTCCAAGCCATGCAGTGATGCTCCCTGGTGCAGAATTCGCTGAGCTGATGGTTGGTGTGGGAGGCAAAGAGTTCAACCTTCAGGGTTCCCCATTTCTGAGTTATTAGGGTGAAGGTACTTCTGTGGAGTTGCCACTTGTGTGGGTCGAGAAGGTTGCTGCTTAATTGGTCTGCCAGAGAGTTGAGAGCGACTGGTAGGAATTGTGCTAACAGGTGTAGTTGCATGGAAGAGGCTGTGATCCAAAGGGTCATGGCCAACCTGCATAGAGGGTAGGAGTGAGTCCTCCCTGCTTGTTGATATACCACATCACAGTGGTGTTGTCTGTTTTGATCAGGAGAACCCCCTGGAAAGAGAAAGCTATGAAGGTGCGCTTGCACAGCCATCATCTCTTTTTGACTGATGTGCAGAGGGATTTGGTGTGGGCTCCATCGGCCTTGTATGCACCTGCCATCCAGGTGTGCATCCCAAGCGTAGTCTGATGCGTCTGTGGTGAGGGTCTGGGCGTCAGGGGGTGGGGAGAAAGGCAGTCCCTTTTTCTGGGAGCATGCTGTTGCCCACCAAAGAAATTCATTTCTGAGGTAAGGAATTACAGGTAGAAGAATTTCTAGGTCTTGAGAGTGTTGACACCAAAGGCTCTTTAGGTACCACTGAAGTTTCCTCGTATGCGGTTTGGCATATGGAATGAGTAGTATGCAAGATGCCATGAACCCCAAAGCTTGCAGGATCTTCCTTCCAGATAGCTGGGGCCTGGTGGCTAGTTGAGAGAAGTAGGCTGTCAGGAAAATTTGTTTCTCTGGTGTAAGGTATGCCATCTGGGATGCTGTGTCCAGACTTGTTGCCAGGAAGATTATCCTTTGGGTGGGCACCCGTTTGGATTTCTTTTCATTGATTGTGCACCCTAGAGAGGTTAGTAGGGTCTTTACAAAGGCCAGGTGCTTGAGCAGCTTTTCCTGGCTGTCTGCCTGAATAAGGCAGTCGAAGTATGGGTGAATTTGGATATTTCTTTGTCTGCAAAAGGCAATGGCCTGAGCCAGACATTTTGTGAAAACTCTGGGAGCAGTAGATAAGCCAAAGGGAAGTGCGGAGAACTGAAAGCATTGAGATCCTGCCCTGAAGCGGAGATATTTCCTGCATGATTCCCTGATAGGAATGTGGAGGCAGGCCTCTTTTAGATTTAAGGTGGCTAGCCAAGCGTCCTTGGAGAGCATGGGTAGTAGTTGCTGGAGGGTGAGCATTTTTAATTTTGGGATCACCAGGAAGGGGTTTAGAATGGACAGATAGAGGATGGGGCACCAAGTGCCCTATTTCTGGGCACCAGAAAAAGTCTAGAGTAGAAGCCTTGGCCTATCTGTTCTGTGGGAACAAGCTCTAATGCCCTCAGAGAGCAGGGAAAGGATTTGCTTTTGAGCCTCTGCCCACTGATTTGGTGGTAGATCTGGAAACCCTTCTGGGGTTGGAAGGGTGTGGAAGGAAAATATGTATCCCTGAGACACAATGTTCAGAACCCAGTGGTCCTTGGTAATGGTGGCCCAGGTGCTTGAGTGAAAGGAGAGTTTTCCTCCTAGGGATAAGTGAAGGTGGGCGGGGTGGAAGAGGTGAGTCACTGAGTTATTACTATAAGGGGACGGCTTAGAACTCCCTGGTTTTTGAAGTGGAGGTAGTCCACTGCTTAGATCTCTGCATTCCCTTGGGCTGCTGTCAGGGGGGGGGGGCGGTGTCTGTTTCCACGGGGCCTAGGCTGGGCCGGTTTACTCAGAGCAGGAAAAAAACAGTGCTTGGAGGGACAATGCCTGCTGAACCTAGTGGGCTGGACCTGTAAGAAATCCTTAACTGTTTGCATAGATTTTGCTTTTTCTTCCATCTTTTTAAGACCTTGTCTGCCTTAGTGCCAAATAAGTTATCTTTGTGCAAGGGGCATTCAACAATTTAGAAATGACATGGTCTGACAGGGGTTGTTCCTTAAGCCATGCATGTCTTCTAATGACAGATCCAGTGAATGCTGTCCTGCAAGAAGCTTCCAGGGCATCAAAACCACGGTACAAAGTGTGTTTAGTTACTTGACTTGCAGAATGCATTACGTCTTGTAAATCTTTAGATTCTGCCCAAGCAGGAAAGGAAGACATTTTTGTTTAAGGAGTTCCAAGTTATGCTGCTGAAATTTCAGCATATGGAACTGACAATTTAGTGCCCTGATATCAAGAGTAGCTGAGGTCTATACATTTTTACCCAATCTGTCCAATGCTCGGGAATTCCTGTCTGAGGGGGTGGGATTCTTAGCAGAGGTTGCTTTAATCCCTTTTGGCCCTTGAGAAATGACCTCAGGGTCAGCTGCTGAATTTTTAAACAAAGATATTTGTGTGAGTCAGGGACTCTACAGTACCGGTCTGGTTTTCTGGGAGCAGGAGGTAGGGTGTCAGGAGTCAAGCTGGATTCAAGGAAAACATCCTCAACAACATCCTGGACTGGAGGGATGGCCAAGGGTCTGTGTTGTGGAAGATCTAGGAATTCCGTGAGTCTCTTTTTAGACTGATGGTAGTCCTGACTCTCCCATTGGAAATGCTCCCTTAAGGTATGCAGGGATTCCCCAAAGGAAAAATCCTCTGGGGAGAGGTTGAAGGAATTGAGTTCTCTGCATCAGAATCCTCATAAGTGGAGAGGGGTTGTATTTCTTCAGTCAGATGCATCAGATTTATCAGACTCTTGTTCAGACAAAACTACAGGGAATAGATCTTTTTTCCTTTTGAAGGGGGTAGCTTGGCTTCCCCTGATCAGCATTCCAAGGTCTTCCACCATTTTAAGCACTTGAGACTGAGGCAAGGTAGCAGGCTCCTGAGAGTGGGTCAGTTTCTTGGGTGTGGTTCGGACCCTGGGCCTAAGAAACTCGGTTTTTGAAAGAACGGCAGTCACGAAAGAAGACTGCTTGCGTCGTGCTTCGGTAGTGCAAAGGACTTCCTCGGAAGCCGGTGCCTGCTCAGTGGCTCCGGACCTAGCCAAGGTAGAGACAACCGCAGGATCCTTAGCCGAAGAGTTTTGTGGCATACCGGACTCTGAAAGTGTCTCGGTAGCGGCCTGTGAATCAACTGAAATGCACATCAGGGGCTGCGAGTACCAGAGGACTGACGACTAGCTTAAGGGAAGAGTCATCGGTAAGTATGGACCTGTGCGGTCTGTGTCTGTCTTTATCTTTATGTTTTTTTCTGAAGATATGCAGTCGGATGGCTTACCAAAGCCATATCAAAATTTGAGGACTGTAAACGAAAATATCTGGCTACAATAAGGGCTTGACAATGCATTATTCTGGCATGGAACAAAGCACAGAAGCGACAACGCGGGACGTTGTGGTCTGGGCCTAAACAAGTGATGCAGTAAGAGTGAAGTCTCTGTGTGGTATTTGCTTTCCACCAGCGAGACAATTATTAACTTTTTCTGACATCGGTTAGTGTAAGAAAAAAGGATCCCCAATGGGGTACTTATCTTTAGAAGACTAACTTCAATTCAGAGATGAAAACTCAGGTAGCGGCTGACCGGCACTCGTCCAAACTGCTTCTGCTTCGGGCTCCACGGCAAGAAAGACTGATGTAATTGCATTGGCTGCCTTACTTTATAATACTGACGACCTGACATCAGTCCTCAAGCAACAGCAACTGACGCAGAAATACTAAGTCTCTGGTATTCGGGCCGGCCAAGGGCTACCCTGGCAGGGATAACCCAAATGTGATGACTGCAACAGTGAAACACGAAGAGAATCAGTGAAGCAATGACATCTTTGGACCTAGATGCTATAACCCTTGCTTCTAAGTTGCACAATGTAGAATGCCATGTGTCTACTGTAGTAAGGAAATCAAAGTCCAAGCCAGTGTTAAGTGTGTTCCCAAATCCCATGACTACATGGACAACTCCTAGGGCTGTATTACCAATGCAGTAATTTCCAGGAGTGGTTTTCTTTTCAAGTTATACTATTATGCATTTTTTGCACCGAGTTTTAGACCAACTCTCGCAGCAATTATTAGTCTGTGTTAGGTCTTCTTGGAGGATGTTTGTGACTTCGGGAGATTTTATGACTGCACCTTGTTAACCAGTTGCAACCTTTGCCAAAGGCCTTTGACACTGGTCTTGACTTCAGAGAAGTAGATGTCAAAAAGGAGCAGCCGCAGTACCAAGCTGCAAGGAATCCCACTAGTAACTGACCTTTTCGTGGAGGTAGACTCACCTACTCTGACTTCTTGTGTCCTCCCTGTCCTCCCTGTGAGCCAGGTGGCTATCCAATCGGTGATGTAGAGGTTTATGTAGAATTTTGTGAGCTTGTCTACAATACCCAAATGAGGTATTGTGTGGAATGCTTTGACCAAGTCAAGGTAGGCAGTATGCTCCACTCTGCCCTCATCCATTGCTTTGAACTTCCTGAACAAGTCCACCAGGTTGAGTAGGCATGACCTCTCTCTGACAAAACCAAACGGGGTTGAATTCAATGTCCGAAGGTTTCCTGTATCAGTATTTATCGTGTCCATATTATTTCCATGGCCTTATATATGAGACTAGTCAGGCATATGGGTCATAGTTTCTTGAGTCTGTGAATGGCTTACCCTTGTGTAGAGGGATAACAGTTGCAGTCCTCCATTCTCGACACAAACCCTGTTTGGAGGCTAAAACTGAGCAGTACTTCTAATGGCCACAGTAGGTCATGTTTCATGCTATTAAGGAGCCATCCTGGAATACTACTGGGTCGCACCAATGCAGTGCTTTTTGCCCCTGAACACAGCATTGAGAACCTGTACCTAGTGATAGCGGAGGAGCTTTGATTGGTGGTATTCCTTAAGACGTGTCTGGGGGAGAAAGCAGAGCAAACTGAAGCGGAGTTTATTAGCCACTATACTTGATACCTCCTCCACCTCGATACAGGTGTCTATTTGCAATGAGTTCAGAACACTTGTGTATAGCCTTTGAGGTTCCAGACACAGCTGAAGAATGCCTTGTTAACGTCTTTAGCCTGGGAGTCTCCTTTTTCCTCAAATTTGGCTTTGGTAGACTTATTAGTCCTCTGAGTGGTTTATTTAGTTTGATGAGGGAGTATTTATCTTGCTGAGCACTGAGTTTTCCTCTTTTTGGCCATGATTTTTTTTCTTTTATTATATAACCTATTGATGTCGGGATTCTACAAGAGTTTTTTTTTTTTTTTTTAATTTGTCCTTGCTTATTTTAGGTGGATAGCACTGCCTCTATGCAGCCATATACATGATTGCAAATGGTTTCATGAATGACCTCACAGACAGTATTTACCCGTTTTTTTTTTTTTTTTTTGGGGGGGGGGCAACATTTTGCCAGTTGTGTCACTTAAAAGTAGGAAGTTTGCCTTAGAATAAATCCTAAAAATTACAGGGTCAATTGGTGTGCCAGGTTTTATTTTTATTTCAAAGGAGACAGCTTTATGGACTGACATGACCAGTAAGGCCATTACACTTAGGTTCACAGGTAGGTAACTAGGCCATTGGCCTAAGTAATCCTAGTCAACAAGGTTCCCTGGCTTATGCCACCCAAGAAAGTTAATTTCCTGTGCCCCTGTTGAGCAGAGCCACAGAAGTGATCCCTGGGGTGTATTTCCCATTTCCCATCCACTCATCAAGATTTGTTTTGACAAGTGCTAATGAGGAACTTTGCTTGACATAGATGAGTAGCTTGTTCCAGAGTATAGGAAGTCTCTGGGACAGGAATCTATCTCCTCCAGCATGTCCTGTTTATTGTGGTGACAAGGTTTAGGTCCCTAGAGCGTGTAGCTTGGAGGGATTGTGATTTCTTTAGGTGTACCATGTCCAACAGCTCTGGGTTTAACATAGCTTTATATGTAAGGCAGAGATCTCCTCGGAGTAGGCGGTATTCTACAGACTAAAGGTGGAGTTTTTTGAGACGGTCAGTGTAGGACATTTGTTTGAGGCCAGTGATCCTTTTTGTGAGGTACTTCTGTTGCCTTTCTAGCTGCTGTAGATGTCTTGTGAGGTACATTCCAAAAGGGATGTTGTACTCTATAATGGGTCTAATAAGTGCCGAGTAGAGGGGAACAATGACCTCTTTTTCCTGGATGAGAACCCTTTTGTGATGAGGTGTGCCACAGAGAAGGATTTCCTGACTACTACGGCGATGTGATTATCAAAGGAGAGTCTACTGTCCACCTGGGCACTAAGGTCTCATCACACATTCAACATTAAGTAGACTGCCGTTTATGTGGTAGTTCATGGGTACAGAGCTTTTACCAAAGGGGATGACCATGCACTTTCTGGCATTCAGCTTGAGGCCATGCCTCTGACACCAGGCATCTGTCTCAGTGAAGCCCTTCTGTAGGATGTCCACATCATTTGGGGACTTGACTATGGCTCTTAGTTTGCAGTCATCTGCTAACTTTGTTAGCCAGAAGCCTTCTGTGTTAGCCAGTACTTCAGAGAAATAGATACCAAACAGGAGAGGTCCCAGGACTGAAAGTACAGTTTTGTACCTACCATAAATGTAGATGTCCGATAGATATGCAACTGCAGTCATAACATATGGGTTGTCCTGCCTCAGGCAGCCCTCGTTCGGCCGGATTCCAAAGTCTGGGTCCGGCGTCGGCTGGTGTCGCCTCCTCTCCGACGTCAGAACGGCTGGAGTATAAAGGCATCGGCCGACGCCATCTTCTTCAGTGTTTCTTGCCCCAGATGCCAGGTGCCCTCCTAGGAAGGCTAAATTTGGTGAATGGATAAACAATTCCAGACATGCACATCAGTAATAAACAGATACACCATAGGAGATACCCCCAGCTAATAGGAGTAGGGGGAGTGGACCCATAAAGAAAGTTGCAGAGGGGTGGGAAAATCCGACTGCAGTTGCATATCTATCGGACATCTACATTTATGGTAGGTACAAAACTGTACTATGTCCTTCAAGAATGCAACTGCAGTCATAACATATGGGTTGAATACCATAGCCAAGCTGGGGGTGGATGGAACTAAGAAAGTGATGGTGTAGCTAAAATGCCCTGAAGGACTGCCGAAGTAAAGCCTGCTCGGGATCTGGAGTATAAAGGCAGGTTGTAGTGCTTGGTAAATGTATGCACGGAGCTCCATGTAGCAGCCTCTAGAATGTCCTTTGTAGCCACTCCTCTTAGGAAAGCAGTGGATGTGGCTATAGCTCTGGTGGAGTGTGGCCTAATATTGGCTGGCACACTTTTTCCATGAAAAGAATAGCAGAATCTGATGCAGTGTCCAATCCATTTGGAAATTGTTTGTTTGGAGATTGCTTTTCCTTGTACTCCAGCAGCATAGGCTACAAGCAGTTGGTCAGACTTTCTGGTGGCCTTAGTTCTGTCCAAGTAGTGGCGTAGTTGCCTGTGTATGTCCAAAGTATGCAGCAGTGCTTCTTCCCTGTTCTGAGGATTGGGGAAGAAAGTAGGCAGGTGAATGGCTTGATTTAGAGACACCCTGGAAATTACTTTTGGCATGAATGAAGGATTGGTTCTTAGAGAGACTCTGTCCTGATGAAAAATGAGAAAAGAAGGTACTGCCATGAGTGCCTGTATCTCCGAGACTCTTCTTGCTGATGTGATTGCCAATAGGAAAACCATTTTCCATGAGAGAAATTGCATTTCTGAAGTTGCTGCTGGTTCAAAGGGAGGAAGAGTTAATTTTTCCAAGACGAAATTGAGGTCCCATGCAGGTACTGGCGGTTTCCTGGGAGGTTTGATATTCTTTATCCCTCTTAGGAACTGTCTTAGCAAAGGATGCGAAAACACAGGAGGATCACAATTGTATTTTGCTGAGATTGCTGAGGCATGAATCTTTATGGAAGAATATGAGAGACCAGTATGAAGCATTTCTGCCAAGTATTCCAATATCTGAGGTATACTCAGTACTGTTGTATCCTGACCCCTGTTAGCATTCCAGATGATGAATCTCTTCCACTTGGCTGAATAGGTTTTTCTGGTGGAAAGTCTGCGTGCTTCCAGTAAGATCTCTTGAACTTTTTTGGAAAGAGAGATATCGGAAGGAGTTATGGTAACCTCCAGGCTGTCAGATGCAATGTTTTCAGGTTTTGATGAACAGTCCTGTAATTGTGTTGTGTTAGAAGCAGAGGCCATAGGGGCTGAGGCCACGGTTTGGTCGGAGTTATGCTCAACAGCAATGGGTACCAGTGCTGCCTTGGCCAGTCTGGAGCTATCAGAATGCCTGTTGGTTGTTCTGCCTTGATCTTCAGTATCACCTTGGTCAGCAGTGGTAGACGAGGGAATGCATAAATTGCTAGGGAATTCCAGCTGAAGGAGAGAGCATCCGTTTTCCAGGCTAGAGGATGGTGGGTCCTTGTACAGAACTTTTCCAGGTGATGATTCATGTGAGAAGCAAAGAGATCTATGTCTGGTCTTCCCCATGTCCTTGTTATTTGTGAGAAAATGTGAGGATGCAGCATCCATTCGTGTGGATCCAAGAAATTTCTGCTCAGCTTGTCCGCCAGTATATTGTCCTTGCCTGGCACAAACTGGGATTGCAGATGTATCTTCAGACTTAGGGATTTTTCCCAGAGAATCATTGTAAGCCTGCAGAGGGGATAAGAATGAGTGCCTCCCTGCTTGTTTATATACCACATAACCGTGGTGTTGTCTGTCCTTATTAGCAAATGTCCTTGTTGAAGTGATTTTTCGAAAGCCTCGATTGCACGTATTACTGCCAACATCTCTTTTTGATTTATGTGCAGATGCCTTTCCCTTGGGTTCCATTGCCCTTGGATGCATCTGTCCTCCATGTGTGCCCCCCATCCATGATCTGAGGCGTCTGTTGTAATGATTTGACCTGCTTGAGGTTTGTTGAAAGGCATGCCTTGGTTTAACTGACTTGCTTGAGCCCACCACAAGAATTCTCTTTGCAGACATGGAATAAGTGGGATTATGTCCTCTAGGCTTTGGCTGTGTTGTGACCATAAGCTTTTTAAGTACCATTGCAGCTTTCTCATATGAAGCCTTGCCAAAGGTATCAGAAGAATGCAAGATGCCATGAAACCCAGGGCCTGCAGGATTTTCCTTGCAGTCAGCTGGGGGAGCTTTGCTAGGCCTTTGAAGTAGTCTGGTAACTGCTCTTGTTTTTCTTCTGTGAGGAAGGCCATTTGTGTTTTTGTGTCCAGTTTGGCTCCCAGGAAGATAATCTATTGGGATGGCAGTAGTCTTGATTTTTGAACGTTGACTGTGTATCCCAAGGCCTGTAGTAATTGAATGACATAGTCCAAGTTTGTTATCAAGGTTTGTTTGTTGTCTGCTTGTATCAGGCAGTCGTCCAGGTAGGGGTATATTTGAATCCCCTGGAGTCTGCAGTGTGCCACTACTGATGCCAGGCATTTCGTGAACACTCTGGGCGCAGTAGATAAGCCAAACGGCAATGCTGAGAATTGATAATGCTCTGTCCCTGCAAGAAATCTGAGGTATCTTCTGCAACTGTGTCTGACTGGGACATGCAGGTATACCTCCTTGAGGTCCAGAGTGACCAGCCAAGACCCCTTGCCCAGCATGGGAAGGAGTTGCTGTAACGTCAGCATTTTGAACTTTGGCACAATGAGAAAAGTATTTAGAGTAGACAAGTCCAGTATAGGCCTCCATTTGTTTTCTTTTCTTGGAACAAGGAACAGTCTTGAGTAAAATCCCTGGCCTTGTTCCTGAGGAGGGACCTTTTCTATTGCTTTTATGCTTAGCAGCTTTGAAACTTGAATGAGTGCCTCTGCCCTTTGATGATGTGGCAGGTTTGGCATGCCTTGTCTTATTGGTAAAGTATGGAAGTGGAATCTGTAACCTTTGTCTATTAAATCCAGAATCCAGTTGTCCTTGGTTAAGATATGCCAGTTGTTTGAGAATAAGGATAATTTTCCGCCTAAAGGTGCTTCTCTTTGAGCTTTGGTAGGCGGCATGAAAGTCAAGTCATTGTGGTTGTCATTGTGGTGCAGCTGGACTGCCTGCACCACTTCTTTGATTTGGTGGTTGCCATTGGCGGCCCCTGTAAGAGCCTCGGTTTTGCCCTCTACCTCGAGCACGCCTGATTTTTCCCCTTTGATACTTGTCAGTGTCTGGAAAGGACCAATTCTTTGAAGGCCAATTCCTGCTGAATCTGGGTGGCTGAACCTGGAGGAAATCTTTGACTGTCTGAACTGATTTAGCCTTTTCCTCAATGGACTTCAACACATCTTGTGCATTAGCACCAAAAAGCTTTTGTTTTTCCAGAGGTGCATCAAGTAGCTTTACTTTAACATGGTCTGGCAGTGGCTGTTCTTTTAACCAAGCATGTCTACGTATAACAGCCCCTGTCATAGCTGCCCTACATGAAGCCTCCAATGCATCATAACCACACTGTAGAAAATGATTGGTAACCTGCTGAGTGTTATGGTCCAGATCCTGCAATGCCTTTGTATCAATAGACTCAGGAGAGGCTAGCTTTTTCTGTAAGTCATCCAGTAAGTAATCCTGGTACTGAAACATATGAAAAAGGCAGTTAAGTGACCTCATGGCAAGGGTGGTAGAGGTATAAACTTTTTTACCCCATCTCTCCAGGGACCTTGCTTCCCTATCCGCTGGCAGTGGATTCTTGGCTGAGGAAGTAGCCACTCCTTTGGGGCCCTGTGAAATAGTTTCTAGATCCACAGAGTGGGTCTTAAAGAGATGCTTGTGAGTGTCAGGGACCCTGTAATATCTGTCTGGCTTGACAGGAGCAGGAGGGAGAGAATCAGGGTTAGCACTGGAGTCGGAGAAAACATCATCCAGGACATCCATAACTGGAGGGATAGCTAAAAGCCTGTGCTGGGGTAACTTGAGGAAGGTACGAAGCCTTTTCCTAGAATCAGAAAATTCCTGACCCTGCCACTTAAAATGTTCCCTCATAGAGTGGAGGACTTCACCGAATGAGAAATCCTCTGGAGGAGAGGCAGAGGGAATTGACTCCTCAGCATAAGAGTCCTCATAGGCCTGGAAAAATTCTTCTTGTGTATCAGAATGCTCAGAATCCCCAGAGGCTTCATCTGAAGAGAGGTTGTCAGCCTGCTCAGTTCTAGGCCTTTTCTCTGCAGGCGGCTGAGAACCTCTGTCTGGGTGAGGCTGAGACCCCCTGATAAGAGAGATGAGGTCTGCAGCAAGAGACATGATCTGCTTATCAGAAGAAGGGGCCTGGGCAGTAGGTTTAGAATGGGCCTTGGCCTGTGCATAGGCCTTGATGGACATGGATACAGGAGGCCTAGCTGCCCCACGTGCAGGAGTAACCTTGTCCACGGGAATGGTGTCGGGAAGATCCAGAACTTCGGTTTCTGGAGGAAAATCAATAACCGGCACCGGTGTAGTCTCCGGGACCAAAGGACGTGCTACCGCTGTGTCGTCGGCCTGGAGCGGTTGAATTACCGCTTCCGAGGGGACCAAAGCACTCGCGGAGGGTTTTGGAGAGATATCGGTGGAGGACGCGGGCCACGGATGTTGGTCCCGGTCCTTATGCTTTTTGGAAATTTGTGTTGTCGGTTGTTCCGACGGCATGATATAAGCGAAGGATTCGCCGAAAAAGTCTTCGGCAAATTCTGCCCGGCGCTTGAGAGTGCGCTTATTAAAGCAGGCACAGGCAGCACAGGCCGAGACGTCGTGGTCTGGGCCCAGGCAAGGGAGGCAGTAAGAATGGAAGTCCTTATGAGGTATTTGTTTACCACAATACAAACAATTATTAACTTTCTCAATTTGTTCTGACATCGGCTGAGGCAAGAAAAAATGTTCCCCAACGGGGTACTTAGCTTTTAGATGACTTCGGTAACTGAAAACACAGGAGCTGACCGACCGGCACTTGCGAACTGCTTCTGCTTCGGGCACCGCGCGGCAAGAAAGACTGAAGAAGATGGCGTCGGCCGATGCCTTTATACTCCAGCTGTTCTGACGTTGGAGAGGAGGCGACACCAGCCGACGCCGGACCCAGACTTTGGAATCCGGCCGACCGAGGGCTGCCTGAGGCAGGACAACCCATATGTTATGACTGCAGTTGCATTCTTGAAGGACATCCCTGTGGTACTCATTGGTTTGAAGTCAGATTTGGAATCTGCAACCTTTACAGTGTGGGTTCTGTCCGTGAGCCAGTTGGCAACCCATCTTGTGACGTAGGGATTTACACCTAGTTTAGTGAGTTTAGCTATAATTCCAGAATGGGGAATGCTGCTGAAAGCCTTGGCGAGGTCAAGATAGGCTGTGTGAACCACCTTACCCTCGTCAACGGCTTTGGTGACTGCCTCAAAGAAGTCAATCTGGTTCAGAAGGCATGATCTGCCTTTCACAAAACCGAACTGGGAGGGGTCTAGAGGTTGGAGGTTACAAATGTCTGTTTATGAGTTCCATGATGATACGTTCCATGACCTTGCAGACCAGGCTCGTCAGGCTAATAGGGCGATAGTTCCCAAGATCAGTGGTGGCTCCCCCTTTGAGTGGGATAACTGCTGCTGTGCACCATTCAGTGGGCACAAAGCCTGATGTGAGACTATGATTGAACATGGTGCTTAGGTGGGGAGCCAGTTGGTTCTAAAGTTCGTGTACGATGCATCCTGGGTTGTTTTCCGGTCCCATGGATGCTGTGTTTTTGGTTTTAGAGAGTGCAGCTTTGACCTGCACAGATGTGATTACAGGGACTCTGCATTCTTCCTGTATAGATATGGGCCCTTTAGGGGGTGAGAGGGGGTAAAGTTAGCACTGAACCTATCTGCTAGGATGTTGGCAATATCAGTTGGTTCTGTAACTTTCGTGCCGTTGTGCTGTAACTCAGAGCAGATCTGGGTGTTGCCGTTGAGATTCTTGACATAGCTATAGAATGCTTTGTGGTTGCCCTTAGAATCAGTGGCAATTTTGTTTTCGTAGCTAGCTTTAGAGAATCTAATAAGGGATCTCAACTTCTTACTGAGGCTGACCAGGGAGCTCCCCCACTCATGGGATTTTACTCTCTTTTGCAACAGTTTCTTCCTTCTGTTGTAGAGGTTTGTTTATGGTAGGGGACCACCAGATTGGCTTCTTTTTTTTGGACAGCGTCTTGGTTCTGTTTGGGGTAGCACGATCCATGCACTCTTGTAAGTGCTTGTAGATTGCATTTGTGTAGGATTCAGCAGTAATAACTGTATTGTCCAGCTGCATGGATGTCATGAATTTTGCCACTTATGTCTTAAGAAGCTTGACATTGGCTTTGGAGAATTTTTTTACCGCGGTTTCCTTAATGGTGGTGGTGGTGGTAGGGGGGGCAGGATGCAGATATCTAGGGTGATTACCTTATGGTCAGATCTAACCAACAAGGAGTTGACTTCAGGTGTGGAACACCGGTCACTCATGTTGGTAATGACTAGGTCTAGGATATTGTTGCCCCTGGTGGGGGAGGGAAAAAGTTGATCCAGGGCAGTGGAATTTATGAATTCCAGAAAGCGTTGATCGAAGAACTTAGTACATGAGTAGTTTTTCCAGTTAATGGTGGGGTAGTTGAAATTGCCCATTATTAGGGTGTTTGGTTGAACCCTAATATTTTCCAGTACATCAAGAAAAGAGCTGTGGGAATCCTGGGGCATAGTGGGGGATCTGTAGCAAGCTACAATTTGGATTGCAGTTTTGCCCAGAGTTAGTTGCACTTGGATAACATTGGATGCATTATGCTGAGTAACTAGCCTGGAGGTGTGGATATCCTTAATGAATATGGACACACCTCCGCCTTTGGTGTTCTGGTCCAGGTATAAGTTATAGCCTGGTAATGCAAGAGTGCTCTCTAGAGCCTTGAAGAAGGTCTCAGTCACTGCACAGATATTGATGTTCTCCATTTTAAGGAGTGCCTTGAGTGAGTGCATTTTGAGATTTAGACTTCTAGCATTGAGTAGCATTACCCTCAGTTTTTACTTGCCTGTCCTGTTACGGTGGTGAATTTGTCATTTGAACCTTGCCTAAAAAAGGCACTATAGGGGCAGCAAGAGCCTTAGCCAGTATCCGGAATCCCAGGGGCGACAGGTGCAGGCCATCTCTGGCAAAGCATTGTGTTCTATCGACCATGTCATCCCAGGCAGAGAGATACTGGATCCCTTTAGCATGACACCAGAAGCGTAGCCAATTGTTGAAGTCAATCATTTTGTCCTTGTACTGCAGTATCATTCTGGGCAATGGCAGGATGCTACTCGGGGTTAGGGTCATACCTGCCTGGGATACAAGATCGGAGAGCTCTTCCATGTCTCTTTTCATGTAGTCTAGTGAGGTACGTCTCAGGTTGTTCACACCAACATGGACAGTGACAGAGTCATATTTGTACTTGTTGTGGAGTGACCTGAGTGTGTGGGTTATGTGTCGGATCCTGGCACCTGACAGGCAGCTGACAGTAACCTTCTCCTTGTTTAGCCTGGTGAGTGGGACATAAGTGTGCCTGACTATAGACTCACCTATGACTAGTGTCTTGGGTACGTTGGTTTGCCTTATGGGCTGTGTGTCATTTGGGTTGTGTTGGGGGGGGGGGTAGAGGTTGCTTGCATTTCTGCTTTGAATGTCTCTGTTGCTTGATCAGGTTATTATTGAGAGCCTCTGCAAATGTTTTTGTGTTTCTGTATGTGGATTTTGGTGACGTAGGTTTAGTGGGTCTATGTGATGAGTGTGGTACAAGTGTTTACCTTCTCCTCTTGACTGTCAAGTTCAGTCTTGGTTGGAGAGAGCTTTACCTCCAGTATGGCTAGAAAAGTGCATCTCTCTCAGGTTGTGGTGTTGGGTGGTAGGAGGAGAGGGTTGTCTGTGTACATGAGGCAACTGCTACATTGCCTCAAGATACCTAGATTCATCAGATAGACAGGAGAGCACACTGGGAGCTGACCCCTGGACATGCCTGAATAAAATACTACTTTCCTCTAGACAAGCGAGGAGAGTGAGTATAAGAGCTGTTTTTCTCTAAGCAAGTGAGGAAAGTACAAAAACTGTTTTCCTCTAGGTAAAGAGGAAGGTTGAGTGCTGTAGTAATTTGTAGCTTATTTAGTGCTAACAACAAGTTCTGAACAAGTGCTGAGCATGAATAAGCAAATTCAAGTGCTAAAACTAAGAATCTGTACCTGGATCTTGTGGTAGACAGGCTACCTAGTGCTTACCACTCCCACTGATAAGCTAGAATGCTTCCCTCCAACACAGAAAGGCTTTGGGGGCTCAGAAGCTTACAAGCAGTCCTGGACACAGCAGATATTATCTGGACTACACTAGTTACAGGAAAGGTGGGAAATGAGTGCAAATGTGGGATTTTAAACCAGGAGGTTGAAAGACATGGAAAAACTGCCCAAACGGCCAATAAACTACAATTTCTGGGCCAGAAACCACTCTTGTGGTAGATAGGCTACCTAGTGCTTACCACTCCCACTGATAAGCTAGGTTTCCCTCCAACACAGAAAGGCTTTGGGGGCTCAGAAGCTTACAAATAGCCCTGGATACAGCAAATTTGTATCTGGACTAGACTAGTTACAGGAAAGGCAGGAAACAAGCTTAGAATTTTTTTTTTTTTTGGAAAGTGGAAAGGGAGAAAGGAGAAACAGAAGATAATTCAAAATTAAGGACCGTGGCTTGCCCTTCACAAATGTTCTCTCTGAATTAGGTAGAATGAGCTAGTGACACTAGACTGGAATAGAGCTGGGATGGAGCTGAACAGATGGGACTGGTAGGAGTGTCTGAAGTCAAAATATGATCTCACTCTACTCGGTTGAGTGAGCAAATCAGACAGATCCAGGAGGAGTGTTCAGACACAAATTTACAGGAGGGGCGGGCAATTCCAAACCCACCAAGATTAATACCAGAACAAGAACAGGGAGGGTGGGGGCAGGAAACTAACTGCAGAGACAAGACAGAGAGAGACCACAGTATTCCGTGAAACAATTAAATAGAAAAATAGATAACTACAGAGAGACACAGACTAAAATATTCAATTAAATAATTACACACAAAAATAAAATGCAGGGAGTGGGGGGTACATTCTGCCATGATGGTGAGGACTAAGTCAGGGATGCTGGAACCGCCAAGTATAGTTATTGATGGAATGCAACAGTGAATAATTTCAGGTGGTGGTACCCTCATGATTAACAGAACCTACAAAAGAATGTGTGCTGCCTCTCTCCAGTAACAGTGACATAGGCTTACCACATGTCCCACTCTATGCAGGACAATCCCGGTCTGGGCAGTTGTGCCCTGTGGAAAAAGCAAACAATAGCAAATATTCTGAGATTTTAGGACAAAAATGTTTCCTAAGTTTCATTTAATAGTTGAATAATGTAATTATATTGTACTGGAGATACTTTTATATGGAACAGCATAAAAAATGAAATTCTACAAAAATGAGCTTTTACTTTGGCAATAAACTGAAGTCCAGTCCTTTGCACTAGTTGCAAAATCTTACATTTCCATAAAATGTCCCATTTTGGGCACTTGGAAAGGTGACAACCCTCAAGTAACACTCTAAGCAACTGTACAAGAGCAGTATATGAAGTCAAGCAGCAGCACACACAAACTGTTTTATTTCTCTTGTGTTAATTTACCACAGTGGACAAGGCATAAGAGAGCGGCTAGTAGTAAACATGGTAGGATAGCAGATCTGTTACTGCTCTGACATCACTACCATGTGAGTAAGTTGTAATGGCAACATGTAGGACTAATAATTGTCTGACCGGGAATCAGCTACTCAACACACACTGCAAACTGCTAGAATGACGGCAAAAGCATACACAATATCATTTCAGTTATATGTTTATAAGTAACAGTGGAACCAGGCACTGATGCATACAGTTGTAAGGTAGAGAGAGAAAAGTGCTGAAAACATATGCAAGCAGAAAATCACAAAGATGCAGCATGTATACTAGGAAATGCAGTTTACTAGTATACAGGAAAAAGCACAAAAAATATGAAATTTAAGGAATGGATGAGTGTTGTCTACTGATGTTTGAGTTTTGCATCACTGTTGTGCTCCTACAGAACTAGATGCAGTCAGATCATAAAAGCAGGTACTTGGCTAGTAACAGAAGCATGTTAGATGGGAAAATGAAAAGAACAGACTACTACCTGCAGTAATGTTTGAACCTTGCAGTACACATATGCTTTTTTTTTTTTTTTTTTTTTTTTACTTCTGAATATATTAAAAAAGAGAGACTACTTCTACAACTGTTTGAAAATTACATCATTCAGATGCTTTCTATGAAGCTAGGACATGATATAAAATCATTAAATTTAGCTTGACAACTGAGCACAAAAAGTAGGACCTGAAAGGAACAGAAAACTGTGTTTAATGAAGTTTTAGCCTTGAATTACTTATGTGCTTTCTGGAAGGTTACGTGTCAGATCATAAAACTCCTAAAAGGCAAATCTAATAAATGACTCAGAGCTGCTGTGAGTACAGCTGGAATTTGAGATGGAAATCTGGCTAACATCTCTGAAACTTCTGGAAGCCACTCCACCCCAACCCCCCACAGCCAAAGCTGTGACATGCTCAGAAAACCATAATGAAAATGTAAACAGACCAGAATAAAAAAAGTTATAGGACTGTCCCCTTAAGAGAACAGGTACAATGGTTATTCACCACACAGCTACCTCCAACACACAGTATTTTCAGTTACTGAAACTATCGTTAGTTTTTAAATTAAAAGCTAAAAAATAACTGCTGCTGTTTTTCCAAAAATACCACTTTGCACACTTGCCAGTAATATTTTGTAACTCACCTATGAGTTTGCCAGTAATATCTCCATGGTTGAGTTCACAGGCAACTGTACAAAAATTATGCAGCACCTGACTATCCTATAATAAATGTATATGTGGGTGTACACACACACACACACACACACACACACACACACACACACACACACACACACACACACACACATAAAACCAATGGGTTCTTTATTAGGCTGCTTTCTGCATACGGTCTCAATGCAGTCAATTCCTACTGAAAGGATTACAATGCTGTAAATCAGTGTATTAACACTTCATATAGTGAGAAGGTGAGAAGTGAACTTGTCAGTAGCAAAGATTCTGATTTAAGCCACTGTTAGCACCCAACAGTTTATTAACATTAACAAACTACACTGTGCCTGAACACTGCTCCTCAAAACCCATTATGCCAACCCACCACTTGAACTAAGTCCTTACCTTATAGACACAAAGTATAGGGTTTGATTCTGACCTCTGGTTACTGCTTAGGCTTGTAGCAATCTACAGACTGATAGCTTAGTATTTTACCAATAATCCTAAGCAGATGGTTATTTTAGTTAATGAAGTCAAGCAAATAAAAGCTAGTATTTAAATGTCAGTACAAATACATAAACTGTCAAAAGCACAACACATACCTTACTTCACTAATATAGATAATCTGATGACAACTCACCTGGAAGCATGCAATACCAAAGGCTATCCCAGCCACAATTCCCAAGTTCGACTCCATAACACCACTCAGCAACTTTACACAACCCTAGAAAACAAATAATTGTTAGCCTGCTAAGTTCCATTATAGACAGACCTTTTAACGGAGAAACTAGAAAACTTCAAAACAGATAAGAAAACACGCAGAAATGATTATGTAAACAAAACACAAGTTAGCACTCATGCTGCTAAAGTACATTTGTGCAAATTATATGGGACGTATCTCCTGCCAGGGATATTAGACATCAGACATACAAGCAGTGTACTAAAGCTTTTGAGCATCTTTCTTATACACCTTCGCATCCGATCAAGCATGAAAACATGCTGGTATAAAAAAGGATGTAAAGATGCCAAAATTCACAGATTTCTTGGCCTAAGGAGGGATGCATAAATTCTGAACTTGATGGAAACTTAAGCTAACCAAATGTCATGTAATATCAGAGAAAGGCCAACCCAGCTCACAGGGGTACTTTTGTCCATCATTAAATCAATGCTGCAGTAACAAAGTATATGGGATGACTGTCAAATCTTAAACAGTAAGGGTGGTGGAAGCAGGACACAAGTCCTGATGAGCCTGGAGAAAGAGTTGTACAAGAACTTACCATAACAGTATATGTCCTACTGCTTACTGTTGCAGCATTCCTTAAGAGGGCTATCCTGCCAAGGGTAGCCATATGTCCAGCCAGCATACTAAAGCTTGGGCCCATCCATGCATTGTATGGACTAAGCCCGAAGGCAGGAGGTACATAGGGGATTGTAGGTATGTACGTAAACCTTGGAAATTACTTGCCACAGGAAAACTAAAAGGAGCAGAAGTAGATGCAACTTAATACACATCTACACGTTCATCAAGAAAAGGAGAAAATAAAGGATGCCCTGTGCCAGATCAAAAAAAAGTGGAGGAGGGAGGAATGGAGTACTGCAACAGTAATCAGTAGGACATCTACTGTTATGGTTCTTGCACAACTGTACTAAGCCCTTCCAAGATCACTGTTGCAGTATTCCTAACAAGAGGGACACAAAGAATAGCTGTGCAAGAACTTACCATAACCTTAGATGTCCCTCTCGTCCATGTTGCAGTATTAATTATAGTAGGGAGGTTGCTGCCTGCAACGCTGACATCCGGCCAGTATACCAAAGTCTTTGGTCCAGGAGGGTACATGTAACGTCCTCTGTCAGAGCCATAAACCGACGTAGGATGTAAAAGTGACGTCTGTACGTACCCTCTTCAGAATGGACTGACACATACAGTAGTACTCCTGTAGGTTTAAAGAGGGTCAAAATGGGTAGAGCCTTGAGACTGACATGTAGACTAGACCCTAAGGTACTTTATAGGCTGTGTATAGTGTTGAAACTGGGAAAAAGGGTGACTATGTCCCCACATGTAAGCAAAAGTATGTTACATAGGCAAGGAAGATGGGGCAGGAGGGAGGGACTGAATACTGCAACATGGAAGAGAAGGACATCTAAGATTATGGTAAGTTCTTACACAACTATTCTATGTCCTTCTATTCTTATGTTGCAGTATTCATTACAGTAGGGAGAGTACCAAAGCTTTCAGGTATGAGCCTGGGTGGAAGATTGGGATCCCTCGTCAATGAGACCATGAAGAATTGATCTGACAAACCCAGCTCTGGAGGCTAGGTCCAGTTTGTAAAGTTTGGTAAAAGGTGCATACTGAAGCCCAAGTGGCAGTTTCTAAAACTGAGGTGTAATCAACTCCTTTGAAAAAGGCTACTGAGGAGGCAGCTGCCCTGGTGGAGTGGGATTTGACATGTCCATGCAAAAGTCTGCCCATGACAGGAATAGCATATGCCAATGGACTTGGAGATCCATGATGAAAGAGTCTGTTTGGAGACTGCCTTCCCTAGAGCCCTCAGATGGAAGGAGATGAACAGCTGCTTAGACTTTCGAATAGGTCTGGTTTTGTCTAAGTAGTACCTCAGTTGTCTGTGGACATCTAGAGAATGCAGAGTCCTCTGAGGGATTTTGGGGGATGAGGGTAAAAAAACAGGCAGGTTAATGGTCTGGTTTAATGAGAGTTCATAAGCCACTTTAGGCATGAAGAAAGGGTTAGTCCTGAGGGCAACTCTGTCCTTGTGAAAAATAAGGTAAGGAGGGGTAGCCATAAGGGTTTGCATCTCCGATACCCTCCTGGCGGAAGTAAGGGCCGTTAGCAGAACTGTTTTTAGAGTGTACAGTCTTAGGGATACTAAAGGTGCTGGTTCAAAAGATGGTATTGTAAATTCTTCTTGCACAAAATTCAGGTCCCAAGGGGGAGGTATAGGCTTTCTGGGGATCTGACAAAGTATTTCTTTCAGGAAAAGCTTGACTTCCAATCCTAAAGTCAGAGGTGGTAACATGGGCAAACAAGCAGAGATGGCAGATAAATGGACTTTGACTGAAAAGTAAGCTATTCTTTTTTTTTTTGCTCAATTTTATTTTGTTTTCCAAGAACAATAATTACAGTTACATTTCTAGATAAGGTTACATTCTATAAACAATATTTACAATTGGCCCAATAATAGAGAGAGAAAAACAGTCCACGAAAAAAAATAGTATTTCACAACTCAAAGGATTTCTTTTGACTCTTTAATCTCTTATAGACGAGATTGTGTCCATTTTTAGCTTTTCAGTAAGTGAAAGAATTTTATTCCAACGATTTGTCCAGTTTTTGGGAAAAATTCTCAGTTCCTTAACTTATTTCCATTAGCGTAGTTTCTTTCAATAAGATCAAGAAGTCTTCAATTGTGGGCTCAGATGAGGATTTCCATTTCCTTGTGATGCACATTCTGGCTACAGCTACTATGGTCCACAGAAGATATTGTTCTTTTTTTATTCATTTCTGTTATTTCACTGACATTTAAAAGAATTAGAAACTTTGTTAAAACAAATGTATCAGTGTAAATGGCTTGAAAAAATGTACCTATTTCTTCCCAGTATTTTTTATTATTACAATCATAAAATATATGTGACCAATCTGTTTCACAACAATGAGCATCTCCAACAAATGTTTTGGGAAGAATTAAATTTGGCCATCTTGCTGGGAGTATAAAAGGCTCTATGACGATATTTCCATGTATAAATCTTCCAAACTTGTAAATTGGAAGTTAACTTGGAGTATAATAGATTGGTTTTACTTTTAGTTGATAAATTTATTGACAGTCCTTTTGTTATGAAGTTCCAATAATTCTGGTATGGTTTAACTTTATAAGCTATTAGAATTTTATACAATTTTGATATTGAATTTGCCCAGTTATAGTCATTCTAAATTGCTTTGTATAAGTATGAATTTAGGCTTGATTTTAAAGGATGAACTATTAATTATTCTGCATGGATCTTGAGCATAAAACAAAATACTTTGACGCACTAGCCAGTCTGCATTTGATATGTCAAATATATTTATAATTTCAAACGAAACAGCAGCCTATGGTTAAGCCACAACTATAACCAGTAAAATAAAATGAAAAAACCATCAAGGGAAAACAAAGCATTCTGTTGTGCTTTTATTCCAACTTGCAGACAACTCAGTGAAAAGCATAAACGCAGAAAATCTCCTACACGTTTTTCGTCACAGTAGCTGTAACTTCTTCAGATAATGACATTACTGAATCAGTCTTTATTTAAACACATTAGTTTCCCGCTAAAAACATTCCAACCTATCAGGCTTAAACAAAACCATTTGAATGACATTCACAATTACCTCATTAAAATTTTAAAGCTCCCTTAGCTTACATACCAAGAAAAACTTTTTTATAGTCTTAAATAAACATTAAAAACTTGTCCCTATTAAAACTTAATTTCAATGATACATTATCAGAAAACTTGAGTTAAAAACATATTGAATAACATAGTTTAAAAACGTAGTTTAAAAACCATAATATATTAATTTAAAATATGCATTTGCTGTGTTACATTCAGAAGTGTTCAAGCTCCCTGTTGTGGCCAAACATATGCACCACTATTAAACACAATGAAAAGAAAGACATAGAAAAGGTATTCTAACATTTTTTTCTTTTACAATTTGGCAGCTCTCATTTTTAACAAAGATTTAATAGAGATGGTCTCATTTAGGCCAGGGGGAGATGCTGCCTCCAGTGTCAATTGCCACCACATTTCTTTATTTTCAATCCTCTCCTCCCAAAGGCCCCCTCTGATGTCTTTTTTCATCCCCTCAAGGACAATAAAAGGAGAATTTTGCCTCTCTACATTCCATGCTATGTTTGCACATGGCATTGGTTTCTTTCTTATTCTTGATGTCATTTAAATGTGCGTAGATCCTTCTTTTTAGTTTTCTTTCTGTTTTTCCAATGTAGAAGGACCCACAAACCTCACATGTAACCAAATAAACCAATCCAAACTATTCGCAATTTAAAAATCCCTTGTCAGTAATCTACCTCTACTACTTAAATAAACTTCACCTTTATTTATTACATATTTGCACTGACTACACCGTCCACATCTAAAAGTGCCTATTCTTTGTCTGTTATTGTTTTCTGTAACGTTCTCTAGCAAGTTTTTTAAATTTACTGAATTACTATACACAAATCTTATATCACTCGATGGAAGCCCTTTTAGGTCTGTAATACTTATAAACCTTGACCATTCTTTTTCAATGATTTTCCTAATATGTGGGGTACTCGCATTAAATTCCAAAACCATGGCACGGTTGAAATCTTTAGTGTATTGATTTCCATTATCAAGTTCTTTGGTGTTATTTTTATCATTCGTGTCCCCTAAAATAGGTTTAAAGTGTGAGCCCCTTTTTAGGCTCAACTCTTTCAAAATTTTCTCAGGGTAACCTCTTTCCCTAAACATCTTAGTGAGAAAATCTATCTTATTGTTGAATTCACATTCCTCTGATGCATTTGGCTTCCTCTGACAATTTGCCCTTTCACTAGGTTTTTCTTACAGTGAAACGGGTGGGTACTATTAAAGTGTAGAAAAGAAATTGTGTATGTGTTTTTTCTGAATACCTTTGAATGCAAACACACTTCCTTTTTGTATATTTCTATGTCTAAGTATTGGAAGGGTGTCATTCTTTATATTCCATGTGAAATCAAGAAAAGTTGTGGAATTTTTCATTTCCATGAATTCTGTGATATCAGTATTTCCTATCCAGAAAATATGTCATCCAGAAAACGCTTGTAAAGATGCCAACAGATGTTAAAAGGGGAGTTCAAAATGAATTTCTCCTCCCAAGTAGCCAAGTACAAGGTTAGCATACGTGGGAGCACAAGCCGCCCCCATTGCTACTCCCTTAATCTGGTGGTAAAATTCTCCGTGAAAAAAAACATAGTTGTGCTTCAATACTAAGTCCATAAGCTGTAAACATGTCAACCTTTCTTCATTAATAATTTTAGTATCCTCATATAGTATTTCTTCTAACATTTTAACCCTTCTAAATGTGGAATACTAGGAAAAGAGATCCATTACATCAAGAGTAATAAATGTACTATTTGAAACTTCAAAATTCCTATTTCCTTTAACAGGTCCCAAAAATCCTTAAGAATATTTTTCCTTTTAAGCCATATTTTATTCAATTTCTTGTCAATGTATTTGGCTAAAGATAAGGTCTTGGAACCGTCTGCAGAAACTATTAATCTAAATGGGGGATCTCTCTCATTTTTATGGGTCTTAGGTATTCCAAATACTGATGGAATTCTAGGTTTCTCTACTGTTAAGTAACCATATGTTTTTTTATTAGTCCTTCCAATAAAAGGTCCTTCAAAACAATATCTATTTTGCTATAACCAATATTAATTTCATTTCTTGACACACTAGCATTTCTCGTAGTGTCTTTTAACATGTCATTCATTTTCCCTTCATATGACATGTTGTCCATAAGCACCATTCCACCCCCCTTATCGGGTTTCATAACCCTTATTTCTTTATCCCTTCTTAAGTTGTTTAATACTTGTTTTTCTTTTTCACTTAAATTTCCTTTTAAGTGAATATGCTGATACTTTTCCCCTGATTTCTTTCTCAAACTTTTTCCAAATTTCTTAATTGGGGATGTAATGGGGGGATTAGTAATGCTTCGTTTGTGTAATTCATTTAAATTAGTGTTATTGTCGTGATTAACAAGCAAACCTAAAATTAATTTTCCTAAAAAAAGTTTTAAGATCCATAAGTGTCCTTGCCACAGCTCCTTTTTTCCTAGGAATGTATTTAAGCCCTTTGGAAAATAAAGTAAAATGTTCCTGTTCCAATTTTAAGGAGCTGAAATTATAGATAGTAAAATTGTTGAAAGAACTTTTGTATTCTTCTATTTCATTCACCATGTGTGCAGCAGTGGGGGGGGGGGGCTTGTGCATGTTCTTCTCCGTTTAATATCTGTCCTTCTTCCCACCTCTCCATTGAAAATCCTGGTTCTGGTTATAACTCTAATTCGGGTGTTGATAACTGTAATCACGCTTATTATTTATCATTTCTGATCTATGCAAGGCCTTTCTTCCTCAAACTCATCCAGGTCATTAATATTTTCCCCAACTCTTGTGGTTTCTCTATTTCCAATGATGTTTTTCTGTCCATAATCCCCCTTAAAAACATGCTGGTTATGTGGTTTAGGGTAACTTGTGTTATTCTGGTATTCATGAATATCTCTTTCTACCTTCCTAAATTTTCTATTAACTAAATCAACACATTTAGCATCTATACTATTTTTTATTTTATAATATTTGACCTTTTCTTCTTCAATACTAAATATTAAATCTTCCCTAATACATTTGTCTAGTACTTCTATTTGTGTATTTAATTCATCCTTTACCCTTTCATTTTCCTTGATCATAAGTCTCAAGACATCAATTCCACATGTATTAAACAATTCTAATAAATCCTTGTGGTAATCACTCCCTTCTAATACATTGTTAGGGAACTTGTAAAGTCTTAAGCCCTTAGGCACCACTTCTTTTAAAACACAGCGTTTTAAATATGCATTCTTAGTTTCTAAATTTCATCATATACTTTGATAACATATCAAGTTTATTACTGTAAGACTCATTGACTTCAGGTAGTTGATGTCACAAAATTTACTTCTAAAGCTAACCTGAAGCCAGTCTCTCAGTCCACAGTCTTGGTTACCAACCGCTCCTGCATACGATCGTGTCTTCTCTCCTGGTGGTATTACAACACAAGAACCACCTTCTACGTTGTCAGAACCATTAATTTCTTTTAAAACTGCAGGAGCGTCAGTAAAATCCTGTTAGTTATTTCCAGCATCCATTTTCCGTTTTCCTCCGTTACGTTGGCTTTGAGGAGGTTTCGCTGTGCCTGTCTCTGTTCTTGCTTCACGCCCCTTCTCCTTGGTGAGGTGGACTAATTCAATTAATGATTGGCTGACAGGCACCATAAGCTCAATCAATTGGGTGAGCTGTCCAACACATTTGTGAAGCTGACCTGCCTCCTTTCTTAGGTTGGTAAAGCAATTGATAATTTGTTGACCATCTAGTACTTTCTGATCCTTTATGTAATGTTGCCAACAAGTAAAGTTCTTGATTTCCCAATTAGTAAGTATATTCTTATGGATTTTATTAATGAAATTTTTGGTGGTATTAAAAGGGCATTAAAAATTTGAGCCACAATTTTATATCAACATCAGTATATATGAAACTTCTAAATAAGTTATAAATATAATTAATGTAGTTTAGATTGGTGGGTTTTGTTGTTATATTGGAAGTTGAGACAATACACGGCAAAGCTTATTATTTCGACCATTTACTGATAATTTTTTACTAATTTATTTTCATTTAAAAATATAATAGAATGCAGAGTCTTCCAAGCAGAAGAAAAATTTGGATTTACTCAGTTTATATTTGTTTTAAAAATGGATGCTTTAATGTAAGTCTCCATATCTGGAAAGCGGATTCCTCCTAATTCCCAGGATTTGATGTGATGAGAGAACGCTATTCTATTCCTTTTTGGAAACCAAAGGAAGTTCAGAAGAGTTTTATTTATTAATTTTAAAAACTTTTTATTTGGACTAACTGGAATGGCTTGGGCTATATAATTTATTTTTGGGAGTAATACCATTTTTACTAATTGCAGTCGATCTTCTAGTTTTAAATACAATTTATTCCGGATTTCTATTTGTGCTTTTAAATAGTTTAAAATTTTGTTTCAGTTTAAGGTTAAAGTTGTATTGATATTGTCAGATACAATAATCCCTAAATATTCTACAGAAGAGACCCTTTTACCAATTATATGATTTGTATTTAATCACTTTTCCTATTCAATAACATGTGATTTGATTTGGATTTGTTGAAACAAAGGCCTGAGATGAGAAAAAAACTTTTCAAGTTGTAAGTCCAATTCCTGTATAGACTCCTCTGAAACAGTAAGGGTGAGAAGTATATCGTTGGTAAAAAGCATGATTTTAAAGTTAAACTGGTTATAAACGTTTAAGCATTTTATTTTTAAATCACAACAAATTACTGATGCAAATAACTCTATTGATAAAGCAAATAAGATGGGAGACATAGGACAACCTTTAGTGCCCTTAGTTATTTCAATAGCTTCTGAAATAAATGGGCCCAACTTTACATAAGCAAGATTATTTTTATATATGTTTTATCAGATTAATGAAATGTGAGGGAAACTTATAAAGTTCTAAAGTTTTGAAAAGATATTCCCATTTCAATGAATCAAAGGCTTTTTCTACATCTAATATAATTATAAGGGCTTCTTGATTATCTCTGTTTAGAATGTCTATAAGAGATAACATTCTTTGAATATTGTCATAAGTATGTCTATTGTAAATAAATCCTGTTAGATCTTCATTTATAACTTGTATCAGAGATTTTTTAATTCTATTAACTAGTATAAACATGAATATTTTATAATCATTGAGGCTGCGGTGGTGCAGCAGTTAGCGTTGTCGCCTCACAGCAAGAGGTTCTCCCGTTCGATTCTCGGCTGGAGCGCTTTCTTTGTGGAGTCCATGTCCTCCCTGTGGTCGAGTGACGTAAAAGACATGCAGGTAGGTGCGTGCGTGAATGGGTGTGCCTTCCTTGAAGGTTGGGCATCGGGCTGGCAACTCGGCACTGTAAAAATTCACTGCCAATCATTAGCGGACCGGGTTCCGCTGCGGCGACTCCTAACCGGGAAAACACAAAAGACATTACTTTTATTAAGTAATGAGACTGGTCTATACGAACTGCAATGGCTGGGATCTTTATTTTACTTTTTAATGGGTGTGATTAATGAATATCTCAAAGAGGGTGGAATTATATTTTGTGAATGTATTTCATTTAAGGTTTTATGAAAAAGTGAGATGGCTGAACTTGGAAATATTTTATATAGTTCCATTATTATTCCATCTATGCCTGGAGCTTTGCTGCTTCTGCTCTCCTTGATTTTTTTTTGGTTATTTCTTTGAGGGAGATTTGTTTTTTGACATCTATTTTTAATTTTTCAGGAATTTTTTTTATCTTAGTAAGATTTGTATCTATATCTAAGAAGTTATTTTTATTGTTATTCCCATAATGTTCAGCATAGGGAAATTTAAAGGCATCAAGAATATCATTTACATCTGATACTTTATTTTTCCCTTCATGGATATCTGTAATATTTTCCATGGTTTTGTCTTTTTATTCTCATTGCTAGACTGTGTAAATGTTTTGGGGATACTGAATACGAGTTGAGTTTTAATTTTTCTAAAGCCAAATTTGTTTGGAGTTAAATGTCATTGCAATTTTTGTTCAATTCCTTAATTTCTTTTTTTTTTAGTATGAGGACTTCTTGCATCATTAATATTAACATTAATTTCTATAATTTGTTTTTGAATATTATATAATTCCGATTCCCATTCTTTTGTTTTATTTTTGAACCAAGTTAGAATTCTACCATATAAGAATGCCTTTAAAGTGTCCCATAAAATTACAATGATTATATTTTCAGTATGATTGGTGTCTAATATTGAATTTCTGAAGCTAACCATGGCTTGAATTGTTTTATATTAGTAATATAAGCAGGGATTATTGATGCATAAATTAATATTTTAAAATCTATTTGGAATTCAAGTATTAGTGAGTTATGGTCTGAGAAAGGACATGGAGTTATGGAAAAAAAATATTTTTGTATCTTATTTTATTTTACATTTGTTAACTGGGAAAGTCCGACTAGATTTTGGTCCATTTTCAGTGGAGGCCCCAGGGAGAAAAGCTCCATAGATACATACATACATAACATACAGACAGTGTAATTTTGACAAATTAACAATTTTGTACAAGAACAGTTACATATTTTGACACTTACATACTTTATGCAGAAACTCTTGCAGAAAGCTATTCTGGTTATGCCAGAATATATAACAGATTTGAGAATGAACTCTCATGCACGAACATAGTAATTTTAGTTGTACATAGATCTGTAAGTTCTCTTATAGTTCAGGAGTACACTAACTAATCAAACATCTGATTAGTTATCCAAGTCCTGGGATGTAAAAACTGTATCCATTCTAGTTTGGGTGTTAAATCTATAATCTCGGTGGGAGAATAATGAGTTAAGTTTCTTTGTACCTGTATGTATCTATTAGTTTTAAATTTTCACTCCATTTCTTAAGATGTTTCCCTATGGGGGTAAGACGAAGGTTTCTTTGTTAGTGGTCTCTAAATTATCTAGGATGCAATTAAAGTCCCCTCCTATCAAACTGCCCTTATATACTTTGTTATTAGGTCTATAGGTTTTTTTGTAACTGTGCCTAACCCTATGCCAGGGATGCAGTATATATTTACCAGTGTCCAAATCCTGTTATGAAATCTTATTACAAATCATAATAGTCCTCCTTTATCTTCGTAATTACAAATAAACTGGGGATTAGTTATATTTTTCCTCCAAGGTATTAAAACTCTAGTTTTTTTTTTAATATATGAAGAATGGGATAGTATTAAGTAATCATATGGCTTCCAAATGAAGGTATCATTAGTTTTAAAGCAAGTTTCTTGCAAAAATATAACTTGCGCTTTATGTAATTTTAAGTATCTTAATAAATTTGATCTTTTCCTTGGATTATTTAATCCATTAATATTTAAAGAAAGTAAGGTTAAACCTGTCAGTTTTATATGTATTCATAGTGTAAATTATAATTAGAGACATTGTTAGAAATTTTCCCTCACTAAAGGATTGTGTAACTATATTCCTGATGATATACCATACATTCAGACTGAGTTTTCCCATTAGATAACATAACATGAAATACTTTTCAATATAGGCCAATAAAGAAGAAAAAAAATAAAAAACTTAAACATATTTAACCAAGTAAATAACAAATTTAATAACCATTTAAACAAACATGGAGTGAAAAACACTCCTAATCTGAGAGAACAGGTATGTTCAATCAGATTATCCCTCAGGCCTAACAACAAGATTGAAGAAACGCAATTGTCTCAGAGCTCCAAATTTGACTATCCTGATTATATCTTGCTTATGAATGGAGTCGGTATTAATACATGTACTAGTATTTTGAGACAATATAAATAAATCAGCAGCAGTTTAACTGTTAACAATATTTTCTTATTTTGTGAAAGTATGTTTATAGGTTAAAATTATCTTAATTATAATGGTATTACTAAAATTTAAACTGATATGCATTTACAGAACTGATCTTTATGAATCTGATAACAGAAACCTAATATGTTCCAATTTCACATATGAAAATGAAAGCTGTATTATGCACATTTTTTAAGATTTGGCATGTGTTTTAATTAGTTCAGAACTATTTACAAAAGTCTAATATTTTCTTTTTCTATACAAGTTTAAGCATTTAATAACAATGAAACATCATAAATTACAATAAAACTATAGTTTGAATATAGCCCTTTACAAATAATAATGAAATAACCGCAGATTACATAACTATTTGTTTAAACTTTTATGCTCAGAAAAAATGTATTTTCTAAATTAGGAATTTCATCAAATATTGCTCTGAATTTCCCAATGTGTCAATCATTTTCCATTTTACAAAATGACCCAGAATCCAAATCACATGCCTAAACTGTGAGGACATTAATAAGTATGTGCAGACAACATAAAAATGTAAACTATAGAACACTGTGATGACAAAGCAAAAATATAAATATAACTACTATATGTATCTAATTAGATATTATTATTGTATAATTAAAACATATTACTTGTCTTGTTAAGGCAAACAGACATCACTACAGCATTGCTGAATGATAACAAATGTACTAGAAATTGTACATAGAAACCTTATTGAATGAAGTTTAAATAACTTCACTGAAAGTACATCCTTTCATTTTTTTTAGTGACTGAACAATGTAAAGTACAGTTTTGTACCTACCATAAATGTAGATGTCCGATAGACATGCAACTGCAGTCATAACATGTGGGTTGTCCTGCCTCAGGTAGCCCTCGGTCGGCCGGATTCCAAAGTCTGGGTCCGACGTCGGCTGATGTCGCATTTCTCTCCGACGTCAGAGCGGCTGGAGTATATAAGCATCAGCAGACGCCATTTTCTTCAGTGTTTCTTGCCCCAGATGCCAGGTGCCCTCCAAGGAAGGCTGTAATCAAATTGGAAGACAAAAACAGGATTCCAAACAAATACATGAGCAATAAAACAAATACACCATAACAGATATCCCCAGCTAAGAGTAAGGGGGATAGGAGTGGACCCTAGGCATAGAGGGGTATGGAGGGAGGGAAAACCCGACTGCAGTTGCATGTCTATCGGGCATCTACATTTATGGTAGGTACAAAACTGTACTATGTCCTTCAAGAATGCAACTGCAGTCATAACATGTGGGTAGAATACCATAGCTTAGCTGGGGGAGGAGGTATGCTCTAGGAAAGAGAAGGTGTGGCAATCAAACCCTGCAGGACTGCCGAAGCAAAGCCTGCTCTGGATCTGGAATATAGAGGGAGATTGTAGTGTTTGGAGAATGTATGCACGGAGCTCCATGTAGCAGCTTCTAGAATGTCCTTTGTAGGCACCCCTCTTAAAAATGCTGTAGAGGTGGCTGTAGCTCTGGTGGAATGTGGTCTGACATAGGCTGGAACAGACTTTCCATGAAAGGAATAACAGAATCTGATGCAATGTCCAATCCATTTAGAAATAGTCTGTTTTGAAATTGCTTTTCCTTGGACTGCAGGGGCGTAAGCTACAAAAAGCTGTTCAGACTTCCTACTGGCCTTGGTTCCATCCAGGTAGTATCGAAGTTGTCTATGAATGTCCAAGGTATGCAAAAGTCTTTCCCCCTTATTCTCAGGATTGGGGAAGAAAGCAGGCAGATGAATGGCTTGATTTAGAGAAACCCTAGATACCACCTTTGGCATAAAGGTAGGGTTGGTCCTTAATGAAACCCTGTATTTGTGGAAAATAATAAAGGGTGGTATTGCCATTAGGGCCTGTAGCTCTGAAACCCTTCTTGCTGAGGTAATTGCCAACAGGAAAGCTGTTTTCAATGAGAGAAATTGCAAGTCAACTGAAGCTGCTGGCTCAAAAGGAGGTAAAGTCAGTTTTTCTAAGACAAAATTGAGGTCCCAGGCTGGCACTGGGGCCTTTCTTGGTGGCTTAATGTTCTTGATTCCCCTGAGGAATTGTCTTAGTAAGGGGTGAGAGAAAACAGGAGGATCAGTGTTGTATCTAGCTGAAATAGCAGATGCATGTATCTTTATTGAAGAATATGAGAGGCCGCTCTGTAACATATCTGCCAAATATTCCAAGATAAGTGGGTTGTTCAGTAATGATGCATCATGTCCTTTGCTGGTATTCCAATTGCTGAATCTTTTCCACTTTGCTAAGTAGACCTTTCTGGTGGATGGTCTTCGAGCCTCTGTTAGTATCCGCTGAACTTCCTTGGAGAGAGATAAGCTGAAGTTATTTATGGGATCTCCCAGGCTGTTAGCTGCAGTGTCTGAAGGTTTGGATGCAGTCTTTCGAAATTGTGTTGAGTCAAAAGTAGAGGCCACTGAGGGAAGGCCCACCTCCTGGTGTGACATATGCTCCGTAGTAGTGGGTACCAGTGTTGTCTTGGCCAATCCGGAGCTATTACGATTCCCTTTGGCTTCTCTGCTTTGATCTTTAGTAATACTGAGGTCATCAGTGGCAGAGGTGGGAATGCATAGATTGCTAGGGAGTTCCAGTTGAATGAAAGGGCATCTATTTTCCAAGCCTTTGGATGGTATGTCCTTGTGCAAAATTTTGGTAGAAGATGATTGAGGTGAGAGGCAAATAGGTCCACTTCTGGCTTGCCCCATGTCGAAGTGAGTTGTCTGAAAACCTTTGGATGTAACCTCCACTCGTGTGGATCTGTGAAATTCCTGCTTAGGCTGTCCGCCAGCACATTGTCTTTTCCTGGAACAAACTGGGATTGTAACTGGATGTTTAGACTCAGTGATTTCTCCCAAAGCTGCATTGTCAGTCTGCAAAGGGGGTAAGAGTGGGTGCCCCCCTGCTTGTTTATGTACCACATCACAGTGGTGTTGTCTGTCCGTATCATTAAGTGGCCTTGCTGGAGTTGGTTTTGAAAAGCCTCGATAGCATGCATTACTGCCAGCATTTCCTTTTGGTTTATATGCAGGTGTGTTTTCTTTGGAGACCATTGTCCTTGTATACACCTGCCTTACATGTGCGCCCCCCATCCAAGGTCTGAGGCGTCTGTAGTCATGGTCTGTGTTATCTGTGGTTTTTTGAATGACATACCTGTGTTTTCCTGGCTCACCGAGGCCCACCATAGGAATTCCTTTTGTAGGCATGGAATGAGTGGTATGATTGTCTCCAAGTTGTTGCTGTGTTGAGACCAAATGCTTTTTAGGTACCATTGAAGCTTTCTCATGTGTAGTTTTGCTAATGGAACCAGTAGAATGCAGGATGCCATGTAACCCAGGGCCTGTAGGAATCTCCTTGCAGTCATCTGGGTGAGTTTTGCTAAACCTTTGAAGTATTGAGTTAACTTCTCTTGCTTGTCTTCTGTCAGGTAAGCCATCTGAGAGGCTGTGTCTAGTTTGGCTCCTAAGAAGATTATTTGCTGGGATGGCTGCAGTCTTGACTTTTGGAAGTTGACTGTGTATCCCAGAGCTTGAAGTAATCGTATGACATAATCCAGGTTTTTTGTCATCAATTTGTCGTCCGCTTGTATGAGGCAGTCATCCAGGTATGGGTAAATATGTATACCCTGGAGCCTGCAATGAGCAATTACTGAAGCCAGGCATTTTGTAAACACTCTGGGCGCAGTAGATAAGCCAAATGGCAATGCTGAGAATTGATAATGCTCTGGCCCTGCAAGAAATCTGAGGTATCTTCTGCAGCTGTGTCTGATAGGGACATGCAGGTATGCCTCCTTGAGGTCCAGAGTAATCAGCCATGACTCCTTGCCCAGCATGGGAAGGAGTTGCTGTAGAGTCAGCATTTTGAACTTTGGTACTATGAGAAAGGTGTTTAATGCGGACAAGTCCAGTATTGGTCTCCATTGAGATTCTTTTCTTGGAACAAGGAACAGTCTTGAGTAAAATCCTTGTTCTTGTTGTGGAACTCTTTCTATTGCTTTCATTCGAGTAAGCAGAGTGATTTGCTTGATAGCCTCTGCCCTTTGATGTTGTGGTAGATTTGGCATGCCTTGTTTTCTTGGTAAGGTATGAAAATGAAACCTGTACCCTCGGTCTATAATGTCCAAAATCCATTTGCCCTTTGTCAGTCTGTGCCAATTTTCTGCAAACAGAGATAATTTCCCGCCCAAGGGAGCTTCTAGTTGTTCCCTGGTAGGCGGTAGTAGAGGAAAGTCATTGAGTTTGTGGTTGTTGGGCAGGTGAAACCCCTGCGCCACTTCTTTGGTTTCCTGGCTGCCATTGTCATCCCCTGTAAGGGTCTCTGTATTGGCCTCTTCCTCGGCCACGTCTGTTCTTACCCCTTTGAAACTTTTCTGGATTAGGAAAGGACCAGTTTTTTGAAGGCCAATTCCTACTGAATCTGGGGGGTTGAACCTGGAGGAAATCCTTCACATTTTGAACTGATTTTGCTTTTTCTTCGATGGTCTTTAACACATCCTTAGCATTTGCACCAAAAAGCTTGTTCTTTTCCAAAGGTGCATCCAGAAGTTTTGCTTTTACATGATCTGGTAGAGGTTGATCTTTTAACCAAGCATGTCTACGCATCACTGCCCCTGTCATAGCTGCCCTATATGAAGCTTCCAGTGCATCATATCCACACTGCAGGAAGTGATTGCTTACTTGCTGAGTGTTATGTACAGCTTCCTGCAAAGTCTTCCTGTCTAAAGGATCAGGAGAAGCTAATGTTTTTTGTAAATCTTCTAAGAGATAATCCTGATATTGGAACATATGAAAAAGGCAATTTAAAGCTCTCATAGATAAGGTAGTGGATGTGTAAACCTTTTAACCCCATCTCTCTAATGACCTTGCTTCCCTGTTGGAGGGCAAAGGATTTTTTTGAGGTGGAGGCTGAAACTCCTTTAGGCCCCTGTGAAATAGTTTCCAAATCAGCAGTATGGGCCCTGAATAAATGGGAATGAGTTTCTGGGACCCTGTAATACCTGTCTGGCTTGGCTGAAGCAGGAGGAAGAGAATCAGGGGTAGCACTAGAATCAGAATACAAATCATCCAGAACATCAAGTACAGGAGGAATAGCTAAGGGCCTGTGCTGAGGCTTCTTAAGGAAAGTCCTAAGGCGTTTCCTAGAATCAGAATATTTCTGACCCTGCCACTTGAAATGTTCCCTCATGGTGTGCAGAACTTCCCAAAAGAAATATCCTCAGGAGGGGAGGGAGAAGGTATGGAATCTTCAGCATCCGAGTCCTCATAGGTCTGGAAGAGCTCTTCCTGGCTATCAGAGTGGACAGAGCCCTCAGAGTCTTCATCTGAAGGAGAAGGGTCAGAGGGTTCAACCCGGGGTCTTTTATCAGGAGGAGGCTGGGATGCTCTCTCAGGATGGGCCTGTGAACCTCTAATCATGGAAATTAAATCAGCAGCCATGGACATAATTTGTGTCTCCGGAGTCGGCTGAGGTAAGGATTTGGAAGTAATATGCTTAGTTTTGCTGGCTGCCTTAGCCCTAGTGTAGGCCTTAACAGACATGGCCATAGGAGGCCTGGCAGCTCCACATGCAGGAGTGACCTTGTCTACAGCAATGGTCTCGGGCATTTCCTCGGTTACGGTATCCGGAGGAAAGTCTATAACTGGCGGAGTAATGTCTGGAATCGGAGTCGTCGGTAATGCGGTGTCTTCGGTTCGGAGCGGTGGAGAGACCGTCTTAGAGGGAACCGGAGCACTCGCGCGCTAGGTTTTGGCGTGGAGTCGGTGGTAGACGCGGGCCGAGGATGTTGGTCCCAGTCTTTTCGCTTTTTGGGAGTTTGCGAAGTCGGAAGATCCGACGGCATGGTGTAAGCAAATTTATCGCCAAAAAAATCTTCAGCGAACTCCGCCCGGCGCCTGCGAGTGCGCTTGTTGAAGCGAACACAGGCTACACAGGCCGAGACGTCGTGGTCTGGGCCCAGGCAAGGCAGGCAGTAAGAGTGGAAATCCTTATGAGGTATTTGTTTACCACAAAAAAGACAATTGTTAACTTTTTCAGTAATTTCTGACATCGGCTGAGGCAAGAAAAGGTCCCCAACAGGGTACTTAGCTTTTTTGATGACTTCGGTATCGTAGAATACAGGAGCTGACCGACCGGCACTTGCGAACTGCTTCTGCTTCGGGCACCGCGCGGCAAGAAAGACTGAAGAAAATGGCGTCGGCTGATGCTTATATACTCCAGCCGCTCTGACGTCGGAGAGAAATGCGACATCAGCCGACGTCGGACCCAGACTTTGGAATCCGGCCGACCGAGGGCTGCCTGAGGCAGGACAACCCACATGTTATGACTGCAGTTGCATTCTTGAAGGACATCTGCTCATTCAACTCTTCTGCTCCTTCCTAATGAGATCAACAAATATCCCATTCCTAGCTTTGCATGGTACCTATGCAATTATCACAACCACACCCCCACGACCGCGCAAATGCAGCATAAATATGTCCCTATAGTACAATTTTCTGCAGCGAGGTTAATTAAATGTGAAAAACATACTGTTCGCGTTTCTTTCCACACTTTACTGCAAGCATTCCGCTTCTTTTAAATCCCCCTGTTGCAGGTATCCCCCTGGTTTTAATTTGTTCACATTTCGGAAATCAAGTCCCACCCAAATCAAGGACATGTTTTTGTTTATATTTTACTAATATTTCCTAAAGTTAATAAAATAGCTGTGTTTACATCTGTATGCTGCATGCATTTTCATAATAGGAAGAACTGTGCAACATTTGTCTTATGAAATTTTGTGACTGTAATCTTTGCCCACTGATTTACTAGAAAAGTTATGAGGGATGAGGCAAAATTAGGCATACTTAATAGAGATGCTTTCCTAATCCTTATAGGGCCAATTTTGTTGCGTTTGAGAATTGCCTAATACTTGGACTGCCTCTGTCCCTCTTTAGTGTGGACATTTGTTTGGAGAGCTGTTTATTACCCGAAAATACTGCAAATGGTGCTATAGTATGGGGCAAGAGTATTTTCTGAAGTCTCCAATAATTGCATAAAACAGTTTTTCATTTGAAAAGTCAATCTTGCATAACAGTGCGGAAACAACCCAGATTCTACTACAAGTAATCTTAAATTACACTAAACAGGACTTGCACTATGTGCATTTCACAAGGTAAATGATAGGTAAATGAGAGGAAACATCCGGTACTTGCATTATGCGCATCTCGCAATAGGGAAAGTGTGGCCGCAACAACACGCAAGCACCCTTTGGAACATAACATTCGCTCTAAGCTTGTTTCAGCTTTCACAAGGGAATTTACACAAAAAAACCCCCTTAACAAATTGCACAAATCTAAATTTTGCATTGCTTATACTAGAAACAAATTATCAATAACTATTGTAATAATGTGTTTGAATCCAAAACATAAGACAGCAACTCGCATTACGAGTTGTAATGTGTTACTATTGAATACTTGTACAATAACTTGCTAACATTTGAAGTACAATATATGGGGTTTCTTTCCAATCACACAAAGCACCACTATAAGTGGCTTTTAATGCACGGCTTAACTCCGTGAACAAAATGTACTCCAACCAGAGATGAATGATGCATTTTAAATGTGTTTTAGAAATATTAGACTGTAGTCTTTAAAATAAAAAAAGAAAAGGAAGAAACATTGCTAGCTTTAAATTGTATTCTTAGCCTCTTACTATTAAAAAAAGTGCAATTTAGTTCACACCATTACGAGGCTGAATATGTTCGTGATTTCTTCTATACTGCAACTCCTTTTAAATAATGTGATATTATGTAGTCCAATCTCGCCTACATTCTTACCTGTGGATTTGGAGCCGAAGATCTCGAAGAGGGTGGAATTATATTTTGTGAATGTATTTCATTTAAGGTTTTATGAAAAAGTGAGATGGCTGAACTTGGAAATATTTTATATAGTTCCATTATTATTCCATCTATACCTGCTTGTGTAGCTCGGACGTGGTCTCGCTCTTGGCTGTGGCTAAGTACCATTTTTTGTTATTTGAAAAAAATTTTCTTACAAACAAAAAGCTATTTTCATAGCTAGCGTCTATTTAGTGTTGTTTTGGTTTAGGTAGTGTGTTTGTGTATCCCACTAACTGTTCCTTCAGGCTAGGCCCGTTTCAGTTAGAGGACCTAGTCCTCTTGTCCTGTGTTGGTCACTCTAAAACCGTTTAAATTAGAGGTTTTAGTGTCGGTTTCCCCTCGCTTTTTGTGGTCAGAAAACAGTTGGTTTTTGGCCATTTTTTGTTTCAGTGCGTGTTCCTTCTGGGGTTGTGTGTGTGCTGTGCAGTTTACTAACTTGTTCCCGCCTTTTGTGGTGTTGTGTGTCTGGGTCCTTTCTTATCAGACAGTGACTAGTGCTGTGTTGGTTTTTGGTGATCGCTTGTTGGAAAATGTCCAAGGATTCCAAAGAGCATAAACTTTCGGGTTTTAAAAAGTGCACTAAGTGCGGTTACAAAATGTCCATCACTGATGGGCACTCTGTGTTTATTGCCTGGGAGCCATCCATCTGCAGGAGTCTTGCAGCTTCTGCCATGCTTTCAGTCCCAGAGTGCTCCAAGAAAGAATAAGCTGATTTTAAAGGGACTGTTGAAACCCTCTTTTGAAGAGGCCATGGATTCTTCTCCCACTGCTAAACCTAAGTCCTCAAAATCGAAAGAGATCTCCGGCTCCTTCAGTTTCTTCGGAGCCACCGGAGAAAGTCACAAAACTTGATTCGACCTCCTCGGCTCCACTGTCCTCGAGGCTGCAGGAAGTGTCGGTGTTGATGAACAGGCGTCGGCTCCTATTATACTGGAACCTTTTCGGAGCCGATCGCCCAGTCTTAGACCAGTTTCACCTGAGAGGAGATCTCGATCTCCCTCCCTGTCCTCCAAATCCTCCAGGACCCTTTCTGATGTGGATGTTGACAGGGTGGTGCAGAGGCTCCTCCAGTCACCGGTTTTGGCAAAATTGTTTTCGGCTCCGGCCCAGTCAGCTCCGGATCCCGTCCCGACCCTTGCTTCGATTATTTCTCCTCTGAGCGCATCTCTGTCTACGGAGCCAGAGTGTTCCACGCCGTGTGATGTTCCTAGGTCAGTTCTGATGGTCCCCCCGGGCCTATCGGTACCGACATCTGCTCTGACCCAGTCGGCTCTGTCCACAGGGTTCGGGACTCGAGATTCTTCAGTCGGGCCCGAGGGGGACATCTCAGGACATATTTCGTTTCTGAGTCTTCCGCTCGGTGCCTCGGCTCGAGGGACCCCGCCTCCTGTCTTGGTCTCGGAGGCTGGCCGGTCCTCGGACTCGGGGGGGGGGGTGGCCCTACCTTTGAGGCCATGCGGACTGCGATGGCCAGATCGTCAGCTACATCATGCAGGTCGGTCATTCTGTCCCCCACCACTTCGGTGAGAGCCTCTGATCACCTCCTATCTGTAGACAGTGGAGCACCAAGGCCTAGGGATACCCCCATGAGTGGTCCCCAGGTTTCTGAGGGCCCTTCAGAGTTCATGCCTGAGAAGCCCCCTAGAAAGAAAACGTGCAAGAGGAAGCACATAGACTCCCAGGATGTGTCCCTCACCTCTGATACTGACCTCAATGAATCGGAGGGGTCCCCCAAGTCATCCTCTGATGAGGTTTCCTTCTCCGACATCCTGGAGATACTGAAACAAAGAGGTGACTGGCCGTCCAAAGCCCCCTCTGAGGAGGAGTCGATCTTCCTTAAGGCCTTTGGTGCTTAGCCCTCCACCTCCTGGGTGTCTCCACCCTTCGACGAGCTCCTAGATTTAATTTGTCAAAGGGTGTGGGAAAACCCTGATTCTGCGCAGCCCGTACCCAGGCGTCCCAACAAGTTTATTTCTGCTCCCCCAGGTAAGGAGTTTCTGTCCAAAGGAATCCCTGTGGATGCCATGGTGGTGGCGGCCACTCAGAAGGAAGTAGCAGAGTCTTCTTCCTCCGTCCATCCTCCTAACAAGGAGTCTAGGACCATGGACCAGTAAGGGAAGCGTACTCTATCGTCAGCAACCTTTACCTTACGGTCATTGAACTATCGGTCTCATTTCACTCGGCTCCAGAGAGACCTCCTCAAGGAGTTAGGAGATACTCTTGCAGGTAACGTTCCTGCGGCGGTGGCCCAGACGGTTAACGCCCAGGTGTCTACCCTCAATTCCATAGTCAACTCCTCCATGCGGCTCATCTCATATGCAGCCAGTGGGGCGAGTAGGGCAGCAAGCTCAGGAGTAGCCCTTAGAAGGCAAGCCTAGTTGTGCCTTTGTCACTTCGCGGAGGCCTTGTTTGGAACCAAAGTGAAAGACACCCTCACCAGGTGCGAACAAGAGGGAAAGACCCTGTCTGCCGTAGGGGTCCGTTTTTCCCCTTCCCTTTAGGCCTTACCCCAAGGCCCAGTGGGGTGGGAAGATGTGGTTCAAAAAAATCAGAGTTTTTTTCCTGCCACACAAGGTGAGTCCCCCCCAACAGAGGCAGAGGAGGTGGAGGTTATTCAGAGAGATGCCGCCCTAGATGCAGAGGGGGCCCCCGCAATTCGGGAGACCGTGATTCCTTTCGTGGCTCCCCCTACTCTCGTTCCTGAGGGAGTGCCCGGCTGTGCTTATCCGGAGCCAGTTGGGGGTCGGATTTCGTTATATCCGGAGGCCTGGAAAACCATCACCCAGGACCGATGGGTATTACGAATAATTTCCGGAGGTTATGTCACCCCGGCTACATCAGTCCCCCCTTCAGTCAAAAAAAATCCCGGACGTTCCACCCAGTCAAAGGGATCAAGCAGCCTCAGAGGTTTCAAAGCTGCTAGAAAAAGGAGCCATCCAGCATGTCCCCTCAGACCAAGTCGGATTAGGGACTTACTCAAGATTCTTTTTGGTGCCGAAAAGAACAGGGGACCCGAGACCCATATTAGATCTCAGCCGATTGAACAAGTATGTACAGAAGTCCAAGTTCCATATGGTCACATTACAATCGATTCTCCCACTATTGGGAGAGGAGGTATGGATGTGCTCCATCGACCTCAAGGATGCTTACTACCATGTCAAATTGGACAGGGCATCCAGGAGTCACCTACGCTTCCGGCTGGGAGCCAGTCATTTCCAGTTTCGAGCCCTGCCCTTTGGTCTCCACACAGCCCCCAGGGTGTTCACCAAATATATGGTAGTGGTGACTGCTCACTTGAGACATCAGGGATTCCAAGTGTTTCCGTATCTGGACGACTGGCTCCTTACTGCCCCCATCAGGCATCTACTAGTCCAAACCAGAGATGCTACGGTCGCTCTATGTCAACAGTTGGGCATAACACTAAATTGGGAAAAATCTGCCTTGTTGCCCTCACTCACAGCATGTCACCTTTATAGGCGCAGAATTAGACACCATTCAAATGCGAGCATTTTTACCGCAGGAAAGGATCAGAGTCTTACAGCAACAGATACACAACCTGATGCCCCTGAGAAAAGCAAAAGCAAGATGGGTTCTTCAACTCCTGGGGACCATGGCAGCAACAATTATGTTGGTCCCTCTAGCGAAATTGCACATGAGACTTCTTCAATGGCTCCTCTTTGTTCAATGGTCTCTCCAAAAATTCCCACTTTCTCACCCCATTTTGCTCACGGACAGATGCAAACAGGATCTCAGTTTGTGGATTTACACCAACAATCTGGACAGGGGAAAACCCTTTGTTCCATTAATCCCGGTTGCCACAGTGACCACGGACGCCTCCCAGATGGGGTGGGGGGGGCATTATCTTGGCAGGACAGTCCAAGGCATTTGGCAAGATCACGAGATACATCTGCATATCAACGTACTAGAAATGAGACCAGTGCTACTTGCGTTGCAGGCACTTCAGAGCTTTCTGCCTCTAGGGACAATTGCAATACACTCTGACATGTCAGTAGTGTGGTATCTAAACAAGCAAGGGGGAACCAGATCTTATCCCCTGTGCAGAGAGGCCATGTGAGTGTGGCAGTGGGCAGTATCTTCCCAACGGTTTTTGGTGGCAACGCACATTCCGGGGAAGTCCAACATGATAGTGGACACAGGCTAAGCAGAGCTATTCTGATGCCTTACGAGTGGTCCCAGAATCCTCTAGTTGCAGAACAAATCTTCAGCAGATGGGGTCAGCCTTGCTGCAACCTTTTTGCCAGCCCCCTCAATGCCAAATGCAGCAGTTACTTCACGCTGATCCCCCCACAGGGGGAGTCACCCAGGGATGCTCTAGTTCACGATTAGCCCTCCGGTCTGCTTTATTCTTTCCCTTTGTTTCCCTTGCTGTCAAAAGTGATTCAGAAAGCGCAATCCTTGGGAAGCAGAATTATTCTGATTGCTCCACATTGGCCTCGTCAAGTCTGGCTCCCCTATCTCCAACCCTACATTGTGGACACTCCTTGGATTCTGGACCCACAACCAGATTTACTGACTCACATGTCGGGACAGTTCCAACCCTCTCTGATGACCCTCTGGTTGACAGCCTGGCTACTCCACTTCCTTCATTAGTTAGGCTTCACCAGTTTTCACCGGAAGTAGTTCTCATTTTATCTTCCTCTCATAAGCCCTCTACTAGGAAGATTTATTCCAGCAAATGGAGGAGGTTTTCCATTTGGGCGCATACCAAGGAATTGATCCTTACACAGCCCCGATTGTTTCATTCTTGGAGTTTTTGTCTAAGCTTTTCCATCAGGGTTCCGCATCGGCTACCATAAAGGTTCAGTTGGCAGCGATATCTAATTTTCATGTTGCAAATGAGCCCAGTCTCATGGCTCACAGACTCTGTAAGGCTTTCCTAAAGGGTACTCTATTACTCCGTCCTCCGGTCTCCGAACCTATCATGCCCTGGGATCTCAATTTTGTCCTACAAGCCCTCAGTTCACCACCTTTCGAGCCTGCAGCTACCTGTGATTTTAAATTCTTGACCTGGAAAATGGCCTTTTTAATAGCAATCACTTCAGCCAGGCGAGTTTCAGAAATTCAAGCCCTATCTATCAAACCTCCATACTTAATCTTCCATAAGGACAGGGTTTCTCTTAGACCAAACCCTTCTTTCCTTCCTAAAGTGTCTTCCGTATCCAATCTTAATCAATCTATTGAGTTGCCTGTATTCTTTCCTCATTTTTCAAACAAGGCAGAATTTAAATTTCATCAGTTAGATGTACACAAACAGTTACGTTTCTATCTGCATCGAACAAAAGATATCCGAAAGTCTGATCAACTATTTGTCTCCTTTTCGGAAAACAGAATTGGGTCACCTGTCTCCAAAATCACCCTATCCGGATGGATATCTAGTTGCATCTCTTTCGCCTACTCCGCAGGAGGAAAAGACCTGCAGTTTCCGGTCAAGGCTCACTCTACTCGGGCTGTTTCTACATCTACAGCCTATCAATCCAGATTGTCGATGGATGATATATGTACTGCAGCTACTTGGGCTTCTCACACATTTGTTTCTCATTACAAATTGGACATGGTATCTAGGGGCAGGTCGTCCTTTGGTTCCACAGTACTCAGGAGTATTTTCCTATGAGCCACCCAGGATATAGGTGCTAGGGACGCTGTCCCATGGGTAAGAATGTAGGCGAGATTGGACTACATAACATCAAGAAGTTATGTACTCACCATAACGTTAGATGTATGTAGTCCATCTTGCCTCACATTCTTACTTACCCTCCCACCTTCCCCCTTCCTGGAGGATCTGGAGGTTAGGTTTTCTATTTACATAGTTCCCTTCACCTTTTTTACCTGGATGTGTGTATGCATGGGGTATGAATGAGTATTCGCAGCAAACTAGATTTGGGAATATGGAGCAGTGCACCATGGGATACCTGCTTAGCCCAGCCAATAGAAGACTTTGCGCTAGAAAAGTTTGGCCGAGTCGGAGCCGATATTCAGCTTCAAACCCATGGGTAAGAATGTGAGGCGAGATGGACTACATACATCGAATGTTATGGTGAGTACATAACTTCTTGTTTTACAATCTAACAGTGTGCGTCGACCACCATCTACAATCAATAACAGATGTAATGTATGCATTTATGTTATTTAATCATGAATCAGATCATGTATTGGGAATCAATGTATATCTCGTGTTTCATACGGCACAATCCTGTATTTCAAGTAAAACGGATATTTACTTTGTACTGGTTGCCATGGATACAACCAGGGGAATGTGTGCAAAGTATACCAGTTCTCGTCATCTGAGGTGGAAGGATCGTGATTCTAAATATGCAATGTGTTCCAAATAATAAAGTAGTGTAATGCTCTATGTGATTAAAACAGAACAGATTGGCAAAGGCATGTTTTATAGAGCTTGTGACTGAGGTGGGTGAAAGACTGACAACAAACAGCTTCTTAGAACTTTGCACCGCTAGTTATGTGGATTTCCCATGTTTTTCTTGTTTAACTAAGAAAGCAGTTAGCGAATTGAACAATATGATTAGAAATAAAGTTTATTTTAAATAAATCCAATTAAAAATGAATTTACGTCTTATGTATAAGAATCTCAAGTTAATAAAAAAGGTATTCCTATTTTTTAAAGTGAACATTGCAAAAGTTACTAAATCTATATAAAATAAAAGTTTTATTTAAGTTTACAGAAATCACTACATAAGTAATATAAATAAACTTAAGTTCATAGAAATTTTTTTTTTCTTAAATATGTTAGGAACAGGTAATATGACTTTATAATAAATGCAAAATCTAAGTGAATGGAATATCTAAATGAGTGTGGTGGGAAAGTTAGTAAAGTGAAAGGTACTTTGAAGTTTTAAACATGTAATTATACCTTAGATGAAGCTTTGAGAAATTTAGTGGTTTCTAAATTTTTGAGTTCAGTTCTTAGTTTTTTCTTCCTTACATCAGTCCAGGTATTTTTTTCAGACTATCTCTTCAAAGTAGTAGAAGTTGACCAATCCATTTCTTCTGAAACTGAAATTATATTGTTTTTAATAAAAGAAGCTTCAAGATTACTGGTGATTCTCGTTGTAATAAATTCTGATTTTGGCAGGGTACACAAGCTGAGCTTTTATTTTATTTTGCTTGAGAAGTTTTACCAGAGGCCAGGTTCTCTTTCTTAATTCTAGTACCCTTGAAGATTAGTCACTGTCAAATCTTATTTGACATTGTAAGTTAAGGGGCTTTTCCTCCATGCAGACCTAAGAACCAGTTCTTTGTCCATAAATGATAGGAATTTTACCACAATGGATCTTGTGGGTGCAAGAAGGTGATAGTTTTCCAATAGCCCTGTGTGTTCTCTCAATTCCATTAGATAGTCATTCTTTCATATCTAGAAATTCAGAAAGCCAAGAGTTTAAGAATAAGATGATATCCTCACCATCAGTTTTTTTTCTGGAAGACCAAAGATGCTTACATTTGTTCTTCTTTCCCTATTCTCTAGATCATCTACTTTATATATGAGCCAATTGTTCTGCTGCAGAAGGAATTCACATTGGTTTTCATCTTCTTTACGTCTCCCATCTATGTCACTCAATGAAGTTTCAATATCTGATATTTTTGTTGTTGTTGAAGAATTTTCTTAAAGACATTTGCTTTAGGCAATTTTCTTTTAGGTTTTCTAGATTATTAGTGAATCTGCCCATTTTCAAAGATAAATCATGCGGAGTAGCAGACATCAGTTGAATTTCCTTTTTCAGAGTAGTGTCTGAATGGGAGTTCTTAGAGTTGTTCATTTCCACACAGTTGAATTAGTCTCCAGGTTAATTTGACAGGAAGTTTTCGAGGTATTTCCTTCAAAGTTGGTAATCTTGTAGATTAGAAGTTCCTTTATAAGATTTTTCTAATTTTGTTTGAAAAAAAATATTTTCCTGTTTTTTAGTATGAATTCGTGGGGCTCAGAAAAGTTGCTGTTATCAGTTGGCCATCTAGGCTCCGCCCCTGAGTTAGTCCTGAGTGAAGGAGTTCACACAAATAGAAAAGGATCAAGAGTACAGAAGTAGTTATAGGGTCCTGGGTTTGTCCTTTGACACCACCTGTAGAATCTCTTCTATTCAGATAAATAATTTCTCCTGGTACTGGCTTTTCTGGCCTCCTGCAGAACAGAGTATGTCCTCTGAGTATAGGTGTCTGAAAGGGATTAGAACCCCGTGAACATATGTGAAGGCTGCCAGCCTAGTTAGAAAGAATTTTGTAGATAATTCTGTCATTTGTAAATATTAATGTAAGCCACATGCTTGTTCTCTCAAATGTGAAAAGACTGCATTGGATGTTGAACTGAAAAAAATGTAACCGTGCACTCTGCTGTAAGAAAGCTGATAAGTCAAGCATTGTGAAATGATTTGATCTAAAACTCGGAGCAGAGATGTCTAGAGGGAGGCAATCTGCCTATTGTTTTGAGGCCACAGTTAATGGCTAGAATTTACATGTATATATTTTTTTATTGTTCTGGCTTCCTGACCAGCTGCAATAACCTCAGAGTCTGTTAGCCTGTGAACCGGAAATAAATTATGTAATCTGAAATGAATCAGTGGTACTGTGTTATCAATTCAAAGACAGAAAGAATGAGGGCATTTGTCTTGAGAACATCCAACATCACCAGCACTGCTTTGCTCTATATGTAAGTTTATTTTAGAACTGTGTTTTCTCTTAGTCTAATCCTCCTATTTCCTAGCCACTTGTGTTTTTCTGTGTTGATGTCAGAACTATTATCATGTATTATTTTAAGCATTTTCCTGTGATCTCTGAACTCTTGACTAGCACTGTGTAGTAAGTAGTATTGCCTTGTGTTTTATTACTAATTATTAAATATTTTTAAACTTTTCAACTGTGGCTGTTTTGTGTAGAGATAATTTATGCTCTAGAGTACATTGCATGTGTATAGTGACACTGGCCAAGCCACTCCAATAACCTTTGACTGTTCAGTTGCACTTACCATTTGAATAATACTACTGCACAGCATAATTGGACACCCTTTCATAAGGGCCTTTTGGTAGCGGATAAATATTGGTGGGTGGTGGCAGTAATTTATACCATATAGTCTGGATAAAAGGAGCACAGCTGGAGAACCTGTGCCAGCCTTCCCCAGGAGTGTCTGTGTGGTTGTATATAACTCTTATCTCAAAGTGTGTGTGTGTCAGCTACTTGGGCAGGGAAATGAAGCACTGGTTGGACAGAGAGGGTGCTGGAGGTGTTAGCTTACCCACTAGGATGCGATCTGGACCCTACAGCTGTGCCAGTGGGGAGTCTTATTGGGGATCTGGAGAGAAAGGGAGAGACCGGCCCCAGACTGACTGTGATCTCTGTGTGCCCTTTAAGGGAAATTGTACTTAATATGGACGCCCCTCACTGGTGTTAGTGGTGAGGATTGAGGATCCTTGATTGCTGGGCTAGTACATGGGCTTCACAAACCCTATCACTTAAAAGGCCAGTTTAAGATTGTTCACCTGAGGGTGTAGTAGGGATCCCCTGTCCTGTCTGAGCAGGTCTATTCAGTGGGGTAACCTGTGATGATTGCCTTTGCCTAGTAAGTGGAGAAGGGGAAACCAATGCTGGCTTGGCCAAAAGGGGGTCACCAACAGGATTTTGGGTTTATCCCTCTGAATTTTCAGGAGGACTTTCTGAATCAGTGAGAAGGGAGGGAAGGCACTGAGATGCATTCCCTCCCAAGGAAAGGAGAGGGTGTCCACTTTCCAAGCATGCAGATGTGGATCCCTTGTGCAGAGCCTGGACATCTGTCTGTTCTGGGAGGAGGCAAAAAGATCTGCTTGTGGAATACCCCACCTGTGGATAATATCCAGGAATGCCTCTCTGTGAAGCATCCATTCATAAGAGGGAGCTGAAGTTCTGCTGAGAGTGTCTACCATAACATTCTCTGTAGAGGGAATATACACTAACAGATGAATTTGCAGTGATGATGCTAGGGTCCAGATTTGGGTGGAGAGGCTGCAAAGAGGGTAGGATCTCGTCTCCCCCCCTGTTTATGTACCATAGGACAGTCATATTGACTGTGACCACTTTCAGGGTTCCTGGCTGTAGAGCTGACTTGAATGTTTGTAAGGCTAGCAGTAGTGCCCTCATTTACCTGATGTTGGATATGGTCCTTTTGTCTTAGGGTGGACCATTTCCCTTGCACGGTGAATTACTTCTGTTTGAGTACTAGCACTGCACCCCAATTTGGGTCTGATGCATCTGTGGAGACTTGTAAGGGGGGGGGTCAGAACATGCAAGGGGGTTCTCCTTGGTTGAGGCAGATGGCTGAGACCTACCACTGGAGTACTCTCTTCAGGCACTAAAGTAGGGGAAGGGGGTGTCCAGGGGATGAGAGTGTTGGCTCCATAAGTTCTTTAGGAGCCACTAGATTTTTCTCATGTGCAGTCTTGCCAGAAGTAGCACGGGTATTAGGGATGCCATGTGGCCTAACATCCATAGCAACTTTTGAGCTGGCAAGGAGATGTGGATGATGAGACTGGTGAAGTACAGACAAAAGTCCAGGATCCTTTGGTCTGGAATGAAGGCTTTCATTCTGTCTGTTCTGATCCTGCATCCCAAGAAAACCAGGTCTTAAACGGGGTTCAAGTGAGACTTTCCATTGTTTATGGTAAACCCTAATTGAGTTAGGATGGATATCACCCGTTGCAGGTGGAGTAGAAGGACTTGGCGGTCCTGACGAAGAATTAGCAGGTCGCCTAGATATAGATATATTTGTATACCCTGTGTTCTGCACTGAGCAATGAAGGGTGCTAGCCACTTTGTGAACACTCGAGGAGCAGTGGAAAGTCCAAAAGGCAAAGCAGAGAATTGAAAATGCCAAGAACCTATTGCAAAGCATAGGAATTTCCTGTAATCTGCATGTACAGAAATGTGAAGATAGGTAACCTTCAAATCCAGGGCTACCATGAAAGCCTGTGTTGGTATGAGTGGTAGGAGCAAGGGTAAGGTAATCATTTAATCATTGAAGCTGGGTACCCTGAGAAACACGTTTAGGAAAGATAAATCCAGAAGTGAGCTCCATGGGCTGTATTTCCTTGGTACCAGAAACATTCTGGAATAGAAGCTTTTGTTTCTTTGTAGGGAGGGTACTTGTTCTATGGTGCCCTGAGTTAGTAGTTATTGACTGATGGATGGGACAAAATGAGCTTGGCTTGTAGGAGGTTGAGGAGTTCCTGGAAGGGGGGGTAACATCCACCAAGTCATGAAGTATCCCCCTCTGAATGATGGAGAGGACCAATTGTTTTGATGTAATTCTCCGCCAGGGGGGTAGGAAGAGGGTAAGCCGAAGGGATGGGGGGTGTTTGGGTCTAACAGTTGTAAGCCACAGTGGAGGTGGTCTGGGTTGATCAGACTAACTCCGAAAGGGGGGGGGGGGTTGGAGGGTTGGTAGGAAAAGCTTTTCCAGGATTGCCTACGTCCATTTGGCTGAGAAGCTGAATGTGAGGACCGCCTCCTAACAAAAGAAAGTCTCTGTGGGTAGTTTCTGTAATATCTGGGGATAGGAGACACCAGCAAATGTTTTAGGTTTTGAAGTTCTTTTCCCTTTTCTTGAAGGGATTAGAGAAGTTCTGCTGAGGCTTGTCCAAATAGGGCTTTATTGTCCAGTGGGTCATCAAGCAATTTAGTTTGTACATCCATAGGGAGTGGTTGCAGTCTCACCCAGGAATATCACCTCAAAACTGAGCCTGATGCAGATTTAGAGGAGGCTTCCACAGCATCATAACTACACTTGGAATGCCTAGTCACTTGAGATACTGTGGAAAGTAGGGTGTTAAGTTGGGCTTTAATGGAAGAGTCAGGAGCCTCAGAGAGGAGGGTAGAAGCTTTGGTAAAGGTGTCCAGGACACACCTAGCCATGTGTCGTTGGTAGTTGAGAGCTCTTATAGCCAGAGTAGAGGATGTATACACTTTCTTCCCTAGTCTGGCCATGAATTTGCTATCAGTAGGGTAGAGAGCAGCAAAAGGTAACTGTCTATATGTTTTATCAGCAGACCACTGCAATAACTGCTGGAGGGTTTTTTAAAAAGGAATTGGGTGTCCTGAGGGACCTTATAAAAACAGTCCGGATATTTTGAGGCTAGTGGCTGTAAGTCTGGGGACTGTGAAGTGGCCAAGAAGGCATCTTGGAAGGCAGGTAGCAAAGGGGGCACAGCAGAAGGGGATGGCTCTTCCATTTGCAGTAGGTCAAAGTACCTTTTCTTGGTGTCACAGACCTCTTGAGGCCTGCCACTTAAAATGTTCTCTCATGAGGGAGACTATCTCCAAAGTGAATTGTTCCCCAGGGGACTTGGGAGTGATGGGATCCTCCTCCTCTGGAGTAACAAAATCCTTGGGGGGAATCTATTTCTGACCCATATGTAACAGATTCCTCTGAAGAGTAGTCTTCCTCTGATACTTCTAAAGGAGGCCCTGGAGGAGTAGCAGGTGGTGGTGGTTGTGTCTGTAAGGCCTGGAATGTCAAACAGACACTGAGAGAACTTTCCATCCAGGAACCAGTTGAGGCTCAGGATGTTTTAATTTTATTTTCTCTTCATGGGGGTAGCTGATTTTGAAAGAATGGGAGCCAACGTCTGGGTGGATGGAAGTGTAGGAGGAGGGCCTTCCGACTGAATGAGTCGAGGTTCCCTTTCTCAGTCAGGGTCTGATGGCTGATTAGCTTCAGCAGACATACTTAAAGTTTCCAACATCCCAGCTTCCACTGAGGTTCCTGGTCCTGATTTGGAAACAGGGGGTCTGAGAAGATCCCGGGCTTTCATCAGCCTCAAGAATCTGCTCGGATGCATGAGGTGCAGCGTGGGAATCTGGCCTGATTTTCTTGACCTTCTTCTGCGGCAGCTCATCGGACGGGTCTACTCCACCCTCCATACAGTGCACGAGACGTTTTTTTTTATTTTACATTTTTTGACAAGGATAGTCCAACTGGAGCCATGTCCATTTTGTGGAGGCCCAGGGAGATAAGCTCAGAGTTATGAGATACAATAATACAAGTAAAACAAGAGTACATAAGTAGTATTATCGAAGAATACATAGGCAGACATGAGATGCACCTGGTTATCTGCTGGAGGGACAGATTCATCACCCAGAGACTCCCTATGCTGTGGAACAAAATCCCGGTACATGTGAGGCAGAGCACCTCGCTGGCTTTGTTCAAGAGAAATCTTGACCAATGGATGGGAGATCGCAGATATACCCCAGGGATTATCTCAGTGTCACTGCTGGACAAAGGCACAGCAAAACAATGGGCATAGTATTCCTCCAAACTAAAGGGGTGGTGAAAGCCACAAAACTCTGGCTAGGCTTATAAATGCCCTTGGGCAGATAGCCTAGTATGAACCTATGAACCTATGAACCTATAGTCAGGAGAAAATTAACAATAAATAGTTAGCTGGGCTATTCACATTCATGTTGAGAGTTACCCGGGCTTGTTGCAGTGGCAAAGCCAGTTAATTGCCATATGTTTGAGTTTAGTTTTAAATTGTCCTAGGGAGGAGAGCAAAATAATATCACCTGGAAGTAAGTTCCAGGCTCTATCTGCAGCATTAGCAAAGAGGGCATCTCCAGCTGCGTTGTTTTTGATTGTCTGAATTAGAAGTTTGTTCGAGGATCGAAGCAGTCTTGGATTGTTGTGGGGGGTGATAATATTTTGAAGGATTGGTGTGTTATCTGGGTTATAGAGGATTTTGTTAGCCATGATCAGCAGGTTATACTGGATGAGACTGGGAAATTCTAGCCACCCAAGCTGTTATAGGTTGATGCAGTGGTGTGTTTTAATAGGCATTCCAGTAGCAAACCTGGCAATATGATTGTAACAGGCTGACAGTCTACTTAGTACAGATTTGCTTAGATTGGAGAGAAGGGGGGAGGCGTATAAAATGTTGAGAGTCGATGAGAGCAACCTATAGCTATTTTAGCTGGAGGGTTTAGAAAGTCTTTTATTTTATACAGTGACCCAAGTTTTTTATTGCTGTTCTTGTTTGATTTACATGTAGGTCAAACTTTAGGTTATTGTCAATAATGACACCTAGTAATTTTGTAGAGGGATCAGGGGAAATTATTGTCCCATCTTTTGCATTTATGGTAAAGGTGAAGGCGGCAGACCTAGGAGTTGGAGAGAACAGCAGCATTTTAGTTTTTTGGGGGGATTTAGTAACAATCTATGTTCAGAGAGCCAATTTTCTATGGTATTAAAGGTGGACTGGGTAGCGACCCTCAGGTCTGTGGGAGAAGTAGCTGAGCAAATCAGAGTGGAGTCATCAGCGTATTGGATACAACTGACATTTGGTATGACTGTATAAAAGTCATTAATAAAGATGGAAAACAGTAGGGGCCCTAATATGGAGCCTTGTGCTACTCCAAGGGTGTTTGGTAATAGATTAGAGAGCTTGATCTGCCATAGGACAGCCTGTTGTCTTCCATTAAGGTGGGATTGTAAACCAAAGAAGGGCTTTAGTATCAAGGTGGAAAGTTTGCAAGGTGTGGACCAGAAGTTGGTGGTCAACCACGTCAAATGCCTTGGAAAGATCCAAGAATAGGGCGGAGGATATGTGATTATTGTTACGGTTATTGTTTATGGTATTGGTAAAAGACATTAACGTTGAATTTGTGCTATGGTGTGTACGAAAACCATGCTGGGTATCCGCCATGAGGTAATTTTGGATTAGGTGGTGCATAAATTGTTTTTGTATACATTTTTCCATAATCTTTGCAAGTGGAGAAAGTATAGCTATAGGTCAATAATTGGAGAATTCCGTAGAGGAACCTCCTTTATGTAGTGGGATTACATAGTATGTTTTCCAAATGGTGGGAATTTTAGCTTCTGCTATGGTACGATTGAGTAGTACTGATATTGGATAGGCAATGGCATCAGCTAATTTTTGAAGGTACTCAGCAGGGAGTTGGTCAGCGAACAGTGTGGTAGATTTTAATTTTTTGATCAAGTCACAGATAAGTGATGTGGACACTGGTTGGAAGGAGAACGAGAGTCAGTTTTTGAAGGTAGTAGTTTATCAATGGTGGCAGCAGGGATAGGTGTAGATGTTTTACCAGGGCGAAGTAGATTATTCAGCCCTGCCCAGAACTTCTGAGGAGTGTCCTGGTTGGTTGTCTGTAAATTACTGTAGTATTGTTTTTTGTCCTGTAGAATAAATTTTTTTTTGTTTCATTCCTAGCATACCTATATTTAACATGATCATAGGGGTCTTTTGTGGAACGCCACTGAGCCCATAGTTTGTTTCGGCTGGTAATTTTTAGTCTTGTCTCTTTATATAGCCATGGTGCAGTTCTTGCTTTTGTATGTTTTGAGCGGGCAGGTGCATGTATAGCAAGAATTCCAAGAAATCTGCTGTTAATATAGGCAACTGCCTCCTCTAAGGGTAGGTGTTTTAGCATGGCCCATTTACGGGAGCTAAGTTCCAGTTGGAATTTGTCAGGGTAAAAGTTTCTTTTGCTCTTGACTTTTCTGAGACGGGGTTGTTGTGGGGTAATGGCTTTATCCTTAACTATGTAAGTGAGAAGACAGTCACTTAGGTCATCGGGGAGGGTACCAGCAGTGTACAGTTGGGGGTTACTATTTACGAGTAACCAGTCGAGTATGCCATAGCCCCAGTCGATGTTAAAGTCTCCTAGTATTAGTGTTTCTTGGGGGTAATGACAAGACAGCCTGTGAAGCGCGTCTTCAAGTGTGGCTACATTATTACCTGGGGGAACGTACATACAGATGATGTTGATGCTTTTACTTTTGTTAAGTTGCAATCTAGTGGCAATAATCTCAGAGTTACTGATCTGAGGTGGTTGAACAACATCTATGGTCACATTCAACTCAGATTTAGAGAGTACAGCCACCCCTCCCCCTTTCCTGGAAGCACGATCCAGCCTGTGTACATTATACTCGGGTGGTAGCACTTCATTGTCAGCAGTGTTAGGTTTTAACCAGGTCTCAGATAGAGAACATCAGGGGAGTAGAAAGCCAGGAGGGCATTCAGTTCGTGTACCTTATTATTAATGCTCCTAACATTAAGATGATAGACAAGGAGAGAGTTAGTTGGTCTACTGGTTATAGTTTTGTGCCTTGGGTTACAGGTCAAGAGGGTAGTTGTATCGGTGGTGGATGGGCCTGGAATGGGGTGAATGTCACCACTGAGTATAAGACTAGGTCTATACTCTGTGATAAGCCTCAGGAGTTTGTTTAAAAGTTTGTAGTAGTGCCTGGATCTAAAGCTAATGTGTCGGGGATGGTATGCTGTATGATTGAAAATGATGTTGAGTTGTAACCAATATGGTATGGCTAAAGGTGGGATATTCTAAAGTTGGGGGTGATGGTATGTCCAGCAGGGAACTGATACCCATTAAGCTGTTGGTTTCCATACAAAGTGAGTATGTAAGTGGCTAGCAGAATGGGTAGTAAAGAGTAGTATAACATAATGAGGGAGGAATCAAGTGACTGGAATCAGTTGTTTGATGACACAACAGATATAAAGTCAGATGATCAGAATGGAGGTACTAGAGTGGATGGAGGAAAAAATGTGCTAGTTGAAAGCTGATAGGGTGGTAATGCAGGGTGGAAAGAGTATGACTGTGAGGCTGATTGGGTGTTGTGAGGCTGATTGGGTGTTGTAATAGGGGTGTGGTAAAGTACCATTAAATGAAGAGGTACTGGGGGCGGGTGGAAATTGGGAGCAGGGAGGGGTGCGAAACAAGCCCGAGCGCAGCGAGGGTGAGAGGAGCGGGGCTAACACTGACTTCAAGTGTATCCTTAAGCTATGTTATGTAAGTAATGTTAAATAGATGCTTATATATCAACTAGATTTTAAACTGAATATTTGACTGAGTTTTTAACAGAGTGTGTGCCAGTTTTGGTATAATCTGTACTTAGTACTAAGTAAGGGCAGTGTTTAGACTGTGTTTTGTGGTCTAGCAGGGTATTTCTCTGCTACAGGATAGGGATTCAGAATACAATTTCAGGGCTAGGTGAGGGAGAGCAGTGTGAAAGTAGAATGTTCAGAGTTAGGCTCAGTAAGTAGTTCTATTACAGGAAGCTAGGGCAGCTAGTTTTATTTAAGAAAATATAGAGGGAGCCAGATTACTATGGGGGACAGACAAGAGGTGCCTTTAGACCCAGGTCAGCAGAAAACAGTATGTAGTATTATAATACAGTATACCTTAGTCAAAAGGTGGGTTGGATTCCAGATAGATGGTTTGTGGGCACAATGTTCAGAATAGCTGCTTTCTGGTAGGAGATTCTTTTGAAAGTTACTTAGAGGGGGTCTACCAGATGGTAAAAACAAGGCTGCCGACTGGGTCTGAAAGCACTGGGCATTTGAAAATGGCGGTTTCTGTAGGTGTATGTTTTTGTTGGCTGGAGCTCAACATGAGGGACAGTGGTATCCTTATAGAATCTCATTCTTCCAGAAATCAACTTTGAAAAAGGTTGGGGTTGATGGGTGGGAAGTTAAAGAAGAATGAAAATGGACAACACAGATAACGTTATGGTAAGTACATACCTTTTTTTTTCCATCTGTTAATTTTCATTCTATCCTCAACTGCTTGGACAGTCCCCAGCCACCTAACATCCCGGGTGGACTCTAAGGAAGATTATTCCTGAGCACAGTTGAGCCAATGGCTGTTCATCCCATTGAGCCCAGATCAAGTTTGTAATGAGTAATAAAGATGCAAGGACTGGCTCAAGTTGCAGCCACATATATGTCGTCCATAAAAGCCCTAGAGAGAGACACTAAAGAAGTTGCCATGGACCTAGTTGAATGAGCTCAATGGTATTTGGTAAGGACAGACCCAACTTGCTGTAGACAAATGACAAGCAACATGTCAGCCATATGGCTAAAATTACCTTTGCAACTCATTTGCCCAATTTAGAATCTGCAAACGAGAAAAATAATTTGTGTATTTATTTTGCTCTATGCAAGTAAAAACAAAAACAGTCTGTGGACAATCAATAAATGCAAAATATATTCACCTTTGAAAAGTTAGGAAAGTAAACTGGCAGATTATTGGTGTGGTTGATATTGGATTCTGACACCACCCTGGGAAGGAAAGAAGGGTTGGTATGTAATGTCCCTGTGAAAAATCAAGTTGGGTGGTTTAGAGGACAATGCTTGAAGTTCTGAAATTTCTCTAGCAGAGGTAAAGGCCACTAGAAAGATAGTTTTCCAGGTCAGGAATTTAAGATCACATTTTGCTGCAGGTTAAAAGGGGAAATGAATTAATGCCTGTGGTACCAAATTTAAATCCCATGGTGGAGTAGGATCTTTATAGTGAGGTCTCAGCAGGAGAGTGCATCTTTACAAAGCTTAGACAAAGCCAAGGAAGAATTCTCAAATCCAACATGAAAGTTAGAGATTGGTGCTAACTGAACTACAATTGTTGAGGAGCTAGCTCCCTCATTAAACTTTGTGGCCAAAAATTTAAGAACACTTTGTACAGGAGCTCAGGAGGGGCCAACAGGTTTTGGATATGCCCAAAAAACAAACCTTCTCCATTTACTTCTGTACATTTTTTTTTGTATAAGCCTTACAGGAAGATAAAAGTATATGATGGACAGGGGAAGATAGCATCAGCTGGCTGGCAATTAAAGGAATTGGAGAAAACATGCTGTTAAGCTTGAGGCTTGAGTTATCTGGATGAGTCAGGAGGTCTGCAATCACATCCAGAATACAAGGTGGGTAAACTAGATGAGGCCAAAGAAAGGGGAACCAAATCTGCAGAGGCCAGTAAGGTGCAATGAGGATGACCATGCTCTTAAATCAGGCAGCTTTCTACAGAACATTGGGAATTACGGAAGTTAGGATAGGTCACAGAGAAGAGTGAGGGGGTGAATTGTGGAGTAGAGTATCCCGCAAGGATTCCTACCACTTGCGAAGTAGTAGAATGGACCTGTTCAATTTGTCTATCATTCTGGACTTCCCCAGAATGTACATTATCAGAAAGTGCACTCCCACACTCTGCGGACGTCTAGACACAATGAATAATTATATCCCTTCCTTTTCCTGTAGCTGGAATATAAAGTCTATTTTTTGTAATTTTTCATATTTCTTTCTTCATTTATTGCCTATTTTTGTTAGATGCTCATGGTTTTATATATTGGCTTATTTTTATACATTAGTTGATTTTATAATATATAATTGTGGTGGAGTAACTTGATTGGATAATTTATTTCATCTTTGATATAAATAGTACTATGGCTTGACTGGTTTGTAGCATGTCTGAGGAAGTTGTAAGTGTGAATGAAAAACGCTGTGTCATAGTTAAGCGTTTTATGTTATTGCATTTTTTGTGTGCTTTATTAAATTTTAGTAATCGTTCTTCCTCCTCAGTGCCTGTTTTGGTGAAGTTACAAGGGTTAAGACCCAGTTCCTCCTTGTTTGTTGAGGCACCAAACTAAGGACATGTTGCCCCGAAAGGGAGCGTTCTCTTGGAAGGCCCGCAATGCTAACAGCACCGCCCTCATTTCCAGGACATTGATATGCGCATTTGTCTCTTCAGGGGGCCAAGTGCTTTGGACTGTTTTCCCCAGAAAGTGCCTCCACCCACTATGGGAAGTGTTCATGGTCACCATAGCCTTGGGCTGAGGGAGAATGAAAGGACGGCCTTGTAGAACCTGATCTGATTGAATCCACCACCAAATGTATCTCTTGCATGCCTAACTGATGCTTATTTGGGCTGACATGTGGTGATAAAGAATCTACCATTGGGTTTCTATTTATTTTATTTTACATTTGTTGACCGGGATGGTCCGACTGGATACATGTCCATTTTCAGCGGAGGCCCGGGGAGAAAAGCTCCACATTGTCAGTAAGTTACATATTGTTTCATTTAGTAATGCATATGAGGAGAAAAATGTATAATTTATATAGTGGAACAAAACATCCTAGCAATAGCGATCACAAAATACAACAGATCTTATACAGATTTTTAAAAACATGTTAGATTAAAAATGACAATTATAGCTTTTGAGTTTAGTTACTATACACTGTTCTTGTTTGGAGTTACAGGTCACTTCCCTAGGTTGTCCTTTTAGCTAAGATTTAAGGGCTTCCATTTATGGTCAGAAATTCATCAAGGAAATACAGGGTTAGGTCTTTTGCGAATAAAAGTTTAAAGTTTTTGAACTTGGATAATCCTGAGGAAAAGTATGATCTTGGTTTAATGAAGAGGAGCTAATCTGGGTTAGAGCATTGGCAAAGCCAATGTGACTTAAAATAGAGTTTTAGAGACTTTTTGAATTGGACTAGGGAGGTAGTAAGAGTGAGGTTGAAGGGGAGTGAGTTCCATATTTTTCCAATGGCGTTGACAAACAGAGTATCACCCCCTGAGTTATAGGATTTGATTGTTTGGACAAGTATCCTATTTGATGAGCGAAGACGGCTTAGATTGGTGTAGGGAATAATTAAATTTTCAGTGCAGGAGTGTTATCAGGTTGTTTGAGAATTTCAAATGCTTCTATGAGTTGGTTCTGCTGGAGAAGGTTTGGCAGTTCTATCCAGCCGAGGTTTTTTAGGTTAAAGCAGTGGTGAGCTCTATAGGGCATGCCAGTTGCAAATCTGGCAATATGATTATAACATGAGAGTTTATTTAGGTCAGATTTGTTAAGGTTAGTAAGCATGGGAGAGGTGTACAGAAGGGTAGAGAGAAGATGTGTGTGCAATGGCCACTTGGCAATTGGAATTAGGAAAGATTTTATCCTATATAATGACCCGAGTTTCTTGTTAATGGTTTTAATGGTTTGGTTAATGTGCATATCGAATCTAAGTTTATTGTCAATGATAACTCCTAATAATTTAGTATAGGAGTCTGGGGAGATGATAGTCCCATTGTTGGATTGTATGGTAAAGGATATAGGAGAGGGTTTATGGGCTGGATGGAAGAGTAATAGTTTGGTTTTGTTTGGGTTCAAGATCAGATGACGACCTGATAGCAAGTTTTCTACTGTAGTAAAAATTAGCTGGGTTGTAGATAGTAGGTTAATAGGAGATGTATCGGAACATACCAGTGTAGTCTCATCTGCATATTGAATACAGGTGGCCTCGGGGATGACTGTATGGAGGTCATTAATAAATACTGAAAAGAGAAGAGGTCCTAATATGGAGCCTTGAGGAACCCCTAAGGTATTAGGTAACAGGCGAGAGATCTTATTCTACCAGAGTACTGCTTGTTGCCTATCAGAGAGGTAGGCATGAAACCAGTCTACAGCTTGGTTGTCTAATACAGGGTTTGCAGAGTGTGGAGAAGTAGCTGGTGGCTAACCATATCAAAGGCTTTAGACAGGTCCAGAAAGTGAGCTGAGGATATTTTTTTTGTTATTCCGGTTATGGTTAATTATGTCGGTAAAGGAGAGGAGGGCAGTGGATGTGCTTATGTGGGTCTGAATCCATGTTGTGAATTAGTTAGTAGTTTATTCTGGATGAGATAGTATAGAAGTTGTTTGTGCACACGCTTTTCCATGATTTTGGCAAGTAGTGACAATATGGCTATTGGCCTATAGTTTGATAGTTCTGTGGATGAGCTACCTTTATGAAGTGGTATTACATAGGATATTTTCCATATTGAGGGGATGGTGGACTCTTATTGTTCGATTAATTAGGACTGAGACGGGATATGCTATGACATCTGCAGCTTTTTGCAACTATTCGGCTGGGAGGAGATCTGCAGAAAGAGTAGTTGGCTTTAACTTCTTCAATAAGGATCGGATAAAGGAAGTGGAGATAGGTTGGAGGTTAAAGGAGAGTAGTGTCTTGGGTATAGAATCTGTTATTGAGGAGCAGGTAGCGATAATTGGTTGGCTAAGGACTGAATAGTCTCTGTGAAGAAAGTATTAAAGGTATTAGCTGCTACTTCTGGGCTTTTATCACATAATGTTCCTTGGGTAGGAGTGGAGGACTTACCTGGATGGAGAAGATTATTTAAACCCGCCCAGAACTTTTGAGGGTTGTTTTGATGTTTATATTGTAGTTGGCAGTAATAGTTTTTTGTCTAGTGTGATGGCTTTTTTAGTCTTGTTTCTTAGTTGTTGGAATTTAATACGGTCTAGGGGTGACTTGGTTGTACGCCATTTGTCCCATGCTTTGTTTCTAAGTTTGATTTTAGATTTGGAGTCTTTTGTTAGCCAAGGCGCTATTTGTGTTTTAGTTTTGATTGATCTTTTTGGAGCATGAGAATCATGTATGGTTAGAAATGTGGTATTAAAGTTTGTTACTGCCTCATCTAGGGGAAGATACTTTAGAGTTGACCAGTTACAGGATTTCAGTTCCATTTGAAATTTTGTGAGGTCAAAATTTTTCTTATTTCTGATAGACCTGTAAATGGGCAGTTTACAGCTTACTGCTTTGTCTTTCATTATGTATGTGATGAAGTGATCACTAAGGTCATTGGGAAGGGTCCCAGACATGTACATATGGGGATGACTATTAATGAGTATACAATCGAGGATACTCTCTTTTTGGTTAGAATTACCTATTCTGGTGGAGGAGGATATGGTCTGTGAGAATCCATGGAGGTTTATATGGGTAGGGTTGGAGTCTGAAGAACATAGGTTCCAGTCAATGTTAACATCGCCCAGAACAATAGTTTCTTGAGGGCAGTTGTTAGCTAACCAATTAAGACTGTTCTCCAGTGTGTCAGAGTTATTCCCAGGGGGGATGTAGATCCCAATTAGATTTACACTTTTTTGTCTGTTTAGTTGTAGTTTTAGAGCTAATATTTCAGCATTGGAGATCTGGGGTGGTTGAATGGGGTTAAGTATGACATTAAGTGTGCTTTTGTATAGCATGGCAATCCCACCTCCCTTTTTCTTTGTACGATCTGCCCTAAGTATATTATAACCAGGTGGTAAGATCTCATTATCTTTGGTTGATGGTTTAAGCCAGGTTTCTGTTAGACACATTATGTCAGGGATGTAAGTTGCTAAAAGGGCATGTAGGTTATGTACCTTATTGTTTAGGCTTCTTATGTTTAGGTGGCAAATTTGGAGGGAGTTAGATGACCTGACAGAGAATGGTGGGCTATCAGAGTTTGGGGTTGACAATGGGCCTGGGTTAGGATGGATGTCTCAGTCTTTAGTTATGTTTTTTCTTAGGTAATCTAATAGTCTCATGAGTTTAAATAATTTTTGGCCATATTTGGATTTAGGGTGCTTTTGGTTTGATTTGTTAAGATACTGGTAATTAGGTTTTGTTGTTTTAGGGGCCAGATAGTAAGTGCTATGTTCAGTACTAAGTGAAGATAAGGGGGTACTGGTTTGATATTTGGGGTAGTGGAATCCTGAGTATTGCTGATCTTCATATCTAGTTAGTAGGTATGGTATAATTATAAGCGGTAGAATGAGAGGTATAGTTTTGAGTATTGGCTTTAAAATAGTGGGTGGGATGGTATTCATTGTCTTAGGGTGATGGCACATTGCCTTAGAGGGATGTTGATGGTTAAATTGGTAAGTGATGGGAGGGAGATGATAGGGAAGTGGCTTAGTATGGCTAGAAAAGGGGTGGGGGTGTGGCTAAATAGCTTTAAATGTAGGAGTACTGGGGGCAGGTGGGCTATGGGGGCAGGGTGAGGCGTGGAGTGGGACTAAATCTGCATCAAACTTTCCAAGGGCCAGTGAATAAAGTTAAGTGTTTAAAGTACCCTGTTTGTCTACTATATAGTTCACCAAGCATAGAACTATTCCCTCTCTCTATTGTTAATGTGAACTATGATTTCTGCTAGAATTATCTAGGGGAGTTGCTGTAATTAGCTGGGATTAGGTGGTTTACTGCTGCGTTTTGAACCCAGTACGCTAGCTTTAAAAGTAATATTTATAAGCTTTATTTGTACTTTACTGTAGGTAAATGCTGACCTTGGCCGTTTGTTATATTTGTAGTGGGACTGTTGATTAGAGCTTGTCCGTGCATTCGTATCAAGTATAGCGACCCTCTTTAAAGCAGGACTTGTAGGTTGTAGCCAAGTGGAGAATTAAAGGACAGTACCCTGATTTAGAGGCAGCTGACTAGGTTCAGAAACACAGCAGTATTTTCTAGCATGCAATTAAGAATAAATCATTTTGACACACCATTAGTTTCTAGCATCCAATTAAAAAATGTCATATGAAACCTTGCTAGATGAACTAAATTATGGCCGCTGACATTAACCCCAAAGGTTGAATAATCAAGCAGGATGAAATTGTGGCACTGTGAATTATCTTCCTGACCTGAAATCTGATAGACTGCACTCTTGACAGAGGAAGAGAAGCAGTCACTGATACTATGGTGAAAACCACTCCCATGAATTCCAATGTTTGATACAACTGTAAATGAGACTTGCTGTAATTGGTGGTTATCTCTAGATGGGAGCAAGTCTGGAGTACCTGATTTCTCGCTCTTAGTAGATGCCTGGAGTCAGGGCGGTAATGAGCCAGTCATCTATGGAAACACTCAATCCCTGCAGGTTCAAGTTTGCTGCTACCCCCCCTGCCATGCATTTGGTGAACACCTTGGGGGCTGTGGTAAGGCCAAAGGGCAGTGCTCTGAACTGGTGATGACCGACTCCCAGCTGGAAGCGTAAATACCTTCTGGAGTGTCTGTTCATTTTTATGTGATAGTACGCATCCTGAAGGTCTACTGAGCACATACAGTCATCCTTGCTCAAAAAGGGCAGAATGAACTGAACAGTGACCTTTGGAAATGGTGTGTCAAACTGATTTACTCAAGTCGCTGAGATCCAAACTTGGTCCCAAGTCCCATGTTTTCTTTAGCACTAAAAGGAATCTTGAGTAAGTTCTGGATCCTATCTGGTCTGGTGGTACCTCTTGGATGACTTTTCTAACAACATTTGTATTTCTATTGCTGCTGCTTTCCTCTGACTGGAATAAACATCTAGAAAGTTTGATACAGAAGGAGGTGGATGGGAAAAGGGAATGATATATAACCTATGGAGATGATTCTCTGCATCCAAAGAGCTCTTGTGATATACAGCTAGGCTCTCTGGTGCAGGGATAATCAACCCTCAATTGCCTCCAGAGGGGTACAACTGGCCCTCCTTTCAGGAGTAGTGGTAGGGTCTTATCAGAGAAGGAATTTATGGACCCCTGGTTGTGTGGACCTCCTCTGTCTCATGGGTGTCGTCGCCCATTCAAGTTCCCCCTGAAGGAAATATCTCCATGTGGATCTTGGAAAGGACCCTGAGATCTTGTGAGCCACATTTTTCGACCACCTTGTTGATTCCTAGAAAAGGATCTTTGAGGAGTTGAAGAACATATGCCTACTGCAGAGAGGATCTTTCTGTCTCTCTCACACCTGCAGCATGCGTCCAGGTCCAAACAACAAACTGCCGTCAAAGGGTGAACTGACGAAAGAAGATTTGAAGGGCTCAGCAAAATCACATAAGTAGGTCCAGGCATGCCTCCTGATTGAAATGTCTGAACCCGCCACCCTTGAGGCACCTTCAGCTGCATGCAAGATAACACTCATGTACGAATTAACGGATTGTAGGGTAGCCAACTGTGAGGACACAAAAGTCAGAGTCTTGTCAGTAGTGGTCCCAGGAAGGAAATTTGAATATTCCTTTATAAAGTTTCTCTGTAGTCTTGTAAAGTGTACCAGGTAGTTCAGCGACCTGAGGGCAAAGGGTGATGAAGCATACACTCTTCCCAAACCTGTCCAATCCTCTAGACTCCCTGTTAGAGGGATGGAAAGAGAAACTCTGCTCAGCAAATTCATTCTTGGGGGCTGCTGCCATGACCATAGCATTTACAGGTACTCCTTTGCTCCAGAATTTCCTACCTACAAGTAGAAACCAGAATGTGATCTTGTCTTTTGGGGACTGTGTACAGTGTTCTGACTGGGGGCAAAATTCCTACGGTTTTAGCATGTATAAGTCCCTTATGTACCTCCTGCCTTTGGTTCAGATGTAGAATACATGAAGGGCCCAAGCTTTAGTATGCTGGCTAGACATGCAGCTAACTCTGGCAGGGTATTCCTTGCTAGGAATCCTGCAACAGTGATCTTGGATAGACATCAAATCTAGCAAATCCTGCTCTGGCTCTGGGAAGAGAGTCAGTTATGTACTGCTTAGTGAAACTGAATAAAGAGGACCAAGTTACTGCCTTTAGAATTGCTCTACAGTCTACCTCTTCTAAAAGGTAGCAAAACTAGTCACAGCTCTTGGGGACAGTGCCATGACATTCTGAAGGGGACTCTTCCCATGATGAGAATAGAACTGAACAGTACAGGAGAACCATCTGAACCACCTGGAAATGGTTTGCTTGAAACTATTTCCTTTTGAAGGCAAGAAGAAAAGACAATCAAAGAGTTAGTCTAGTATTCAGAAATCTTTTGTCTTGTCCATGGTATGCAGAATTTTCTCTCCTCTGTTCTTACTGTCTGAGAATAATACAGGGATATGAAAGACTGATTCAAAATAAGATACAGTTGCGCAAGTCTTGCATACCTGTAAAAGTAGATGTTTGAATGTCATACTGCCTCAGTAGCATATGGAGTTTGTGCCTGCATAAACACTTACATGGGCAGCTTTCCACAGCTCAGAATCCCCTCCTGTGACTCTGTAATAAGGGACTGGCTAAATCCCTCTCATAAGAATAAGTCTAACCCTTTTCACAGAAATTCAGGCTTTTAATACCAAATAAGAAACACAAGTAATCTCTTTGGTATCCCCGAAGGTCCTATATATATATATATATATATATATATATATATATATATATATATATATATATACATAGTTAATCACTATATATTAATCAGATCAGATAATAATAGTAAAGGTAGCAAACAAACTCATCCTAAGTGAAAAAATAATAAAAAATATATAATTTGAAATATTACACAGAATTACTAAGTATTCGAAAGTAATCCAAGCAGGTAGACAAGTCTGTTTCCAGTCGAAAATCCTTTATTAAGTACATAGACAAGCGATCCAAGTAAAACAAAAACAGAGTAATAGTTTCCTCACAAACTTTCTAACTATATGCATTACATATATACACTTTTTATCAGGCAAAAGAGTGGCTTATTGTGCTGTAAAACAAAGTGTCATTGGTATACATGTTAAATTCACATCCCTTCCCCATCAGTGCGGCAACCTAAGGTTTATACATTTCCAGCCATGTAGTATATTGTCTTGGATAAAATCAGACTTAATAATCTGGTTAAATAAGAGGTATCACATCATTATTAATTTTATTTAAAGTACAGAAAAGTTTTATTATGACCGCTACTAAAGAGGGCAGGACCAGCTCAAATGTCACAAATCTAAAAGAGTCTCCAGTCCTCTGTCTTTTTCGGCACTAAAAAGAATCTTGAGTAAATTTGGAATTTTATCTGGTCTGGGGGGGTCTTTTTGGATGACTCACTTTTCTAGCAGCTTTTGCATTTCTAGTGCTGCTTGTTCTGTTTGGGTGTAACATCCGGGATGTTTTTGTAGGATAATGGATTGAGTGAAAAGGGTATAATACAACCTCTGGATATAATTCCCTCCACCCATTTGTCGGAAGTTATCTGTAGCCAAGCTCTCTGCTGCAGGGAAAAATGACCCAGACGGCCTCCAGAGGAGGGCAATAAGGCCTCCAGTTCAGGAGAGTTGGAAGGGTTCATCAAAAAAAGAATCGCGAAAACCCTGGTTTCATGGACTCCATCTGCTGTGTGGGCATTGTCTTCCATTGGAGTCCCCCACTTTGCCCCTGGGAGAACTGGTCACTACATGTGTCAGGGAGGACCCCTGGGACTCTATCACATTTTTTCACCAGTACTTTGGTTCCTCAAAAAGGGCCTCTAAGGTGTGGAAAAATGTATGCTCACTGCAGAAAGAGTCTTTCCATCGTTCTCACACCTATCAAGTGCGTCTTTCAACTTTGGCCCTAAAAAGGAAATGCCATCAAAAGGGCCACTGATGAATTCAGACTTGAAGGGTTCCACCAAGTCACACAAATGCATCCAGGTGTGTATCCTTAAGGTTATGCCTGAACCGATGGCTCTTGTCCCTTCGGCTGCATGAGAAATGAACTTCACGGACAAGTTCGAAATTGAAGTCAGGCTGGCCAACTGAAGTTACAGACTCCTTAACATCGTCAGTAATGGCTCTTGAAAGGGTATCAGAGTTCTTTAATCAGATCCCTCTGCAACCTCGAAAATAGCACCAGATAATTCAAAGACCACAGACTAAAGGTCGATGAGGCAAAAATTCACTTCCCTAGTCTATCCACTGTTCTGGAAGCCTTGTTAGGAGGATGAATACTGGAACTCTCATATGTCATTTCCTTTTTGGTGGCTGCTGCTACAACCATGGAATCTACCAGTAAGCCCTTGGTCCAGAATGGTTTGTTTAAAGCTGGAGTTATAATTTTGTCTGGTCTTCGGGATATCAGCTCAATAGTGTTGGGGGTCTTGCATGCCCGCTCAAAAATCAACTCAATGAGCAACAGCAGGTGGGGTCACCCAGGAGGTAGGTAGTTGGGTGCCAAAGGCCTGCAGGTACACAGATTCTTCCAATGCAGGACTGCCAACCACCCCTGTTTCAAAATTTCCAGGATGTCTCCAAAGGAGACATCTTCAGGGGGTGATTTTACAGATCTTATATCCTCCTCAGAATCTGTGTCTTTAGTGTGCGAGTCTTCAGGGGAATCCATGTGTTTTCTCTTACACTTCTTCAGGGGAACCTCCTCAGTGGGAAGCTCTGGAAAGGTTTCAGAAGACAACGTTCCCAAGTCTGGGTTTGCCCGAGGTTTTGGCACTCGCTGTCCAGCTGGAGGCGACAGGTGAGGCTTTGGAGCAAGGAGTGACTTTGCAGGTTGTTCCGAGGGGGAAAGGACCAACTGATGTCTTGGAGCAGTACAAAAGCTGATCCACCTGCTGCAGTAAGGAAGTCTGGGCCTGAAAGAACAGCTGTCGGCACTGCAGCCTCCCCTTGCTAGAGGCAAGCATAATCAGGGACCAACCTGATCCGTTTCAAGGCTCGGAGGAGGAGGTCTCCAGTTCTGACCGAACTGGAAAACTCAGTCACAACTGGCACCGAAGACGACCACATCAGAGCCAATGCAGTTGGTGCCTGACAACTTGGAAGTAAGGCCCTGAACTTGCAAAAGAAGTCACAGGAGGAAAGGTGCTTGGAGGAGTGGAAGAAGGTCCCTGACCCAATGGAGTAGAAGGCCTACAAGCCCAGTGACTCCTTGCTGCCAGAGAATCTCTCACTACTCTTTCCAGCCCTTCATCAGTAAAGCTTTTGGACAAATGAGTGGACTTTGCAATTTAAGGTGGTCAGTCCACGAAGGGGGATAGCAGCCTATATGGAAAAGAGTCAACTGAAGGGGAATACCTGGACCTGGGTATAGCTATGAACTCTTTAGGTGGCACTGAAGTGGACGATGTCGAAGGTACTGCCTTTTCTGAAGATGGAGCCAAAGAAACCGACGGAGCCATCTGCTTAGCTCTGGGTTCTGACATGACAGGTGGAGCCAACAGTTTTGATTTCTTCATACTCGGAACTGAGGAAGGTATTGGCACCAAAAAAAGTACAGTTGTGTACACCTACCATAAATGCACATGTTCAAGTGTATTCACTGTTGCAGTCATTACATATGGGTTATCTGCTTGCAGGTAGCCCTCAGTCAACCTGATTAACAAAGTCTTGGGTCCTGCGTCGGTTGTTGTCCCTTCTTCCATGACATCAGGTCGTCAGGGGTATAAAACATGCAGCAGACGCCATTACATCAGTTTTTCTTGCCCCAGATGTCAGGTGCCCCCTAATGGGAAGCAATTAAATATAAAAGTACAAAAAGATATACCTCCAACAAAAAAGCAAATACACCAAAAAAGCTTTTAAGCATAGCAAAGGAAAGTAGAGGTATAGCCAAAAGAAGTTAGGGGGCTGGAGGGAGGGTAACCAGGACTGCAACAGTGAATACACTCTAATATCTACAGTTATGGTAAGTGTTCACAACTGTACTATGTTCTTCGTGTTTCACTGTTGCAGTCATTACATTTGGGTAGAGTCCCAAAGCTATGGTTGGGAGGAGGAATTTAGAAAGCATTAGGGCCAGCTATAAGTCCCTGTAAGACTGCAGTGGCAAAGCCAGCTCTGGATTTAGAGAACATTGGCAAATGATAATGCTTGGTGAAAGTATGTACAGAACTCCAGGTAGCAGCTTCTAGGATGTCCCTGGTAGGGACGCCTCTGAGAAAGGCTGTAGAGGTAGATGCAGCCCTGGTGGAGTGAGGTCCGATCCCCTGGGGGATAGGTTTTCCAAGGTGCTTATAGCAGAAATGAATGCAATGGCTTATCCATTTAGAAATGGTTTGCTATGAAATAGCCTTCCCCTCTGCCCCTGCAGCAAATGCCACCAGCAGTTGTTCAGATTTCCTTTGAGGTTTAGTCCTGTCCAAGTAGAATCTAAGTTGTCTGTGCACATCTAAGGAATGCAGTATCCGTTCCCCTTTAATCTGTGGATTTGGAAAGAAGGTTGGCAAATAAATGGACTAATTAAGAGCCACACTGGATACCACCTTGGGCATGAAGGATGAATTGGTTCGGAGGGACACCCTGTCCGCAAGAAAGATGATGAAAGGCTCCACAGCCATAAGGGCATGTAATTCAGATACCCTTCTGGCTGAAGTGATTGCTAAAAGGAAAGCTGTTTTCCAACAAAGAAATTTTAAGTCTGCAGTAGCAGCTGGCTCGAAAGGAGGTAGAGTGAGTTTCTCCAAGACAAAGTTAAGGTCCCAGGCTGGGGTTGGAGCTCTCCTGGCTACACTCAAACTTTTTGCCCCCTCTGAGGAACTGCTTGAGAGTGGATGAGAGAAGAGGGGAGGTTCGGTGCTATGAGCTGAAATGGCTGAGGTGTGGATTTTAATGGAGGAAAAAGACAGACCCTTGTGAAGCATCTCAGTTAAGTATTGTAAAATCTGAGGTAAATTGGGCGCTGCTGTGCTCATCCCTTGAGATTGGTTCCAGGCACAGAATCTTTTCCATTTTTCAGCATGAGGTTTTCTAGTACTAGGCCTCCTTGACTCTAAAATGATATCCATCACAGGTTTGCTGAGGGAGGGTAAAGGAGAGATTACGTAATTAGCCAGGCTGCAAGGTTCAGTGTTAGAAGTGAGGGAGCAGAATCTGGTTCTCCTGCTGAAACAGCAGGAAAGGAGTCTGAGGCAGGTGCCATGGAGATAACAGTGACACTGCGCAGGAGGGGGTACCAGTGTTGGCGCGGCCAGTCTGGAGCAATCAAAATCATCCTTGGTTTGTCCTGTTTGATTTTTAGTAGTACTTTGGAGAGCAGAGGCAGAGGGGGGAAGGCATAGACTGATAGGTTTTTCCAACTGAAGGAAAGAGCATCCATTTTCCAGGCTTGTTTGTGGGGAGTCCTTGTGCAAAATTTGTCCAACTGGTACTTCTGGGGAAAGGCAAACAGGTCTATGTCTGGACTCCCCCATTTGCTTGTCAACATGTTGAAAATCCTTGGTTCCAGTTAACACTCATGTGGGTCCATGAGGTTTCTGCTTAGTCCTGGCAAAAATTGAGCTTGTAGGTGCACTTGGCAGCTCAAGGCTGTGTTCCACAATGCCATGGCTAGTCTGCAGAGGGGGTAAGAATGTGTACCCCCCGCTTGTTTATGTACCACATAACAGTGGTGTTGTCAATCTTTACCATTAGTTGTCCTGGAAGAATGTGGTCCTTGAAGGCTGTCAGAGCATTTTGTACAGCTAACATTTCTTTTTGATCGATATGCAGATGCATTTGACTTGGGTTCCATTTGCCCTGAATGCACTTCAATGCCAGGTGAGCCCCCCCATGCATAGTCTGATGTGTCTGTTAGGGTTTGGGCGGCAGGGGGTGGTGTGAAAGGTAGTCCCTTGTTTTGGTGGCAGGCCTCTGCCCACCAAAGGAACTCTAGGCATAGGCAAGACATGATAGGAAAAAGAAGTTATGTCTTACCATAACGTTCCATCTGTATTGCCTCGTTCATTACGCATGGGTATCGGTTCCGACCTCGGAACCGAGCTGGTCATTTTCCAAGCTCGAGTCAGCTTCAAACTCTCGAGCTAAACTCTTACCCATAATCCCCCTCTCCCTGTTACCTCAGATTGAGTTTGCAAGTCAAAGAAGGTAGAGGCTACCTCTGGTCAAATAACCTAAAAGAACAGGATGGTGAGATCCACTAGAAACCACAGGAGGGGGAAGGAGGGAGGGTCGTAATGACTGAACGAGGATCAACAGTACAGATGGAACGTTATGGTAAGACATAACTTCTTTATCTGATATTGTTAACCCTTGTTCATTCCTTACGCATGGGAAAGAGTCCCCAGCTACTTTTGTTCCTGGGAGGCTCTCATGGAAGGACATTCTTGAGCAACATAAAACCAAAAGATGCTCTTCCCCTGGAAGCCAAGTCCAATTTGTAATGATTGATGAAGGTATGAGGCGTAGCCCAAGTTGCAGCTGCACAGATGTCATGTAAGGAAGCTCTGGCATGGAAGGCAGCAGAAGTTGCCACCAACCTTGGTGAATATGCTTTCATGGTAGCAGGCAACGAGATATTGCACTGTGTATAAATGAAGGTCACACAGTCCCTCAACTATCTAGCTAATGTGACCTTAGCAACAGCAGATCCTAATCTAGGTCCAGAAAAAGCCAAAAATAACTGGTCAGATTTACGAAAGGGCCTAGTCCTGTTTAAGTAAAAACTAATTTGCCTGTGGATATCTAGGGTATGTAGGCAATACTCTCCTCTGTTTGAATGATTGGGAAAGAAAGCTGGCAATTCAATGGCTTGATTAATGGACATTTCAGAGATCACTTTAGGCAGAAAAGATGGATTAGTTCTCAGAGGCACCCTATCTCTATGAAAAATCAAGTATGGACTCTTGATACATAGAGCTTGAAGCTCAGAAATACGTCTGGCAGAAGTAATGACCAAAAACAAGGTTTTCCATGACAAATACTTGAGGTCGCAAGAAGAGGCTGGTTCAAAAGGTGGCATTGTTAGAGCTTGTAGAACTAATGATAAATCCCATGGTTGAATAGGTTCGCTAAAAGGTGGCTTCAGATGATTCACACATTTTATGAAGGTCTTGCACAATTTGTGGGACATGAGAGGAATCTTGGACACCCTCATGAAAATTAGAAATTGCAGCCAAATGAACTCTAACGGTAGAGGCCGATAGACCCGATTGAAAGAGGTCGGCCAGACAGTCTAGTATTATCGACACTGGTGCTGAGAAGGGATCTACTTGTTTATCTTTCAGCCAACAGGTAAATCTTTTCTACTTGCTCAGATAATAAGTAACTCTAGTGGAAGACTTATGAAATGCAATGAGAATATCACGTACTGGTAAAGATCGATCATTCTGCATGGCAATCAAGGGAATTGGAGTAACCAAGCAGTGAGCTTCAGGCTGTTCAAGTTGGGATGAATCAGGTTCTGTGGATGTGAGATCAACTCTGGGGTTGGATGGAGAATCCATGGTCGATCTAGTAGGTGAGGCCAAAGGAAGGGGAACCAAATCTGTCGAAGCCAATATGGTGCTATGAGGATCACCCTGCTCTTCAACCGACGGACTTTCTTCAGAAACTGAGGAATGAGGGGAATCAGTTGTTGCTTTATCCTTAGAATTCTGTGCTCTGGAATAGCAGCTCTGCAGTTCTTTGTGTCCAAGATGACCCCTATGAATTCTGTCGACTGAGATGGGGTGAGATTGGATTTTTGCCAGTTTATGGTTATGCCTAGCCTTTCAGCAGCAAGGAGAGTATGCCAGGGCTTCTTCCAGTAGATGTCTGGTGGGGGCGGGAATGAGCCAGTCATCTAGGTATGGAAATACCTGGAATCCTTGAAGTCGCAAGTGAGCTGTGACAACTGCCATGCACTTTGTAAACACTCTGGGGGCTGTAGAGAGTCCGAAGGGCAGTACTCTGAACTGGTAGTGACTGGCTTCTGCACAGAAGCGCAGAAATCTTCTTGATGGCCTGTCCACTTTTATGTGGTAATACGCATCTTGAAGATCTATCGAGCACATCCAATCATCTTTTTCCAAAAGAGGGAGGATAAACTGTATTGTGACCATCCGGAATTTTTGTACTCTCACAAACTTGTTCAATACACGAAGATCCAAAATTGGTCTCCAGTCCCCGGTTTTCTTTGGCACCAAAAATAGTCTTGAGTAGAGTCCGGATCCTATCTGGTCTGCAGGGACTATTTGGATGACTCTCTTTCTTAGCAGCTTTTCTATCTCTAGTGCTGCTTCTTCCCTTTGACTGGGTGGAACGTTGGGAAGGTTTTTTGAAGGGGCAGGACAAAGATCGAAGGGGATATGATAAAGTACAGCTGTGTACACTTACCATAAATGTAGATGTTAGAGTGTATTCACTGTTGCAGTCATTACAATTGGGTTATCCTGGTGGTAGGTTGCCCTCAGTCGGCCTGAATTCCAAAGTCTTGGTCCAGCGTCAGTTACTGTCTCCTCTTCCCAGACGGCAGGGCGTCAGGGGGTATAAAAGATGCAACCAACGCCATTTTCTTCAGTTTTTCTTGCCCCAGATGTCAGGTGCCCCAAAAAGGGTAGGCTAAAAATATGTTAATAAAACATACATGCACCAAAGTATATTTTACCTTCATCTACAAGCAAATACATCACATAGGTTGTATAGATTAGACAAGTACAGATAAGTTCCAGCAAAAATAAGGGGGATGACAGGTGAGTAACCAGGACTGCAACAGTGAATACACTCGAACATCTACATTTATTGTAAGTGTACACAACTGTACTATGTTCTTCGTGTTTTACTGTTGCAGTCATTACAACTGGGTTGAATCCCAAAGCTATGGTTGGGAGGCTGGAGCTAAATAGCATTAGGAGCGGCTATGAGGCCATGCAGAACTACAGTTGCAAAGCCTGCCCTGGATTTAGAGTGGCACATGTTAGTGCTTTGTAAAGGTGTGCACTGAACTCCAGGTAGCAGCCTCTAAAATGTCTTTGGTTGGTACTCCCATGAGGAAGACTGCTGAAGTGGCTGCTGCTCATGGCACTTGCTTGCCATGTTGTGAATAGCAGAAACAAATGCAGTGGCCTATCCACTTTGAAATAATATGCTTTGAGATGGCCTTTCCTTGTGATCCTGCAGCATATGCCACTAGTAATTGCTCTGTCTTTCTGAAAACTTTGGTTCTGTCCAAGTAGAATCAAAGCTGTCTGTGCATGTCCAAAGAATGCAGAATTCTCTCCCCCTTGTTCTGTGGATTTGGATAAAAAGTTGGCAGATGAATAGCTTGGTTAAGGGCCACACTGGACACTACCTTAGGAATAAATGTTGGGTTTGTCCTCAGAGAAACCCTGTCTGGATAAAAAAATGATAAAAGGTTCCACAGCCATGAGTACCTGTAGCTCTGAAACTCGTCTTGCAGAAGATATTGCTAGGAGCAGAGTTGTTTTCCAAGATAAAAACTTTATATCAGCTGTAGCGGCTGGCTCAAAAAGAGGCAGGGTGAGTTTTTCCAAGACATAGCTGAGGTCCTATGCAGGTACTGGTGATCTCCTTGGAGGCCTTACGTTTTTGGCTCCTCTGAGGTACTGCCTTAAAGAATGAGAAAAGATTGGTGGCTCTGTATTGTAATAAGCTGAAATGGCAGAGGCATGAATTTTAATTGATGAAAAGGATAGGCCTCTGTCCAGCATCTCAGTTAAGTATTGCAAAATCTGAGGAATATTTGGTACAGTTGTGTCAATTCCTTGTGCCTGGTTCCAAGCACAGAATCTCTTCCATTTTCCAAAATGACATCCATCACAGCTTTTAGTAAGAGGTGTGTTTTGTATGACTACATTATCCGCCATGCTGCCAGATTTAAGGTCTTGAGTTGGCTGCGCAGGATCTGATTGTTTTGATGGGACAGTAGATGAGGTATTTGAGGTAAGGTCCAAGCCGGGCATTGAGACAAGTTCCTTAGGATTGGATACCAGTACTGGCGGGGCCAGTCTGGGGCAATCAGTATCATCTTTGGCTTCTCTTGTCTGACATTTAAGAGTACCTTGGGGAGGAGAGGCAGTGGGGGAAAGGCATATACTGCTAAGTTTTTTCCAGCTGAAAGATAGGGCGTCCACTTTCTATGCTTGCCTGTGATAAGTCCTTGTGCAGAATCTTTTTAGTTGGTAGTTGTGAGGAGAAGCAAATAGATCTATATCCGGGCATCCCCATTTCCTTGTTATTACGCTGAAGACTTGTGGATCCAATTTCCACTCATGGGGATCCATGAGGTTTCTGCTTAGTTCGACTGCCAGGGTATTTATCTTTCCTGGCAGGAATGTACTTGGTAAGTCAATGCTGTGTTCCACAAAGTCATGGCTAGTCTGCAAAGGGGGTAAGAATGAGTGCCTCCCTGCTTGTTTATATACCACATGACCGTGGTGTTGTCTGTCTATCAGTAGTTGTCCCGGATGAAGTAGGTCCTTGAAGGCTGTTAGGGCATTCTGAACAGCTAGCATCTTTTTTTGATTGATATGTAGATGCATTTGGTTTGTGGACCAGTGCCTTGAATACATCTTCCTGCTATGTGGGCCCCCCAGGCATAACCTGATGCATCAGTTGTTAATGTCTGCCTAGCTGGTGTAAAGTGAATGGCTGTCCCTTGTTCTGGTGACAAGCCTTCGCCCACCATCGAAACTCCTGTTGCAGGCAGGGAATGAGAGTAATCCTTGTTTCCAGGCTGTGGCAATGTTGAGTCCAAACACTTTTTAGGTACCATTGAAGTTTCCTCATATGCAGTCTTGCATATGGAATTAGTAGAATGCAGGATGCCATGAAGCCCAAAGCCTGCAGAATTTTTCTTGCAGATAACTGGGCCTTTGTTGCCAACATTTTGAAATAGGTAACCAAAAAAGCACAAACTACGAGTTCAAAAACCGGGTACTGCAGTAGTCAAAGTAATAAACCAAGCAAAGCTATAAAGGGAAAATTTAATGAAGCGCTTTTCGTTTGCACCATGTGCAAACTTCTTCAGAAAAAATGTTAACATTCAAAACACGTACAACTTCAGGTTTATCTAATTAACCAATCTAGTTAAAGCAAACCCACTTAACCACCTTCTTAAAGACAATAAATTTTACTATCACAAAAAAAACATTCACTAAATATTAAAAATCTAACATCATGAAATAAAACAAAAACCAAAAAATGAAGTATATAATAAATAAGATAAAATAGTATAACAATAAAACTCACATGTAACCTACAGTGTTTAAATACACAAGTTAATTTATCAATGCTGAGTTGGTAAAACATCTGCTCAACATCACCTCTTTAAGCTTCTCAATTTCAAAATACTACTTGGAGAACAAGTTTCACTCAAGCCTGGAAAATTGTAAGCATTAAGTCTAATCTGCTAAGCCAACTCAAATCCCTCCAGCACTAAGGGTGAAGGACCTCCCCCTTATGTCATGAAAGACTTGGTCAATAACCAAAATTTTGAAACTATGTTCAATGTGGCCAAGGATGTGTTTAGCCAGTGTGTTGTCCTGCTTCATCCTACTGATAGCATATTGATGTTTGTACGTTCTATCACGTAGCCTACGCTCTGTTTTGCCTACATAAAAAGCAGGACAACTTTGGCACTTGGCTAAATAAACAACCATTTTTGAATTACAGTTAGACCTGCATTTTAATTTATATTGAGTGCCCAGCACAGTAAACCGATTAGCCTCTACTACGTACTTACAAAAATTGCAACTTTGGCATTTGTACATCCCTACTGTTTTGGGATGTGTGACGACGTTGTTCAAAAAGTAATTTCAAATTTTTACCCCTCCTAAATGTAACACTGGGGTTCTCATCCATTTTAGTACAAATACTGGGGTTGCTTTTAAATAAACCCCAATTTTTCTGAATAATATCTATACAGATGTAACTATGCATATTGTATGTAATAATGCACCTTGGTCCAGAAATACCAGATGTAACAGAAATATAGTCCGTGTTATTGGACATTGTTACATCAGAATTTGTCACCTGTTGCATCTGCATATGTTTGATACTCAGGATAGGTTTGTACATACTATTCAATCTTATGTTTGACCTCATCAATCAAGTCATCTATCAAGGTTGCAGGGCACCCTCGGTGTAAAAATGAGAAGTTATGTACCTACCATAACGTTCATGTTAGTTGTCTTCTTCTCGCCTTTTCTTGCTGGATGGGTTCGGAGCCGACCCTCGGCTCCGACTCGGCCTATACTAAAGCTTGAGAGCTATTTATACCGGCTCGAGGCTACCCTATGTCCCACAATGTTAGGCGCTAACTACCCAGATCTCATTTGATAGCTGAAACTCCGGATCCTAGCTGGTCTACTGGGACTGGCTGGATGGCTCACTTTTTTAGCAGCTTTGATATTTCTAGTGCTGCTTGTTCCCTTAGACTGGGTGGAACGTCTAGAAGAGACCCCATTTGAATCGTAGGGGTTTGGATAAAGGGGATTTTGTAACCCTCGGATATGATCGACTGCACCCATTTGTCTTGAGTGAGGGAGAGCCAGGCTTGTGGGTACAGAGATAATCTTCCCCCGACTGCCTCCAAAGGTGGACAGTCGGGCAACACCTCAGGGATGCTGGAAGGGTTGGTCAGAGAGGGTTTCTCTGCTACCCTGGTTCTGCGGACCCCCTCTGCCTCTTGGACGGCGTCTATTATTGTTGTTCCCCCTTCTGCCTCTAGGGGTGAACTGACCTCTTGCGTCAGGTGTGACTCCTTGAAATTTACAGAACCACATTTTTCCACCCTTTTGACCCTTAGGATATGGTCTAGATGGGGTAGAAGAATGGACTCCTACAGTAGAAAGAGTCTTGCCATCTTGTTCGCATCTGGTCAAAGTATCTTTCACTTGCGGTCCAAACAACGCTGAACCATCAAAGGGGGAGTTAGTGAAAGATGCCTTGAAGGGGTCTGCGAAGTTACAAAGCCGCATCCAGGCATGCCGCCTCAAAGCCACACCTGTGCCTGCGTTCCTACTCTCTCCATCGGCTGCATATGAAATAAGCCGCATGGAGGAGTTGACAATGGAATTCAGGGTTCCTAGCTGTGAGTTAATTTTTTCCTGAGACCCAGCAGCTGATGGATCCTGTAGGACCTCACCCAGTTCTTTACGAATGTCTCTTTGAAGACGGTTGAAGTGGCACAAGTAGTTCAGCGACCGCATGGCAAAGGTCGCTGACGAGAACATCCGCTTGCCGTACCTATCCATTGTCCTAGATTCTTTGTTAGGTAGATGGATAGGTACTGAAGGATCAGCCAGTTCCTTCTTAGTGGCCGCCGCCACCACCATGGCATCAATTGGGACACCTCTGGATAAAAACCGCTCATCGGAAGGGGCTGTTATAAATTTAGAAGGCCTCAGTGGGGTGGGTTCCAACGAGTCAGGGGCCGTCCAACGCCTTCCGTGCCACCACTTCCATAAGGGGGTTGAAGGGCGGAGACACCCAGGAGGTGGAGGGTCGAGAACCAAAAGCCTCCAGGTAAACCGACTCATCCTCGGAAGGATTAAAGGAACACCAGTTTCCCCTGTGTGGATTTCAAGGATGTCAGAATAGTAGACATCCTCAGAGGGGGACCTTGGGGATCCTTCCGACTCATCCAAGTCTGTATCAGATGTGACTGACTCAGGGGAGTCCACATGCTTCCACTTACATGTCCTCTTACGTGGGGGTTCACCTGACGGATCAGGGGAAACCTCGGAAGAGGAGGATATTCCCAATGGGGAAACCTGAGGCGTTGGGTCTCAATGGCCAGGGGCGAGAGAGTGGGAAGAGACATCAGCAGGCACTACTGTGGGAGGAGCTGATGGTGCTGACCGTAGAGCAGGCACTGGGGCCAATACGCTCCTAATGACCTCAAAGGCACCCCTGTCAGGCAGGCTAGAGAGCTCATGCTCCGAAGAGCTAGGAACCCCAGCCGGCACCGACAAGGACGGCTCCGAAGCCGATTTCGGGGCCGAACTCACCAATGCCGATGCTCCGAGAGGGAGAACGGGGTCGGACAAGGGTCCGATGCCACTCGCCCCCTCGGAGCTGGTGAGAGAGTCCAAGCGCCCGGATCCCTCCAAGGATGGCACCATGGACGAGATCGGAGCAGACGACGGAGCCGAAGGGGGAGATATCGGCTCCGACGTCAAAAAAGTCACGGCTCCAAGGAGCTCCGGCTCCGAACACTGGGGTAGAGTCGAAGGAGGAATAGTCTGTTGTATGGACATAGCCGCTGTCTGATGAGATGGGCTATGAAGAATTTGGGCCAGTGCCTGAGACTTTAATAGTCTACTTACCACCCTCTCAAGGTCATGATCGGAAAGCCTAGAAGACCGAGAGGAATGGCTCCGACGGCTCTGCTCCGAGAGTAACGGTGACCTCGGAGCCGAATGTATGGACTTCAGAGATGGAGATCTGGACCTCTTGCGTGCGGAGGGCATCAGGGTTAATGGAGCCGATGGAGCCGTAGACACGTCGGCTCCAGCAGGAGCCGACTTTGAAGACAGAGTCTTAGAGGTATCGGCTCCAGCTGGAGCCGATGCAGATAGCTGCGATACAGAGGTATCGGCTCCAGCCGGAGCTGATAATGTCGCAGGTGATGAGCCACCATCCGAAGGCTTAAAACTCGGAGCAGATGGTTTAGGTGGTTTCGAAGGCTTCCCCTGCACGGACTTAGCTGGGGAACCTTCAGGCTTTAACCAGCCCCTTAGTATCAGTTTATTTCTGCGCTCCTGCAGGACCCTTGGGCTGAATGCATGGCACACTGAGCAAGAGTCCTGCAGGTGCAGGGATCCCAGGAAATAAACACAAGAAGTGTGACCGTCTGTCAGAGACATCTTCTGACAGCACGAGTCACACTTCTTGAAGCCTGAGACCTTAGTCTCCTTCGACATTGTGAATTCGAAAGGAAAACCCAAAGTTAGGAGAAAACACACACACACACTCCAACAAATAGGGATACAGGGATACTGACGGAACACACACACAGCAAAGAATCCCTGTGAAGGAATTAAAATAAAACGGAAGGGCCTAAGGCCTAACCTAGGGGAGGGAGTATGACAGGGATAAGGGATAAAAAATAGGGACTAAACTTTAAATTTAACAGAAACTAGCCTATAAAAGATTAAAAGGAATACTAGGGGAAAAACTAAGGAGAATACTAAGATTTTTGTGAAAAAAAATAGTCACTAACCTGTGAGCCGGTAAAAAGAGCAACCTCGCTAGCGTAAGCGGCAAATGAGATCTGGGTAGTTACCGCCTAGCATAATGGGATATAGGGTTGTCTCGAGCCGGTAAAATTATCTCTCAAGCTTTAGTATAGGCCGAGTTGGAGCCGAAGTTCGGCTCCGAACCCATCCAGCAAGAATGAAGGCGAGACTGACAACTTAACATTTAGTATTAAATTCTAAACTGTCTATCTTCTCAAGAAATGACCATGAATCTTTACAAATTTGGTGTCCATGTGTCAAGAATTTTTCCAAAATTGAGTCAAGAACTTTGGCACAAGAATGTTGGTGAACCACATCTGTCCACCAATGGTCTCATAGGAGGGTTTGTCACATCTTTGTGAATCTTCAGTATACCAAACAAATAGGGGTACCTGGGGTATAAAGTGGACATATAATTAAACTTTTGTTCCACCCTACCCTCTATGAACATGCTATCAATGCTATTCTTAATTATACTGTAAGCTCTGTTCACTTCTGATTGCTAACTTAATACGTAGGCAGAGCTATCTGGTAAATTAACCATATGTTCATAGTAATCTATGCTGTCGAAGACTACAAGACCCCCCCCCTTATCAGGTTTACATATACGGATATCTTGAAATTTGATGCAATCAAGATATTCGCGTTCGGCCTTAATGGTATAATCATTACTGCTAGAATTATGTCCATGTTTAAGTCTTTGCCTAATGTCCAGTTCACACATTTGTTCGAAAACTTGCAACAATGGATGCAAAGGAGGGTTATATGTACTGGATATTCTAAATTGTTCAGTGTGTGCTTCTTCTATACTGCCCCCCATCATTAAGTTGAAATTTAACTTCCTAGTGAAAGTTTTAACATCTATTATTGTTTTTACTAGGTCAAATTTCTGCATTGGAACACATGTATGACCTTTTGATAAAAAAATCAACAATGTCGGGGGTAATGGTTGCAGATGAAAAATTATACACTTTAAAGTCTCCTGCCGAATTGGTGATAATGACAGGTTTATCCACCATAGGTACACCTGTAGATCCATAAAGTACATTACAAATAGTGGAAATATTTTGGTCAACAACCAAATTCAAGTCCAAACTATCAGTCTCAATACTTAAGCAAGAGTCAACTGGTTTAGGCATAAAACCAATAAAGTCAGATGAAACAAAAGTTAAGTCTTGCGTTTTTTGGACTTCAGTTTGGACTTGTTCGATTGAAAGCTGTTCTACTGCTTCGGTCTGGCGCCATGGGTTCCCCTTGTGGGGCAAGTATAGCCAATTTAGTAATGGCTCATTGGGAATCAGAATGTGTGTTCAAAAATTTAGGTCTTAAGGACCAGATAGTTTTTTTACACACGCTACTTGGACGATATTTTCATTCTACTTAATGGTGATGTCGAGATTAGTAAAATGGTCTTGAACCAATTGAATGCATTTACTCAATTTTTGTGGTTTACTTCCACATACAGCACGGAAGCAATAGCATATCTTGACATTTGGTTATCTAAGAATAGTGGATTGAATAGCTTTGTGGCAAGAATTCATAGGAAAAACATATACTCAAATTCATTTTTGCACTTTTCAAGTTGCCATCCATATTACCAGAAGTGGTCAGTTATTAAGGGCCAGTTAGTGAGAGCTGCACATATTGTGAGTCAGGAAGTGGACTTTGGTGAAGAGTGCCAACTGCTGAAAAGTATGTTTTTACACCATGGGTACCCTGCAACCTTGATAGATGACTTGATTGATGAGGTCAAACATAAAAGACTGAATAGAATTGTACAAACCTTTCCTGAGTATCAAACATATGCAGATGCAACAGGTGACAAATTCTGATGTAACAATGTCCAATAACATGGACTATATTTCTGTTACATCTGGTATTTCTGGACCAAGGTGCATTATTATATACAATATGCATAGTTACATCTGTATAGATATTATTCAGAAAAAAATGGGGTTTATTTAAAAGCAACATCAGTATTTTGTACTAAAATGGGTGAGAACCCCAGTGTTACACTTAGGAGGGGTAAAAATTTGAAATCACTTTTTGAACATCACCACACTTATCCCAAAACAGCAGGGATGTACAAATGCCAAAGTTGCAATTTTTGCAAGTATATAGTAGAGGCTAATCGGTTTACTGTGCAGGGCACTCAATATAAATTAAAATGCAGGTCTAACTAATTCAAAAATGGTTGTTTATTTAGCTGAGTGCCCAAGTTGTCCTGCTTTTTATGTAGGCAAAATTGAGCGGAGGCTACGTGAAAGAATGTACGAGCATCAACATGCTATCAGTAGGAAGAAGCAGGACAACACACTGGCTAAACACATCCTTGGCCACATTGAACATAGCTTTAAATTTTTGGTTATTGACGAAGTCTTTCATGACATAAGGGGAGGTCCTTCAACCTTACAGCTGGAAGGATTAGAGTTAGCCTAGCAGATTAGACTTAATGCTTACAATTTTCCAGGCTTGAATGAAACTTGTTCTCCAAGTAGTATTTTGAAATTGAGAAGCTCAAAGAGGTGATGTTGAGTAGATGTTTTACCAACTCAGCATTGATAAATGAACTTGTGTATTTAAACACTGTAGGTTACATGTGAGTTTTATTGTTATACTATTTTATCTTATTATATACTTCCTTTTTTGGTTTTTGTTTTATTTCATGATGTTAGATTTTTAATATTTAGTGAATGTTTTTTGTGACCGTAAAACACTCACTTATTTATTGACTTTAAGAAGATGGTTAAGTGGGTTTGCTTTAACTGGATTGGTTAATTAGATAAACCTGAACTGACTTATACGTGTTTTGAATGTTAAAATTTTTTCTGAAGTTTGCACATGGTGAAAACGAAAAGCGCTTCATTAAATTTTCCATTTATAGCTTCGCTTGGTTTATTACTTTGACTACTGCAGTACCCGGTTTTTGAACTCTATTTTGAAATAGGTAGTCAGTTGCCTTTGTTTGTCTGGCATAAGATAAACCATCTGGGCAGTTGTATTTAAGCTTGCACCCAGGAATATTAACTATTGAGAGGGTACTAGTTTTGATTTCTTTTTGTTGACTGTGTACCCTAGGCATGTTAAAAATCTCTTTACAAACGCCAGATGCTGTAGTAGAATGTCCTTGTTCTCTGTTGAATGAGGCAGTCATCCAAGTAAGGATATATTTGTATTCCTCTTTGCCTGCAGAATGCAATTACTGGTGCCAGGCACTTTGTAAAGACCCTGGGTGCAGTAGATAAGCCAAAGGGCAGTGCAGAGAATTGGTAATGCATTGAGCCAGCTTTGAATCTGAGGTATCTTCTGCATGTTTGTCTGATTGGGACATGCAGATATGCCTCTTTTAGGTCTAGAGAGTCACAAGCCAAGCCTTCTTGCCCAGCATGGGCAGAAGCTGCTGTAGAGTCAACATTTTGAATTTTGGTATATCCAGGTATGTGTTTAGAATAGATAGGTCCAGTATTGGTCTCCAGGCCTTGTCCTTTCTTGGTACCAAGAACAGTTTTGAATAAAATCCTTGACCCTGCTCTTGCTCTGGTACTTGTTGAATGGCCCCCATGTCCATGAGGGATGAGACTTGTTTTTGTGCCTCTGCCCACTGATTTTTATTTTCAGGTCTGGCCAACTGTTTGCCCTTGGCAGGGTATGGGAGTGAAACTTGTAGCCTTGTGACACTATGTCTAGGACCCATTTGTCCTAGGTTATTATGTGCCAATTTTGAGAAAAAAGTGCTGCCAGAAGATAAGTGCTTGGCGCAGGCAGGGGGAAGTCATTGGGACTGTTTCCTGTATGGCTGTGATTTGTCTTCTCCACTTTTGGAGGTAGAAGCACCCCATTGTTTAGACCTGTACGAACCTTGGGGCTGGGATCTTCCTCTAAGGCATCTGGATCTGCCTGTTTGACACTGGAAAGGACCAATTCTTTGCAGGCCAGTGCCTGCTAAATCTTGGAGGCTGTACCTGTAAGAAAACCTTGACCGTTTGCATAGATTTAGCTTTGTCCTCCATTTTCTTTAACACCTCTTCTGCCTTAACACCAAACAAGGTATCATGCTGTAATGGAGCATCTAATAATTTTGCTTTGACATGTTCAGGCTGATTTTGTTCCTTTAACCAAGCATGCCTCCTAATGACAGAACCCGTAACAGCAGCCCTACAGGAGGCCTCCAGAGAATCAAAACCACATTGCAAAGTATGCTTTCCAACTTGTTCAGCTGCATGCAATAAATCCTGCATTTCTTTGTTTTCTGCACATTCAGAATTTATCAACATTTTCTGTTTAAGCAGTGACATGATATATTGCGGATATTTGAGCATATGAAACTGGCAATTTAAGGTCCTTATAGCCAAGGTAGCAGAAGTGTAAATCTTTTTCCCCATCTGTCCAGTGCCCTAGAATCCCTGTCAGAGGGGGTAGGGGGTTTTGCAGTGGAAGCCTTGACCCCTTTGGGACCCTGAGAGCTAGTTTCTGGGTCAGCAGCAGGGTTTTTGAAAAGGAATTCATGAGAGTCAGGAATCCTGTAGTATCTGTCCGGCTTAACAGGAGCTGGAGGTAGGGAGTCAGGGGTCAGACTAGAATCTGAAAACACATCATCTACAATGTCTAACAGGTGGAATAGCTAGGGGCCTGTGTTGTGGTAGTAAAAGGAAGTATCTGAGCGTTTTCTTAGTTTCTGAACAATCTTGGCTCTCCCAGTGGAAATGCTCCCTCATGGTATGCAAGGTTTCCCCAAAAGAGTAGTCCTTAGGAGGAGAGGCTGAAGGGATAGATTCTTCAGCATCAGAATCCTCATAGGGAGGAAGGGAGTATTCCTGATCAGAAGAGGAATCAGATGAAATGGAAACCTGATCTGAAGATTCATAGTCTGTCTCTTGCCTAGGTCTTTTATCAGGAGGGGGATGGGAACCCCTGATCAAATTAATTAAGTCTTCGGCCATTTTGAGCATCTGTTTTTTGGGCATGGAGGCCTGTCCATGAGGCTGTTGTACTTGTTTCTTTGGCTTTAAAGGTGCTTTAGTCTTTGCCTTTGAAGCTGAAGTCGTTTTAATGTATAATTGTGTAGGTCTGAAAACACCCTCAGCAGCCGATGCCTGCTCAGCGGCTCCGGACCCATCTGAGGGAATAGTCTTAGAGGGTCCAATACCTTGAGTTTCCCGTGGCCTAGTCGACTCCACGTGGGAGTCGGTAGCGGCCTGCGGCTCTAAAGTACCGGGTGTCAGGGGCTGCGAAGGTGCTTCACTGAGAACCAGCGACTGGCTTAGAAGAAGCCTAGTTATTGGTTTTGGATCTCGGTTGCCTGTCTTTTTCTTTGCGTTTCTTGTGAACTCCGGTAGTCGGATGGCTATCCGACAACATCGTATAATTAAATATTCTGCCAAAATAGCGTAATGCAAAATCATACTGACGCTTAATAGTGCGTTGGTTAAATCTAGCACAAAACCGACAACTAGCAACATTGTGGTCAGGGCCTAGGCAAGGAATACAGTAAGAATGAAAGTCCTTATGAGGTATTTGCTTCCCACAAGAAATACAATTAACTTTTTCTGACATCGGACTGGAGCAAGAAAAAAGTTTCCCCAACGGGGTACTTGGCTTTTAATGAAGAATTCGGATCTGAAATTCGAACACGAAAATCTCAGGAGTTGGCCGACCGGCACTTGCGAACTGTTTCTGCTTCGGGCATCGCGCGGCAAGAAAGACTGGGGAAAATGGCGTCGGCTGCATCTTTTATGCCCCTGACGCCCTGACATCAGGGAAGAGGCGACAGCAACTGACGTCGGACCAAGACTTTGGAATTCAGGCCAACTGAGGATAACGGAGGATAACCCAATTGTAATGACTGCAACAGTGAAACACGAAGAACATCCTCTGGTTATAATCCTTTGTACCCAAGAATCGGTGGTGATGGTTAGCCAGGCAGAAGGGTACAAGGAGAAACGTCCCCCAACCACCTCCAGAGGAAAGGAGTAGGGCCGCTCTTCGGGAGCGCTGGTAGGATTGACCAGGGAAAGAATCCCTGGAACCCTGGTTACACAGACCCCCCCTTTGCCCCAAAAGTAGCGTCTTCCCTGTGAGTTTCGTCCTCTGCCTCTAGGAGAGAACTCAGCCTGTGTGTCATGGAAAGAACCCTGAGATTTCTTCAACCATACCTTCCACCTCTTTTGGTTTCGGGAGAAAGCACGTTGAGGGGACGAATAATGGACACCTACGGCAGAAAGGGTGGTACCGTCCTGTTCACATCTGGCCAGTGTGCTTTTAACTTTGGGCCCAAACAATGAAGAGGCCTCAATGGGAGCGTTAAGAAAGGAAACCTTAAAGGGTTCCGCGAAATTGCACAAGCGCATCCAGGCGTGTCATCTCAAGACCGCAGCTGAACCCTCTGCTCCTTCTGATGCGTGAGATATCAGTCGCATAGAGGAGTTAGACATTGATTCAATGGTGGCCAGCTGAGAGGCCACTTTGTCACGGACCTTATCAGACACAGCACCAGCCAAGGTTTCAGAGAGCTCAGAAATCAGATCCCTTTGAAGCCAGGTAAAGTGTGCTATATAATTCAGGGACCTGACAGCAAAGGTGCGCTTCCCTATCCTGTCCAAGGCCCGGGACTCTTTTTCGGTAGATGGACAGTCTGGCTTTCTTCTTCTGCCAGATCCTTTTTTGTTGCGGCTGCCACCACCGAAGCACCCACAGGAAGACCTTTGGACCAATGGGGATCCGAAGCAGGAGGGGACAAAATCTTATCTGGCCTCTGGGGAATAGCTTCGACAGTATCAGAAGCCTTCAAAGCACACTGCGCGATAAGCTGGACAAGTTCATCAGCGGGTGGAGTAACCCAGGAGGTAGGGGGCTGGGCGTGAAAGGCCTGCAGGAACACAGATTCCTCAGAGGACCAGTCACCTCTATATTTCAGGATTTCGAGGATATCACCAAAGGATACCTCAGAGGGTGACCGGGGGAATCCTTCCCCCTCATCAAAATCCTTCTCTTCAGTGAGGGACTCCTCTGTGGAGTCCATGTGCTTCCTCTTACACAAACTTTTCTGGTGGACCTTCTCAGCGAGAGAAGCCGGAGAAGACAGCGGAAAAGGGGATGCCTGTGGGATTCCTGTGGGAATAAGTCCTGAGGCCCTTGCAGCCAGTGTCCGCTAGGTGTGACTTGTGAAGCCAGTGTACCAGAGGAGGGCAGAGGTATAGACAGTCCAGTATCGCCAGCAGCAGCAAAAGCCTTCTCCATCAGTTGGAAGGCTGGTCCACCTGAAGAGGAGTGCCTGTCTAGCACAGGGGTCACCCCTCCCCCAAGTGGCTCAGCCTGCCGACCCGGAGTCCCTGGATGGCTGTGGAGCAGCAAACTATGCGTGTCACAACTGACATCCTGGATCCTAGCAAAACTTTCTTGCCACAAAGGCAACTGCGGTTCCTTAATGAGATCCATAAAGGGAACCGTAGAAGGGGAAGACTGTGCTATATCCATGGACTTTAAAGGCAATGGAGGAGAATAAGAAGGGGTCTTTGGAGACAGGTGATCACCTCCCAAGGAAGGGTAGTTGCTGAGGAGTGGGATACCACTGGTCAAGAGCACCTGATCCACAAGACGCAACACATCCTGTTCGGAAAGGCTTCTAGTGGACCTCACAGAGACTGAGGGAGAAACAGCCCTGTCCACAGAAGAGGCAAACTTGGTGCCCATCTCACCCGACTGCACAAAGGACAACGGTGCTGACAGCAAGTGGACTATGGGTGTCTGCACCGAAGAAGTTATCGGTGCCGAGGTCATGGTCTGCGCTGACACAGGGATCGGTGCAGAAGTGGTTGTCGGTACTGAAGCTGGAACCGACAAAACTGGAGTCAACAATAAAGGCATCAGTTCCGAGGAAGATCTCGGAGCTGACGTGGTCAAGGTCTGCACCGACTGAACGTTCGGTGCTGATACAGTGGTAATAGTCTGAACAGAGGAGCCCCTCGGTGCCGAAATAGTGAAGGCTGCACGAGAAGACGGAGCAGAGATCACTAATGGTGCCGAAGGCCTAGGCACCGAAAGCACTGGGGCTGATTGAGTGAGCTCCGGAGCTGAAACTTTAGCCTTTTTAGGTTTTGGTTGGTGGGAGTCCCCAGCCGGGGACGAAGGCAAAGATTTAGCCTTGGAACATCCAAGATTTTCTTATGGACTTTAAGAGGGGTTGAGGCCTCCGACCCAGAAATAGCCTCTGAAAAGGGAGATTTAAGAATTCCCTTCAGTAACAGCTTGTTTTTCCTTTCCAACAAGGTTCTATTCGAAACGTTCTCACAAATAGTACAGGGCGGGTCAACAGACAAGTGGGACGCCCCCAAACATACGCACAAAGAGTGTGAATCAGAAGCAGGTAGTTTGTGTCCACAATCAGAACACCGCTTAAATCCCGGACTACCTTTCTTATCTGCCATGACAGCAAATTAATTAATAGAAAAAGGCACCAGCAATGGTACAAAAGAATACCTGAAGATATGAGAAAAAAGGGAAGGATTACCAACGATGGTAAAGAGAGAATACCTTGCGGTAAAAAGGCAGAGAAAAGAGCAGAAAAACCTGAAGAAAATATGTATGCTAGATGCGATAGAAAAGTTTATATTTCATTGTCTCTTAACCTAACAGAAAAGTAATATGAAAGATTATTAAACAAATAACTGTACTTGGCTCAAGAGAAGTAGCCTGACACGACCGAATGGCAACAAGGCAAACGAAATCTGAGGTAACAGGGAGAAAGGAATTGTGAGTAAGAGTTTAGCTCGAGAGTTTGAAGCAGACGCGAGCTTGGAAAATGGCCGGCTTGGTTCAGAGGTCGGAACCGATACCCATGCGTAAGGAATGAACAAGGATTAAAAAATATCAGATTCATTGTTTCTAGGTCTTGAGAAAGTTGACACCATAGTCTTTTTAGATACCACTGTAGTTTCCTCACATGCAGTCTAGCATATAGAATTAGAAGAATGCAGAAGGCCATGGACCCCAAGGCTTGCAGTATTTGTCTTGCAGATATAGCAGGGTTTTTGTGGCCACTTGTTTGAAGTAGGTTGTCAAATGAATTTGTTTCTCTGGCGTGAGGTAAGCCATCTGGGAAGTTGTATTCAAGCTTGCTCCCAGGAATATAATTTGTTGACAGGGTACCACCAGGTGTGATTTCTTTTAGTTTATAGTGTACCCCCGACAAGTTAGAACCCTTTGTACAAAGGCCAGATGATTCAAAAGTATGTCTTGGCTTTCTGCCTGAACTAGACAATCGTCCAGGTATGGGTATATTTGAAGTTTTGCCTGCAAAATGCAATAACTGGAGCTACTCACTTTGTGAATACCCTGGGCGCAGTAGATGAGCCAAAGGGCAGTGCAGAGAACTGATAGTGCATGTAGCCTGCTTTGAAGTGTAGGTATCTTCTGCAAAATTCCCCGACTGGGATGTGCAGGTATGCTTCTTTTAAATCTAGTGTTGCCAACCAGGCATCTTTGCCTAGCATAGGAAGTAATTGGTGAAGAGTCAGCATCTTGAACTTTGGAATCTCCAAAAAGGTGTTTAGAGTAGACAGGTCCAGGATAGGACGCCATGAATCATCTTTTCTGGGTACCAGGAAAAGTCTTGAGTAGAAACCTTGTCCCTTTTCCTCTTCTGGTACCAGTTGAATAGCCCCCATGCTTAAGAGAGAATACTTGTTTTTGGGCCTCTGCTCACTGATTTGGGGGTAGGTCCGGCCACCCGCTTGGTGTTGGCAACGTGTGGAATTGAAATCTGTATCCCTGGGACAATATATTTAAAAACCCATTTGTCCTGGGTAATGAGTTCCCAATTCTTTGCATGCAGAGCAATCTTTACCCCCAAAGGGGCAGTCAGTTGATAAGTGCTTGGAAATTTTAAAAGGAAGTCATTGAGACAGTTTATGATAGGGGGAATCTTATTTCCAGATTTGGAAGTGGAGGCCCCCCACTGCTTAGTTCTGTGTGTCCCCTGGGACTGAAACCTGGGGTTTTTACTGTGTCTGGGTTTGGCTCGAGAAGACCTGGAAAGGACCATTTCTTACAGGGCCAGTGCCTACTAAATCTAGGAGGCTGAACTTGTAAAAAATCTAACAGTTTGCATAGATTTAGCTTTATCTTCCATCTTTTTAATAACTTCCTCAGCCTTGTTGACAAACAGGCGGGTCCTGATTTAAAGGAGCATCCAACAATTTAGGTTTAACATGATCAGGCAAAGATTGCTCCTTAAGCCAAGCATGCCTTCTGAGCAAAGACCCAGTAACAGCAGCCCTGCAAGAGGCATCTAATGAATCAAAACCACATTGCAAAGTGTGTTTTCCAACTTGTTCAGCCGAATGCATTAAATCCTGTAATTCTTTATTTTCCACACAGTCAGGAATCAACATCATTTTCTGTTTAAGCAGTCCAATAACATGTTGCTGATACTTCAACATATGAAACTGGCAGTTTAAAGCCTTAATGGCCAAGGTTGCAAAAGTGTAAACCTTCTAACCCCATATATCCAGCACCCTGGAGTCTCTATCAGAAGGGGTAGGATTTTTAGTAGTAGAAGCCTTAATGCCCTTGGGCCCCTGTGAAATAGTCTCTGGATCGGCAATAGTATTTTTAAAAAGGAAATTGTGGGACTCGGGGACCCTGTAGTATCTGTTACAGGTTTTCTGGGAGCAGGAGGCAGGGAATCAGGGGCCAAACTAAATTCCGAAAAAGCATCATCAACAATGTCTAGTACAGGAGGAATAGCTAAAGGCCTATGCTGAGGTAGGAGAAGGAAATCCCCAAGCCTCCTTTTTGAATCAGACAAATCCTGGCTTTCCCAGTGGAAATGCTCCCTTAGAGTATGTAAGATTTCCCCAAAAGAAAAATCCTCAGGAGGGGAAGCAGAGGGAATGGAATCCTCTGCATCAGAATCTTCATAAGTAGATAAGGGCAAATCCAGATCATCAGAAGAATCAGAAAAAACAGAATCCTGATCAGAAGATTCATAATCAACTTCAGTCCTAGACCTCTTAGAAGGGGGGAGGGTGGCTACCCCTGATTAGAGTTATTAGATCTTCAGCCATTCTTATTTGTTTTGTAGGCATAGAGGCCTGAGCATGTGGCCTGGGCGTCGTTTTTTTAGGCATGGATCGAGATTTAGGCCTAAGTAAAGAAGGAGGCGTCGGTTTAATATGCAAGTCCTTAGGCCTGAATACACCCCTCAGAAGCCGGTGCCTGCATAGCGGCTCCGGACCCATCCAAGATAGAGACATCCGTGGGTTCCATAGTTGAAGCATCTTGCGGCATACCGGACTCCGAATGGGTCTCAGTAGAGACCTGCAAATCAGAAGTAGCGGGTATCAGGGGCTGCTAAAGCACCTCACTGAGTACTGGCGAACTGGCGACTGGCTTAGGAGAAGCGTCGTTAGCAGTTTGGACCACGGCGGCCTGTCTCGGTCTTTATCTTTGCGATTTTTCGGAATCCTGGTAGTCGGACGGCTAACAGATGACATTTCTGGATAATTAAACAGAGAACCAAAACATTTAGAGGTGAAAATATACAGACGACAGATAGTGCGCTGATTAAATAAAGCACAAAACCGACAGCAAGGTACATCGTGGTCAGGGCCTAGGCAAGGAATGCAGTACGAATGAAAATCTTTATGAGGCATTTGCTTTCCACAAGTAATGCAATTATTAACTTTTACTGACATTGGTAAGGGGCAGGAAAAAGTTTCCCCAATGGGGTACTTAGCTTTGGTTGAAGACTTCGGTTCTGAAACTCGAAAATGAAAATTTCAGTTGTCGGCCGACTGGCACTTGTGAACTGCTTCTGCTTCGGGCACTGCACAGCAAGAAAGACTGATGCAATGGCATCGGCTGCATGTTTTATACCTTCAAACATTTAAAAGATGAAAAAGGAAGATGAAGCTGGACTGGTTCTGGAAGATTTAACTTTGGTAAAATCTTTTGAAGGAAACCCAGAACCAGCCTCTCCTAAGGAGGTACCAGGCCTTTTAAAATAAACTAATTTTTCCCCTGCACTAAAGCCTTGTGACTAAAAGAATGGCAAATGGAGCAATCTTCTTGCAGGTGGAGAGGACCTAAGCAGGAAAAACAAAGTGACTGCTCACTGGAAAAGGGTCTTTTGTGAAAGCATTTATCACACCTTTTAAAACTAGCAGGGGCTCTCTATCTGTGTCTTTGTCTGCCATGGTGAGCGCGGGAAAGAAAAACTGAACACAGACAGAAAACAAGCATGTCCACAAACACACACACACACACACACACACACACACACACACACAGAAAACACTTAAAGATAAAAACTTTTTTTTGTAATGCAGAAAAGGGAAAGGAAGGAGGAAATGGAATACTAATGATGGTATGTAAAGGGAAGCTACCACAAGGGGATGGCCCCCTCACCAGGCTTGACAAGGAGAAGGTCACAATCAGTTGTCTGTCAGGTGCCAGAATCCACCACATCATGCACATAAGTCTCTTTACAACAGGTACAAGTATGACTCTGTCACTGTCCATGTTGGTGTGAATGACTTAAAGTGCATCTCCCTGGACAATATGAAGACAGACATGACTGAGCTCTCAAAGTGTGTCATCAGGCAGGTACGACCCTAGCCCTAAGAAGCATCCTACCTTCACCAAGAATGATACCACAATACCAACAAAAAATAATTGACTTAAACAATTAGCTTAGTTTCTGGTGTCTTTCCAAGGGGATCCAGTATCTGTCGGCCTGGGATGACATGGTTGACAGGCCTCTATGCTTTGCCAGAGACCGCTTCCACTGGTCACCCCTGGGATTCTGGATCCTGGCCAAGGCTCTCACCTCTCCCACTGTGCCTTTTTTAGGCTATGTCCCAAAGACAAATTTTCCAACATACGAGATTTGTCAAAAAGCAAGTTGAAGGTCATGCTGCTTAATGTTAGGAGCTTTAATCAGAAAATGCACTCAGTGGAGGCTCTCACCACACTGGAAGATGCCGATGTCTGCGCAGTCACAGAAACTTGGTTCAGGGCTGAGAACAGCACCCCTGCCTTACCAGGCTATACCTCATTCCACACAATCTGATCCCAAAATGAGGTCAGGAAGACTAAGGGTGGAGTCTGTATGTTCATTAAGGAAAGGCCCACCTCCAAACTGGTTTGCCAGCATGACACTGGAATTACTCCAGGTGTAACTGACAGTTGACAAGACATCCATCCAAGTTATAGACAGCTATATACCCCCCTCCATGACTCAGGACATCCACTCCTCCTACCTGGACCTACTTGACTCCACCAAGGTACCCCCCCTCCAACACCCTGATCCTTGGTGACTTCAACTACCCTACCACAGACTGGGTGAACTATTCTTGCACTAATGGACTCACTCAATGATTCCTTGACTTCATCAGTTCTAATGCACTAGACCAGCTAGCCTCATCCCCCACAAGGGGAGACAACATTCTGGACTTGGTTCTCACCAACATGGGTGACCACTGCACCGTTCCCATAATATGTTCTTCCCTGGTGAGATCAGATCAGTCTGGCTCATTCAAAGTTTCTATCCCACCCAACCCCCTCCTCCCCCAGCTGTAACCAGGCTAAAAAAAACTTCTCAAAAGCTGACTACAACCTCTTAAGGGAGGGTATCAGCAGCTTCCCATCACTGCCCCCCTCACAGGATGCAGACAACTATACTGAACAGTATGCCAATGCAGTACACAAGCACCTGTTCAACTGCATGGACTCAGCCATACCCAAGAGAAAGAATAGTTGTGTAAAATCTTTCCATAACCATAGATGTCCTTTCTCTTCCATGTTGCAGTATTCTTAGTGTGGGATTCCCCGGCTCAGGAAACCCGAATGTTGGCTCCTATACAAAAGCTTAAGCCTGGCTGCTGTAGGTGCATGGGACGTCACATGCAGGGTCATAAACCAGAGACCTTAAATGTGACGTCTGCATGCACAGACCTCAGAACTTAATTGCCCAGTTGGACAGTCCAGTGGAGAAAACGAACTGATGTCAACAAGAGGTGCAAAGTGCCATTTGCTGGCTAGTCTGACTGTGGTCTAAGGGGTGCCCCAGGGTATCCTTTAGACAGGTCAATAGGAAAACGGGGGCTAGATGGGGGGGGGATACTGCAACACGGAAGGGAAGGACATCTATGGTTATGGTAAGATTTTACACAGCTATTCTATGTCCTTCTATTCTTATGTTGCATATTCTTAGTGTGGGAGAGTGCCACAGCTTAGTTAGAAGGGTGAAGGTAGAGGTAGCGGATTCCAGAAAGCCCTGCAGGATTGCCCTAGCAAACCCTGCCTTGGGTCTGGAGATTTGGTCCAATTTGTAGTGCCTGGTGAAATTGTGTACAGTGGACCAAATGGCTGCTTCCAGAATGGAGGATGTGTCCAGGCCTTTGAGGAAGGCTTTGGAGGACATCACGGCCCTGACAGAATGAGCTCTTACTCCCTGGAGTAGATCCTTGTCATGGTGGGAGTAGCTGAAGCAGATAGCTTCTGATCCAGGAGGAAATGGTTTGTTTGGAGACTGTCTTGCCCAGGGCTCTGGGATGGAAGGACACAGAGTTGGTTGGATTTTCTGATGGACTTAGTTTTCTCTAAATACAACCTTAGCTGTCTGTGCACATCCAGGGAATGGAGTATCCTTTCATGGTCATTAATGGGAGAGGGGAAGAAGGTGGGCAAATGAATGGATTGGTTTAAGGACAGTTTGTTGACCACCTTTGGCATGAAGGAAGGTTTAGTGAGTAGGGTCACCCTATCCTTGTGGAAGGTAGTGTAGGGTGAGCAGGCCATGAGAGCTTGCAACTCTGACACCCTTCTAGCGAAGGGAAGGACCACCAGCAGTACAGTCTTCCATGTGCACATTTGCAGCGCTGCAGCACTGGCTGGTTCTAATGGAGGCACAGTGAGTTTTTCTAGAATGAAGTTTAGGTCCCAGGGAGGTGGGACAAGTTTTCTTGGTGGCCTGATATGCAACACCCCTTTCAGGAATAATTTAACATGTAGCCTGGCTAGTAGACAGGACTCTAGTAGTAAGCAGGCAGAGACTGCACATAGGTGGACTTTCACTGAAGAGTATGAAAGGCCAGCCCTGATAAGTTCAAACACATAAGTAAGGACTAGAGAGGTATCCACTTGAAAGGTATCCCTGTGCTTATGGAGACACCACTTGAAGAATATTTCCCATTTTGACATGTAGGATCTGCTTGTAGTAGGTTTCATGGCCTCCCTCAAGACTAAAAGCATGTTCTCAGAGTAGAGGTGTCTGAAAGGAATTAAAATTTCATCACCCAGAGTGTTAGACCCAACATCTGTAGGCGAGGGTGAATGAGAGATCCCTTCTGTTGTGTGAGTAGGTCCACCTTGTGGGGTAACTTGTGGTGATTGCCCTTGGCTAGTTTGAGTAGTAGGGGGAACCGGTGCTGCCTTGGCCAATAGGGAGTCACCAGCAAGACTTTGGGTTTGTCCTTCGTGATCTTCAGGAGGACTTTTTGAATGAGAGGGAAGGGTGGGTATGCATATAGCAACTGTCCCATCCATGGAATATTAAAGGCATCTACCATCCAGAGTAATCTTTGGTGCAGAATTTCTTCAAGTGTCTGTTCTGTGGAGAGGCAAACAAATCTAACTGAGGTGTGCCCCACCAGTGGGCAATGTCTAAAAAATGTTCCCGTTAAGCATCCACTCATGTAGAGAAGATGTTTTGCTGAGAAAATCTGCTTGTTGGTTGTCCTGGGAAGGAATGCAAGTTGCCTGCAGGGATAAGTTGATTCCGGAGGCAAGGTCCCTAAATTTGGATCGTTATCCAACAAAGGAGGAAGGACTTGGTCCCTCCTTGTTTGCTGAGGTACCACATGACTGTGGTATGTCTGTGAAGATTTGAAGGGAGAAAGGCTTTCAGGGCCAGAAGGACTGCTGTGAATTTCCCTCACATTGATACGTTTCTTTTGGAGGGTAGGATGCCAAGTCTCCTGTACCATGAAGCTCTTCATGGTAGCACCCCACCCACGGTGTGATGCATCTGTATGCATGTACTTGGTTAGGGTGACAGGATAAAGTGGAATGTCTGGGTTCATTAGGATTTGCTAAATCCACCACCTTAGTTCTGCTTTGAGGCAGGGCAAAAGTGTAACCTGAAACTCTAGAGGGTATTCGTGTTGGGACCACACATTCATCAAGTACCACTGCAGTTTTCACATATGCATTCTGGCCAAAGGCAGCATAGGGATGGTGGCTGTCATTAGCCCCCAGGACCTACAAGAATTGTATCTGTTGAACCTGCATTAGGTTTTGGAAGTGGGGAGAGAACTTTGTCCTGAGGGAGGAATGCCTGCATCGGGTCTGTTCTAATCCTGCAGCCCAGAAAGATTTTGTCCTGCTGAGGGGTTAGGGAAGATTTTGGGATGTTGAAAGTGAACCCCAGGCTCTGAAGCAGGGAAATGGTGAACTGCAGATGGTTTTGTAGTGTGTCCTCTCTTTCTGCTGCGCAGTGCCCGAAGCAGAAGCATTTCGCAAGTGCCAGTCGGCAGACTACTGAAATATTCGAGTTTGAGTTTCAGAACCAAAGTCTTCACTAAAGCGAAGGACCCCATTGGGGAAACTTTTTTCTTGCTTTTTACCGATGTCAGAAAAAGTTAATTGTATTCCTTGTGGGAAGCAAATACCTCATAAGGATTTCCATTTATATTGTATTCCTTGCCTAGGCCCTGATCACAACGTGCCCGGCTGTCGGTTTTGTGATAGATTTGACCAACTCACTATTAAGCGTCGGTATATGTTTGCATCGAATTATTTTGGAAAAAGATTTAACTACCCAGAAATGTCGTCTGATAGCAATCAGACTACCGGAGTACATAAAAAACACAAAGAAAAGGACAGAGAAAGGCAGTCGAGATCCAAAACAGACGACAAAGCTTCTCCTAAGCCAGTCGCCGGTACTCAGTGAGGCGCTTTCGCAGCCCCTGATACCCATTACCTTCGAGTCGCAGGCCTCTACCAACACCCATGTGGAGTCCGGCATGCCGCAAGATACTCACTGTATTGGACCGATGGATGTATCTCCCTCGGATGGGTCTGGAGCCGCTGAGCAGGCACCGGGCTTCTGAGGGTGTATTCAGACCTCAACGTTTGTACATCAAACCGATGGCAGCTGCAAAACCAAAGACAAAAGCAACTTCTAAACCTAAAAAACTGACTCATGAGCCACGTGCACAGGGCCTCTATGCCTAAAAAACAGATCAAAATGGCTGAAGACCTTATTACCTTGATCAGGGGTACCCATCCCCCTCCAGATAAGAGGCCTAGGCAAGACACTGATTATGAATCTTCAGAGCAGGTTTCTATTTATTCTGATTCCTCTTCTGATCAGGAATTATCTATACCTCCCTATGAGGACTCTGATGTTGAGGAGTATATTCCATCTGCATCTCCTCCTGGGGACTATTCATTTGGAGAAACCTTGCATACTTTGAGGGAGCATTTTCACTGGGAGAGTCAAGACTTCTCAGAATCAAAAAAAGAGGCTCAGGGATTTCCTTCTCCCTCAGCACAAGCCTTTGGCCATTCCCCGTTTTAGACATTGTGGATGATGTGTTTTCAGAGTCAAGCTTGACCCCTGACTCCTTACCTCCAGCTCCCAGTAAGCCAGACAGATATTAGAGAGCCCCGATTCACAAATTTTTATTTAGAAACCCTGCTGCTGATCCTGAAACTATTTCACAGGGTCCAAAGGGAGTTAGGCCTCAACAGCAAAAAAATCCCTACTCCCTCTGACAGAGATTCTAGGGCACTGGACAGATGGGGAAAAAGGCTTATACATCTGCAACCTTGGCAATCAGGGCCTTAAATTGTCATTTCATATGCTTAAGTACCAACAATATGTTATGGGATTGCTGAAACAGAAAATGATGTTCATTTCAGAATGTGCAGAAAAAGAATTGCAGGAATTATTGCATGCAGCTGAACAAGTTGGAAAGCATACTTTGCAATGTGGTTTTGATTCTTTAGAGGTCTCCTGCAGGGCTCAAGCTCTAAGAAAAACTGAGGAATTACTAGTGTCATATGCTGCAGGATCAGAAGGAAAGGCTATTTCAAAGCAGACAATTTCCAAGTGGATCAGCCACTGCATCGGTTTCTGCTACTTACACCATGGTAAACCTGTGCCCAAGGGCATTAGGTCTCATTCCACCAGAGCTGCAGCTACTTCAGTAGCCTTTCTCAGAGGAGTACCAACCAAAGACATTCTAGAGGCTGCTACTAGGAGTTCTGTTCACACCTTTACAAAGCATTACCATTTGCCTCTCTACTCTAAATCCAGGGCAGGCTTTGCCGCTGAAGTGTTGCAGGGCCTTATAGCTGCACCTAATGCTGTTTAGCTCCAGCCTCCCAACCATAGCTTTGGGATTCTACCCAAATGTAATGACTGCAACAGTGAAACACAAAGAACATAGTATAGTTGTGTGCACTTACCATAAATGTAGATGTTCGAGTGTATTCACTGTTGCAGTCCAGGTTACCCTCCCACCATCCCTCTGTCACTCTACAGTTTTTCTTTATCTTCTACAACCTATGTGGTGTATTTGCCTGTAGACAAAGGTACAGTTTATATTGATACATGTTTATATATATATACTATTGCTACCTTTTTGGGGGCACCTGACATCGGGGGCAAGAAAAACTAAAGAAAATGGCATCGGCTGCATGTTTTATACCCCTGACATCATGGAAGAGAAGACAGCAACCGACGCAGGACCTAAGACTTTGGAATTCATTCCGACTGAGGGCAACCTGCCAGCAGATTACCCAAATGTAATGACTGCAACAGTGAATACACTTGAACATCTACATTTATGGTAAGTGTACACAACTGTACTTTTTCTGCTTCCTTTTCAAAGGAGTAGTCTTAGGAGGAGAAGGTCTGGATTCAGGGGCCTGGATAGGAGTAGGGGCCTTATGGCCTCCCGGTCAGTTGCCTAGCATTATCTGGTTCCCCCTCGACATCGGTAGGGACCGATGTCTGAGCTCTCTCCGTGGACATGCTGGCTATTACTCCAAAGTGCCATCCTCGAGGGGAGTCACCGAAGTAGACCGCTCTAACGGACGCCCCTCAACTCCTACATCAGAAGCTGACAATGTCCGATGGCAGAGAAGCAGAAGGACTTGGTCTTGGAGCCTTTTTCCGTGGTGGTTCCACCAGGGCTCTCAACTCGGGATCCACCCTGAGGACTAGCTTTTTGAGCCTCTGGTTTTCTAAATATAACCAGAAAAATGCCTTATGGTTACCTTTAGATTTGGAGGCAATTTTGACCTCAAAGTCTGTTTTCAGACTTGACAAGTTCCCTGCTTCACTTGTTTAGACTAGACTAATGAGGAGACTTATGGTTCTGTTATGCACATTCCCTCTTACTTCTGTACAGGATTTTCTTTCTTTTGTTGTATAACCTATCATGAGAATCAGTTTACCTATATCATCCCATGGCTTGATATTCTGGGTAGCAGCAGGACCATAACAAAAAACAGCAAAGGCCACAACACAGCAATGTCCAAAAAACACCAAATGAAGAAGCAGTCAAAAGGTGAGATGAAAGAGAAAATTCCTTTAATCCATTTAATACATCCGTCCTGGTACCTCGGCAATTCGCCTTCAGTGGAACAAATAACCAAGTGAACACATTCTGTTTTTATATACTCATCAATTAATGCATTAATTATTTCATTATGTCATTAACCCTGTTGATACTCCTTCAAATACAATCAACAGAACACTCTGTATGAAGCAAGACATGTTCTTTACATACTCTTATAAACTACTTAAAAATGAACTGTATGAAAGACTGCACAAAATTATGCTAAATACATATTCATTTAAATTTTATTATTTGACACATTGATTTCACTAAATGTTAAATTATGCATAACAATAAATAAATAAATGAATGCATGAAACATTTAAATACATATAAATATAAATGCATTCAAATTTCATTGTGACTCAAAATATTTCACCAATACTGTATTTTATACTGTAAACCCACTCTCTAAATTCATTCCTCTAGGATATAATGTATGATACCCTAAAATCATTCTATATTCTAACCTGCTCAATGCAGTTTTAAAATTTCCTGCAGAAAAATGGGGTCTTGCCAATACACTAAATGAAAAACCCTCTATATTGCCATTATGTGTATTGATGAAATGAGAGGCTACTGGACTTTCCATGTTTCCCCTCCTAATGTCCCCTAAATGCTCTAAAATACGCACTTTAACTTTCCTGGTGGTCTGTCTGATATACCATAAAGGCGAGATGCAATCACAGCCCAAAATGTATACCACCCCAGATGACAAACAATCAAACTTCTCAAATGCTAAATATTTCTTACCATTTATTTTCATCCCATGCATGTTTTTTGCCCTATCACAAACCAAACACCGGCCACAACAATGCATGCCAACATTCACATCAATAGAATATTCCAGTTTTCTGTTCAACAATTCTTTTAAATTATAGTACCTACTGTATGAAAATGTGATGTGCCTAGGAAATAGATGACCAACATTTAGGTCATCACACACAACATGCCACAATTCTTTAAGAATTTTTTCAACCATAGTTGAAAAATCAGAAAATCTGGACACAAAAAAATATATTTTCTTGTGTAGATGCGACCAACGAATGACAACGGTCACTATAATACACACCCCTTCCTGAAGTTTTAATTCTACATAACTTATTCTTAATACCAAAAAGTGCAGTACTTTCATACCCTCTAGATATGAGTCTAGTAGAGATTTCATCACAAACTTCTTCCCATAAATCTGGGTCCGAGGTATTTCTTAAAATTCTCTTAAATTCTCCTTCAGGTAATGCCTTAATCAAATGGGGTGGATGCATACTGCTTGCATGCAAAAAGTTGTTCACTGCTGTTGGTTTCCTAAAGGGTTTATGTTGTATCAAATTATCCTTCCCTACATAGAATTCTACATCCAAAAATGATATATTGCACAAAGAACTTTGTGCAGTAAATCTTAACCCATGTGTGTTGTCATTCAGATGTTTCATGAATTGCTCAAACAAGGACACCTCACCCCTACAAACAAAAATAAGATCATCAATGTAACGTCTATAAAAGACAACATTATTCACAAAAAAATTACTTTGAAACATGAATTCTTTTTCAAATTCACCCATGTATATTACTGCATATGTGGGTGCAAAAGCTGCACCCATAGCAGTCCCCTTGACTTGTAGAAAAAATCTTTCTTCCACATAAAATAATTATGTGTCAAACTAAACTCCAGTAAACATAACAAAAACATGGTAAGCGGTCCTTCACCCATCATCTTCTGCATAGCCTCTAAACCCCATCTCTTGTTGATGTTAGTATATAAGGAAGAAACATCAACTGTCACCCAGTAATAGTCCTCTTTCCACTCTACCCCACACAATGCTTGACATACATCTTGAGTATTTCTTACATGGGAACAAACTTTAGGGAGATACTTTTTAAAATGAAAATCCAAAAATGTATTCACTCTTTCTACATAAGAGCCTATGCCAGAAATGATGGGCCTTCTTGGCAGATTCGTCATACTTTTGTGAATTTTAGGAATAATGTAAATGTATGGATGACTAGGATCCTTGACTGTTAACTTTTTAATGTCCTTACTAGTAAAAAAAAAACCTAACCTTTCTCCTTTTTCTAATAGTTTATTGAGCTCCTCAGAATAACGTTTCAAAGGGTTGTTTTTCAACTTAACATATGTGTCCTCTCCCAACAAGGTGTTAACAATACATTCATATTTATCAGTATCCATCACTACCCAATTACCCCCTTTGTCAGCTGGTTTAATAGTTATCTAATTTTGTTCTCAACTCCTGTTTACACACCAGCTGGTTATATATAGAGTTATGCCCAGTTTTAACAGTTTATAATATCCGAGTGGGGAACTGTGTCAAATGCCTTGGTCAGGTCGAGGTAGGCAGCATAAAGCTGTTTTATCATAGCCTTAGGTGACTTTCTCTTCTCAAAGAAATCCACCAGCTTCAGTAGGCATGACCTTGCCACCACAAAAGCGCGAACTGGTGTGTTGTGTTGTTTGGTGTCAGATCAGGTATTAATCAGGTCCATATTCCATTATTCTTTCCCATATAGGCAACCTGGTACACTGTCAGGCTAGACTGAACCCATGTTTTTAGCTTTAGAGAGTGCAGTGTCAACCTGCTACTGGTGATAACTGGAAGTGGAGTGGTGGGGGGTATTTCTTGGGTGAGAACCATGGATGACAGGGAGGAGAAATTTGAGCAGAATTTGTTGGCAAGCAGATTTCCTACATCTTCTGGCTGAGTACAGGTGATACCATTTATAACTAATTCTGCACATTGTTGGGTATTGCCCTTAAGCTTGTAGATATAACTGAAAAATGCCTTATAGTTATCTTTAGATTTGGAGGCAATTTTGACCTCAAAGTCTGTTATCAGACTTAACAAGTTCCCTGCTTCACTTGTTTAGACTAGACTAATGAGGAGACTTATGGTTCTGTTATGCACATTCCCACTTACTTCTGTACAGGATTTTCTTTCTTTTGTTGTATAACCTATTAATATCATGAGAATCAACTTACCTATATCATCCCGTGGCTTGATATTCTTGGTAGCAGCAGGACCAAACAACTTAAAAACTTAAAGGAGCATTCGAAATCTTATTTTAATCCTCAGAAAACTTTGGTTATGTGACCAAGCAAACCTCAACACAACAAAAGTGTCCGCATTTCTAGTAGTAGTGTCCTTCAGGATACTCCTCAAAGCAGGTTTCGAACCCTGAGTCGTGTTAGAAAAACTCACTCAAGGAACACTTCTGTTAGCAGGCAAAGATCCATCAAAATCATTTAAACTATAAGCACATTGCAAAATAAATAAATAAATAAATAAGCCCTGATAATTTAAAAGTCTAAGGACAAGTAACTAGACTCAGCCAAATTTTCCCTCTGAGATTCTAATTACTTGCCAATTGTATCCAGCTGTGCAGGGTTACAAGAAGCGAAAGCTCTCTTGTTAGAGTTGGCAGCTGGAGAAACCACAGATGGGTCCAGCTGACAAAGGAGAAAACACAGCTACAGTACATCTTTATTTCCTCATAGCCTTTTTAGGAATTGGCTCACTAGCTTAAGGGTTTTACATGCAGTTTTATAGACCTCTACCAAGGATGGTTAAAGGAGGAACAACCAAAACATTTGGAATATCGATCTCAATAAGATCATAACCTCTGTCAGTCCCTGGTGTAGCTCCAGATTACTTCCAGTCTAATACAGCTCTACCCTAGTTAGCAACTGTGGAAAGGTGAATACTTGCTTGAGTTGCTGAACCTGTTCGTCTTCCGAAGAATCAGACTGGACGGACTCAGGGTTAATTACTGTTCACATCACAGTCCCCCCCCCCATCAAAATCTGCAGCGTTAAACTGATCTCAAGAAAAGGTAGCTCCATATTCATTCTGAATAGAAGTGTAGCCTCATAGATTAGATGCCTGTAAAACACTCTTAACAAAGGAAACCACACTAGCCTTATACATGGTAATAGCTTGATTGCCTGTCATGTGGTGAAGTTTGCTTCTACTTACTATGAACTACACTAGAGGAAAAAATATCCAAAGACAGTATTATGTCTAGCAAGGGATCTTACCCCAGACCTCTCCTGCACCTAAAGGGTTTGGTTCTCCTGTAACTAACCAGATACAGGAAAAGCCCCAGAGAATGTGTCATACCCTGTACCATACAGGGCTCCGGGCTTGCACCAGAGGGTGATGAAGAAAAAAGTAGTCTGCGGGCCAGCTCAATGCAAAAACTGATTCAAAAATCATAAACTACGACATGATTTTGTTGAACTTTTTTAGGTGCAATTGAATTTGATTGGGAGGCCATATTGGGATCCACCATATCAGGGAAAAAACACCAGCCAGAATATCACACTGACACTATTGAGGACTAAGGGGACAGCAACAGAAAAAATATAAGCTATTTTCCCACACAGAAAACATGACTAAACTGCATAAAAATAAGCAGAAACAGTTTAAATTTGTGCTTATCCCTCTTCAACAAGTGGCACAGTGTAGTAAACAGCACACACACTGTCAAGTAAAATTCACTTGTTCAAACAGTGACCAAAAAATCACATATACGCCCTTAAATACAACAGAAACCTTTTAAAACAGCATACAAATAAGTTATGTACTCACCATAGCGTTCCATCTGAGTAGTTCTACTTAATTTGTCTTCAAACTGTGGGTACCAGATCCGTATCAGATCCAAGATGGCAAATTCACTAGCATCTGCTCCAGCTCCAAGCTCCTCCCCTTATCCATAATACACCTCCACTACCTTCCAACCCCCAGATGGAGTTTGCTGACCTTTATACTGAGAACCCGACCTGAAGAATACTTTATGACCTACAACTGCAGCCAACAGGCTGTTCATATGATAAGGTCAGGGGGAAGGAAGGAGGGAGGGACCGTTTGAAGACAAATGAAGAACTACTCAGATGGAACGTTATGGTGAGTACATAACTTCTTTAGTTTACTTCATTTGGTCATGAACCTGTGGGACAGTCCCCAGCTACTAAACTCCTGGGTGGCCCTCATGAAAGGATATTCCGGAGCACCGCAGAACCAAAGGATGATCTCCTTCTAGAAGCCAAATCCAATTTGTAGTGAGAAATAAAGGTATGAGATGAGGACCAAGTAGCTGCAGAACAAATATCATCCAATGAAACTCTAGACCAAAAGGCCGCAGAAGTAGCCATGGACCTAGTGGAATGAGCTTTCACCTGACCCGGAGGAGACACACCTTTATCTTTACAGACCTAAAGGATGCACAAGGAAATCCACCTAGCAATAGTGACCTTGGAGACAGGTTTACCCAAAAAGGGTTTAGAGAAGGACAAACAACTGATCAGATTTACGGAAGTTTTTAGTTCTGTGTAAATAAAATCATAAGAGTCTATGAACATCCAACAAGTGGAGTTTGTACTCCATTTTGTTAGCAAAGTTTGGGAAGAAAACAGGCAAGTTAATGGTCTGATTGATGTTAACTTGTGATGCAACCTCAGGGAAGAAAGGATGGATTGGTCTGAAAAGAAACCCTATCATGATGGAAAATCATATATGGAACTTTGATGGACAAAGCTTGCAGTTCTGAAACCCTTTTAGCAGAGGTGATAGCTACCAGGAATGCTGTTTTCCAAGATAAGAACTTAAGATCTGTGGTTGCAGCAGGTTCAAAAGGTGGAGCGACCAAAGCTTGAACAACCATGGTAAGGTCCCCATGGAGGAACAGGATCCTTGACTGGGGGCTTAACAGGAAAGTACCTTTGATAAAGGCTTTACACAGTCTGGAAGAGGCCAGGGAGGCAGAATTCTCACCAACGTGAAAATGAGAGATGGCAGCTAATTGAACTTTGATAGTAGAAGAGCTTGCTCCTTGTTGAAAAATACTGGCTAGGAAATAAAGAATGGCAGAAATAGGAGCCGTGAAAGGGTCTAAACTCCTTTGAGAAGCCCAAAAGGAAAAACGTTTCCATTTGCTATGGTAAATCTTTCTGGTTAAAGGCTTATGAGCTGCCACCAGAACAGACCTAACTGGAGAGGAAAATCAAGGAGTCCTAGTGATCATGGGAACTGGAGCAGCTAAGAAGTGAGCTTCAAACTGTCCAGGTTCGGATGAGGAACCCCCGATGGGTGTGAAATCAGATCCAAGGCAGAGCCAGAAGATGAGACCAAAAGAAGGGAAACCATACCTGGCGAGACCAAAATGGGGCAGTGAGGATCATTTTGCGCCCCAGTCGACAAGCTTTCTGTAGAAACCTTGCAATAAGAGGTAATGGGGGGTAAGCATACAGAAGACCAGGAGGCCAAGCATGGACTAGAGCATCTCAGGGGGACTCCCCCGGCAGGGGGTTCAGAGCGAGAAACTTGATGCACTTCGCGTTGGAAGGAGATGCGAAGAGATCACAGCAAGGCTGACCCCACTCCAGAAAAATCTGAATGATTCAGAGACCATTCGTAAGGCATCAGAATAGTTTGACTTAACCTGTCCGCTAGAATGTTGGATCATCTCAGAATTTGCGATGCTATGAGAAAGCGAGTGGTGATCGCCCATTCCCACACTCTCATGGCTTCACGACAAAGGGGGTAAGATCTGGTCCCTCCCCGTTTGTTGACGTACCAGACCATTGACATGTTGTCGGATTGAACTGCAATGGTTCCCACAGGAAGAAAGGCATGAAGGGCCTGCAACACCAAAAGGACCACCCTCATCTCTAGAACATTTACGAGCAAACTGGACTCAACAAGGAACCACAGGCCTTGGACTGTCTTGCCCAATTAATGCCCCCCCCCCAAGTTGGGAGGCATCTGTGGTCACTGTGGCTTGGACAGGGGCTGGAAAAAAGGTAGTCTTTCCATGATTTCCAGAGAACACATCCACCACAGAAGAGACGACCGGCAGACTCGACTGAGGTGTATTGGATGCAATAATGGAAGTTCCAGCAGGGACCAGTGTACCGCTAGTGTCCACTGTAGTACTTGCATATGTAACAAGGCGCACGGAAGAAGTGTTATGGTCGCCGCTATTGACCCCAAGGCCCTCAACACCGATTTTGCAGAGGGACATGCATCCTCAGGTTCTGCACTCTCTCCGTGGTAAGGAAGATATTGCACTGTAGTGCTTCTATCCTTGCCCCAATGTAGTCTACCACCTGGATAGGATTTAGAAGTGATTTAGATGTGTTGATTGCAATCCCCAATTGCACAGCAAGCTTTAAGAAATAATCCCTGGTTTGATTAAGTAGACACGTGGTGGGAGCAGTCAGGAGCCAATCATCCAGGTACGGATAAGACCTGGCTCCCCTGAAGCCTCAGGTGAGGTGCTACTACCGCCATCACTTTGATGAACACCCAAGAGACTGTGGTGAGACCAAGGGGTAGGACTTGAAATTGGTAATGATGGACTCCTAGCCGGAAGCAGAGGAACATCCTGGAGCCTCTGTGCATCTTTATGTGACAGTAGGCATCCTGGAGGTCTAACAAGCACATCCAGTCGCTCTCTTGCAGGTACGGCATGATGGACTGTAGTGTGACCATCCGGAATTTTTCTTTGGCAACTGTCAGGTTCAGGGAAGATAGGTCGAGAATGGGCCTTAAGTCCCCTGTTTTCTTTAGCACCAAAAAGAACCTGGAGTAGAAGCCTGATCTGGGGGGACGGGTTCGATGGCTCGTTTTCCTAGCAGCTTGGAGATTTCCTGTGGTGCTGCCTTCCCCTTTGCATGGGTGGTATGCCCGGGAGGGTTGGGAGGAACCACAAAGGGGATAGAGTATCCTCTGGATAAGATATGAAGCACCCAGCGGTCTGATGTTATGGACTCGCATGCCACCAGGTGCAATGACAATCGTCCCCCGACTGCCTCCAGAGTAGAGCAGTCAAGCAATCCCTCAGGCTTGCTGTCCGGGCCTGTCCGAGAAAGGTTCTCTAGACCCAAAATTCCTCTGACCCCCTCTGCCTCTGGGCCGATGTCTATTCTGTCCCCCTCTGCCTCTGGGGGAAGAAGAGCCACGAGTATCCATGAAATACTGTGACTTCCAGAATCACACCTTTTGCCCTCTCTGACTCCGGGAAAAGGATCTTTGAGGGTTTGAGAAGCGGATTCTGATGGCAGACAGTGTCTTCTTATCCTTCTCACTCTGGACTAAAGTTTCTTTGACAGTCTTAGCAAAAAGAGTAGATCCATCTTAAGGGGCGTTTGCAAAAGACACTTTGAAAGGTTCCGAAAACTGACATTCTGAGCCAGGCGTTGCATCTCATGGACATGCCGGACCCAGCAGCCCTAGCCCCTCCTTTGGTAGCATGTGAGAGGAGTCGCATGAACATGTTGGAGACTGCTTTTACAGTGGCCATCCTCACGGAGAATGTGTCCCTGTCCTCCTGCGACATGGACTTAGGGGGAGACTCAGCCAGTTCCTTACCCAGGTCGCGCTGGAGTCTCATGATGTGGGCCAGGTAGTTCAGCACCCTGATGGAATAGGATCTTTACGCAGAACCCGCTTCTCTAAGCAGTCCATCATCCGCGACTCTCGGTCAATGGAATGAACAGAGGAACTCTCTTGGGCTAGTTCCTTTTTTGTGGCTGCTACTACCATAGCGTCTATGGGGGAGCCCTTGTTCCACGCTGGTCTATCTGATGGTGGACTCGAGATCTTATCCGGACATTTAGGGATTGGTTCCACAGTGTCCAACTCCTTCCAAGCACACGAGGTGACCAGGTCCACCAGGGGACCTGCAGGAGGGGACACCCAGGAAGTAGATGGGCCAGTGCCTAAAGCCTCCAGGAACACGGATTCATGAGAAAGTTAGGGGGCAGACCAACCTCCCTGCTGGCGTAGGATTTCCATGATGTCTCCAAAGGAGACATCCTCGGGAGGTGAGCTGGGGGAACCTTCCCCATCATCCAAATCTGTGTCCTCGGTGAGGGACACAAGGGAGTCCGAGTGTCTCCTCTTACATGTACGCTTGCGAGGAACGTCACCGGTGGGGCTCTCCGGGGAGAACTCACAAGCCTCTTGTTCCTCAGGGGGAACTGCCTGGGGCACCTCGAGGAGCACGGGCTGCCCTCTGGTAAAATGATGGGATTCGTAGAGAGAGCAGAGGGGTTCGGGGCAGAATCCAAGAAAACAGTCAAGGGTCTTGATCCAGAGGAGAGAACCCTTTCTACCACGTTGAACACAGACGGAGAACGAGCCTCCTGGGGTACCAAGAAGGAAGCCGCTCTCCCCGGATCCGATTTCAGAATTGGAGCCAGGCCCAAAGTGGACAGAGCTCCATGGGAGGGAACTTGGCCCGACAACGTTGGAACCAATGTAAAAAGTTCCACTCCCTCGGATCAGACACCCAAGCTCCGGCTCAGAGAGCCACTCGGATTCGAACTGGTCAGATCAGACACGCTCCAGGCAGCTGTCGGCATCGAGGAAGCAGGTACCATCGGTGCCGACTCCCTGACTAAGGCCATCCTCGGATCAGAGTACTCCAAACCCGGTGGACGGATCAAAGAAGGAGAAATTGGTGTGGAAAAAGGAAGCAAGCTCCCCCTTCCAGAGGGAGAGGGGGCTGGCAAGACCCCCATCTGGATCAGAGTACGAATGAACCTCCTCATTTTATCCACGTCAACTACCGATAAGCTACACGAGGATCTCGACGAAGCCACGGACTCCAACCTGGCAGGTCGAGGAACTGAAGCCCTAGATTGAGTACGTGTCTCCTCTGGCTCCGAGGGAAAATCTCAGAGATCGGAGCCGAGGGGAGTCACGGATCCTAGCCTGCCTTTTGGCGGGAGTAGAAGTAAGGTCCGGAGACCTCTTATGCTTCTCTGGTTTGTTCGGTTTGTGCTCTCTCTCTCCTCTCTGCCCCTTTTCCGCTCTACTTCCACAGGCTTAGAAATGGGAGGTCGAGTCCCAGACTGGAAGGGAGGAGAAACAAGGGCAAGAGAGGAAGGAGAGGCGGCCACAGCAGCCGCTGTGACTGAAGCAGTGGATGAGGCAACCACCTCAGAAGTGGGAAGAAGGCCTTTTAGGGCCAACTTAGCCTTCCTGTCCTTTACAGCACATGGGTTAAAATGCACGCAGATAATAAAATCCGTACTCAAATGGGCAACGACCAAGCACATCACACAGAGTGTGGCCATCTGGGAGACAATTTATGGCCACACTCAGTGCACCTTTTGAAGACAGGCTTGGGGTCAGCCATGTCTCTTTATACAAGCAAAAATCACACTAGAGAAGGAAAAGAAATAAGTTACCCGTTTCCCACTCAAAGGCACTCACACCACACACTCAAGTCACACAGAACAATGAGCGTGGAGGGGAAGCAATGCACACTAAAACTAACATTAAAAGCTACCGTAAATTTTCTAATACACGACCCACCAGCCAGGGGAGGAGGAGAGGAAACCTACACTAAACACCTAACACTCAAAATTTTTAGAAAAAGTTGCTTAAAAAGCAAATAACCCACTCACTAACTCCGAGCTCAGGAGATTACGATACTTCAGGGAAGCCGTGGCAAACAAGATCGGGGGGTTGGAAGGTAGGGGAGGCGTATTTTGGGTAAGCGGAGGAGCTTGGAGCTCAGAGTAGATGCTAGTGAATTTGCCGGCTTGGATTCGATACGGATCCGGTACCCACATGTTGAAGACCAAATGAAGTAAACTACTTCAGATATAAGAATTTAGCGATTCCCTTGTCAGAAATGAAAAAAAAATCTCCATAAGAATACAAATACAGTAGTTCGCAATACAGTCATGATTTAAATATATGAACAGCTACAGAAGTGTTAACCCTGTTGTAAATATCGTAACAATTAAGAAAAATGAAAAAAAAAAGCAATATTTTGCTGACAATTTCAAGATGGAACAGATAAACAGAAAGGAAAGGCCTCTTGGCATCCTAACAAGAGACTGTCCCTGTTGTTCAAATTATACCACATATCTTTAGCTTCCCAGGACAAGTCTTACAAGTTAATAAAAGCCCCAAAACTGCTTAAAAGCAGTGTTAAGAATACTAACAGTAGCAAGAATTTCCAGAGGAATTTACAGCAGCAATAAACAGCAAGTATACTAACATAAGCAGTTACAATATATTTTTAATAAAACAAGAAAAACACAACCATGAAGAGGAAGGATAGTTCCAAAAGGGATCCAAACCTGTAATCAGTAATCCACCAATGCAGACTGCTGAGAAGATTCAACTATGGAAGTCCAAACAGATATACTTGGGAAGTTCTCCCACAGGTTGGTAAACTCCTGGAAGATCTGAGTGTAACATCTATTCTTGAGGATCTGTCCTAGATCTGCTGAGGGAGTCTGTAGCTGCAATGTGCTCTGACAGAATGTAGATTGCCTAAAGTGAGAGACTGTGCTGTGTTTTCACAGATTGTGTTATGTTGCTAACTTCCAGGCAACCAGTGCTAGTCTGCACAGGAGTCAAGGCTTGATTCCTCTGTTTATGTTCCTTATCACTGGGGTGCTGTCTTATGAGTAGAAGTGTTCTCAGTGCCCATAGCTGATTCAGTTTTATTGCCTTTCCCAGGCCATAGCTGATTCAATGATTTTATTGAGTTTCCCAAGGCCATCACTGCTTCGAGGTTTATGTTTTTTTTTTCCTTGAAATTAGTTTCCTGTATAAACTAAATGTTGTTACTTTGGAAACTGACCCCCCCCCCCCCCCCCGCCAACAACACAGTCTGAGGCACCTGCTGTAACAGGCTGTGTTAGACTACAGGGAGGGGGAGAAGAAAACCAGAGCTCTGCTGGAGTCTGTTGACCCACTAAAGGGGTTCCCCTTTTGATGAATTCCAAGAAAGGAATTGAAAAAGGATAGCTGATGCTGGGTCCAGACAAATTTTGCAGAAACATTGAGTTTTCCTCATAAGTCTGGATAAAGAAGCCATGACGATGGCTGATATGTAACCTACAACTCTGGGGAATTCCTTGCTGAAGAACTGGTCTGATGAGCAAGAAATTATTTCCTTCGATCATCGACCATCTCAATTCTCTATCGGGAGGTAAGCTACCATCAAAAGAGTCTAGAAGGCGTTAGAAAGATTAATTTGTGAGTTAGGGATCAGGGAAAATTCTTCAATTTAATTTGACACCTAAACTGCAGAATAGATTCATGGAAAAATGAAGGGATGCCAGGAGTGTCTTGGGCTGAATCTATTAAAATGATGCAATCATCCACGTAAGAGCAAATGCAAATTCACTGGAGCCTTCAGAAGGCAATGACACGAGCCTGATATTTTGAGAATATTCAAAGCTATAAACAGACCAAATAGTAAAGCTATAAACTGCAAATGCAATTCCAACATAAAGACTCTCAAATGCCAGTGTTTCTTGTGAATTGGGGTGTGGTGACATGCATCCTAGAGGTAGTGACCAAGTAAGAACTGTGTGGAAGAAGATACAGGGACTGCAAGGCCATCACTTTGCACTTTGGAGAAATTAATACACTTCAGAATTGAAAGATCTAAGACTGGTTTTCAGGTGCATTCTTTCTTGGGTACAAGAAAACTCAATGAACAGAAACTTGTTCAGAAGGGGAAACAGGTTCTGCTAGATTTTGTGAGGGCATCTCTGATTTTTTCCCCCTATTACTCAAGTCATCCCAGTGCTCCGCATCCACATGGTCACTGCAGGAGAGAGCCACTTCACCACCAATCCCTCCCTACTCTGTCGCTCAAGCCGCTAATCGAACCCAGGTCACCTAGGTCACAGTCAGGTCTTTATCCCTATACTCCATCCAAGAGGCTTGTTCTGGTCAGAATTTGGGGGAAGTACAGCTGTGTAAAACATTACAACAGTAGATGCCTCACTGATCACTGTTGTAATATTCCAAACTGTTGGGCTACGTCACCAAGTAACTGGATGTCCTACTTATCACTGTTAAAGTATTCCAAACTGGTGATTCCCAAAGCTTAGTGGGCAGTGATGGTGGATGGATCAGGTACAGGTGAGCTGTCAAACAGTCCAGAGAGTAAAGACCTACCAAAAGAAGCTCTGGACCTACAGAAAGCATTTACTCTAAAGTGTTTGGTAAATGTGTACAAAAGACCAAGTTGCTGCTTCTAGGACAGCTCTGGAATCAATTCCTCTGTAAAAGGTCTCAGAGGAGACAACCGCACTTGTTGAATGGGCTTTAACTGCGGAAGCCAAAGATATACCAAAGTGGTTGTAACAAAATGAAATGGATTTAGAAGTCCAGTTAGCAATAGTTTAAGAACTGGTTTCCCAATTTGGCTTCCTGGAAAAAAATACTGGTCATTCTTGTGAATAGCCATTGTCTTATCCAAATAAAATCTGAGCTGTCTGTGCACATCCAGAGAATGGAGATTCCCCACCTCCCATTCTAAAGGTTAGGGAAACAGTTGAGAAGATGACTGATGGCCTGGGGACTGCTCATTGACAACCTTAGGCATGAAGGATCCAGAGAATGGAGATTCCCCACCTCCCATTCTAAAGGTTAGGGAAACAGTTGAGAAGATGACTGATGGCCTGGGGACTGCTCATTGACAACCTTAGGCATGAAGGAAGGCTAGGCCCTCAGAGAAATCCTGTTCTTATGAAAGATAAGGAGAGGAGACCATCAGGGGTTGGAGCTCAGAAACTCTTCTAGTAGAAGAAAGGGTCACTGGAATTATGTTTTTTTTTATGACCAAAGTTTAGAGAAGTGGAAGCCACTGATTCAAAGGGTGGCAGAGTAAGCTTTTCTAGACCAGAATTACAGTCCTAGATGGCAGGGTAGCTTTCCTAGGTAGGTTTAACACCTTTGAGAAACTACTTAACCTCGAGCCTTAACAGTAGTGGGAGGGTATAGGGACAAGCATACAGAAATGTCTGATAAGTGTGCCTTAAACAAAGAATAGGCTAAACCAGTTTTCAGTAGATGATATGCAAGAAGGGATAGTAGAAAGCCCTGTTTGAGTAAGGTCCTTTTTTAGTATGACATCAGGCAGAAAATTGTTTCTATTTGGATATGACACTCACTAGTGGGATGTTTCCCTGCCTCCTGAAGAAAGTACAATTGTGTACCTACCATAAATGTAGATGTTAGAGTGTATTCACTGTTGCAGTCAGTACTCTTGGGTTATCCTGCTGGAAGGCTACCCGCAGTCGGCCTGAATTCCAAAGTCTAGGTCCGGTGTCGGTTGCTATCGCCTCTTCCCCGACATCAGTGCGCCAGGGGTATAAAAGATGAAGCAGACGCCATTTTCTACAGTTTTTGGCAAACTGGTAGGCTAAAAGATTATGCCAATAATTATGCATGCAGTAAAATAAACATTTCCTTCATCTACAAGCAAATACACCACATAGGTTGTATAAGACAGAAGAATAGGTAAGTCCCAGCAAAGAAAAGGGGGATGGTGGGTGGGTAACCTGGACTGCAACAGTGAATACACTCGAACATCTACATTTATGGTAGGTACACAACTGCACTATGTTCATCGTGTTTCACTGTTGCAGTCATTACTCTTGGGTTGAATCCCAAAGCTGAGGTTGGGTGGCTGGGCCTAAATAGGATTAGGTGAGGCTATAAGGCCCTGCAGAACTGTAGTGGCGAAGCCTGCTCTGGATTTAGAGTAGAGAGGTAAATGGTAGTGCTTTGTAAAAGTGTGTGCTGAACTCCAAGTTACAGCCTCTAAAATGTCTTTGGTTGGTACTCCTCTGAGAAAGGCTGCTGAAGTGGCAGCTGCCCTGGTTGAATGAGGCCTAATGTCCTTGGGCACTGATTTGCCATGTTGTGAGTAGCAAAAACAAATGCAGTGGCCTATCCATTTTGAAATTGTTTGTTTTGAGATAGGCTTTCCTTGTGATCCTGCAGCATATGCCACTAAAAGTTGCTCAGACTTTCTGAAAGCTTTAGTTCTGTCCAAGTAGAAGCGTAGTTGTCTGTGTATGTCCAAAGAATGCAGACGTCTCTCACCCTTATTCTGTGGGCTTGGATAAAAGGTAGACAAATGAATGGTTTGGGTACGGGCCACACTGGACACTACTTTAGGCATAAATGTTGGGTTCGTCCTTGGAGAAACCCTGTCAGGATGGAAAATGATGAAAGGTTCCACAGCCAGGAGTGCCTGTAACTCTGAAACTCGTCTTGCAGAGATTATTGCTAGGAGCAGAGCTGTTTTCCAAGATAAAAACTTTATATCAGCTGCATTGGCTGGCTCAAAGGGTGGCAGCGTGAGTTTTTCCAAGACATAAGTGAGGTCCCATGCAGGTATTGGGGCTCTCCTTGGAGGTCTTATGTTTTTGGCCCCTCTGAGGTACTGCCTTAGCAGTGGATGGGGAAAAAAATCGGAGGTTCTGTATCGTAATGAGCTGAAATGGCCGAGGCATGAATTTTGATTTATGAAAAGGATAGGCCTTTGTCCAACATCTCAGTTAAGTATTGTAAAATATGGGGAATGTTTGGTACAGATGTGTCAATTCCTTGTGCCTGGTTTCAAACACAGAATCTTCCATTTTTCTGCATAAGATTTGCTGGTACTGGGCCTCTTGGCTTCCAAAATAACATCCATCACTGCTTTAGAGAGAGGAGTGTTTTGAGTGGTTATAGTATTCGCCATGCTGTCAGATTCAGGGTCCTGAGTTGGCTGTGCAGAATCTGATTGTTTTGCTGGGGTACTAAGTGAAGAATTAGAGGCAATGTCCAGGCTGAGCCTTGAGACAAGTTCTTTAGGATTGGGTACCAGTGCTGGCGTGGCCAATCTGGGGCAATCAGAATCATTTTTGGCTTCTCGTCTGACCTTTAGGAGTACCTTGGGGAGGAGAGGCAGAGGAGGAAAAGCATATACTGTTAGATTTTTCCAGCTGAATGATAGTGCATTCACTTTCCATGCTTGGTTGTGATAAGTCCTTGTGCAGAATCTCTGTAGTTGGCAGTTGTGAGGACAGGCAAATAGATCTATGTCTGGGCATCCCCATTTCTTTATTATCATGCTGAAGACTTGTGGATCCAGTTTCCATTCGTGGGGATCTGTGAGGTTTCTGCTTAGTTCGTCTGCCAGAGTACTGTTCTTTCCTGGCAGGAATTGTGCTTGCATATGTACTTGATAAGTCAAAAGTACATATGCGTGTCCACAAAGTCATGGCTTGTCTGCAGAGGGGGTAAGAATGTGTGCCTCCCTGCTTGTTTATGTACCACATGACTGTAGTATTGTCAGTCTTTATTAGTAGTTGTCCTGGATGAAGAAGGTCCTTGAAAGTTTTCAGGGCATTCTGAATAGCCAGCATCTCTTTTTGATTGATATGTAGATGCATTTGGTTTGTGGACCATGTGCCCTGAATACATTTTCCTGCCATGTGTGCTCCCCAGGCATAATCTGATGCATCTGTTGTTACTGACTGCCTGGCTGTGGTTAAAGTGAATGGCTGTCCCTTGTTGAGGTGACAGGCCTGTGCCCACCATCGAAACTCCTGTTGCAGGCAAGGAATGAGGGAAATTAGTGTTTCCAGGCTTTGACAATTGTTGAATCCAGACACTTTTTAGATACCACTGAAGTTTCCTCATATGCAGTCTGGCATATGGAATTAGCAGAATGCAGGATGCCATGTAGCCCAAAGCCTGCAGATTTTTTCTTGCAGATAACTGGGTCATTGTTGCCAACATTTTGAAGTAAGAAGTCAGTTGCCTTTGTTTGTCTGGCGTGAGACAAGCCATCTGGGCAGTTGTATTTAAGGTTGCACCCAAGAATATCCTCTCTTGAGAGGGTACTAGTTTTGATTTCTTTTCGTTTACTGTGTACCCTAGGCAAATTAATAATCTTTTTACGAATGCCAGATGCTTTAGTAGAGTGTCCTTGTTCTCTGCTTGTATAAGGCAGTCGTCCAAGTAAGGATATATTTGAATTCCTCTTTGTCTGCAAAATGCAATTACTGGTGCCAGGCATTTTGTGAAGACCCTGGGTGCAGTAGATAAGCCAAAGGGCAGTGCAGAGAATTGGTAATGCATTGAGCCAGCTATGAATCTGAGGTATCTTCTGCAAGATTGTCTGATTGGGATATGCAGGTATGCCTCTTTTAGGTCCAATGTTACAAGCCAAGCTTTTTTGCCCAGCATGGGCAGAAGCCACTGCAGAGTTAACATTTTGAATTTTGGGACTTCCAGAAATGTGTTTAGAGTAGACGGGTCCAAAATTGGTCTCCAGGCTTTGTCCTTTCTGGGTACCAGGAAAAGTCTCGACTAAAATCCTTGTCCCTGCTCTTGCTGTGGTACTTGCTGAATGGCCCTCATGTTTATAAGGGACAAAATTTGTTTTTGTGCCTCTGCCCATTGATTGTGTGGTAGGTTTGGCATACCTTTTGTCTTTGGCAGGGTTTGAAAGTGGAACCTGTAGCCTTGGGACACTATATTCAATACCCATTTGTCCTGGGTGATCATGTGCCAATTTTGGGAGAAAAGTGCTAGTTTTCCCCCTAAGGGGGCTGCAAGAAGATAAGTGCTTGGTTCTGGTAAAGGCAAGTCATTGGGACTGTTTCCTGTATGGCTGTGCTTTGTCTTCTCCACTTTTGGAGGTAGAAGCGGCCCACTGTTTTGGTCTGTATGAGCCCTGTGGCTGTGATCTGCCTCTGGGGCATCTGTATCTGCCTCTGTGGCCTGTCTGACACTGGAAAGGACCAATTTTTTGTAGGCCAGTTCCTGCTAAATCTTGATGGCTGAACCTGTAAAAAATCCTTTACTGTTTGCATTGATTTCGCTTTGTCCTCCATTTTCTTTCAAACCTCCTCTGCTTTAACACCAAATAAGGTATCATGCTGTAATGGAGCATCTAATAATTTTGCTTTAACATGATCAGGCAGATTTTGTTCCTTTAACCAAGCATGCCTTCTAATGACAGAACCAGTAACTGCGACCCTGCAGGAGGCCTCCAGAGAATCAAAACCACACTGCAATGTATGCTTTCCCACTTGTTCAGTTGCATGCAATAAATCCTGTATTTCCTTACTTTCTGGACAATCAGAGTTAGCCAACATTTTCTGCTTCAACAGAGACATTAAGTATTGCTGATATTTAATCATATGAAATTGACAATTTAAAGCCCTCATGGCCAAAGTAGCAGAAGTGTAAACCTTTTTCCCCCATCTATCTAGTGCCCCAGAATCCCTGTCAGAAGGGATAGGGTTTTTAGCAGTAGCGGCCTTAACCTCTTTGGGACCCTGATAAATTGTTTCTGGGTCAGCAGCAGGGTTTTTATAAAGAAATTTATGTGAATCTGGAACTCTGTAGTATTTGTGTGGTTTAACAGGAGCTGGAGGTAAGGAATCAGGAGAAAGGCCGGATTCTGTAAATACATCATCTACAATGTCTAGCACAGGGGGAATAGCAAGAGGCCTGTGCTGAGGAAGTAAAAGAAAATCTCTAAGCCTTTTCTTTGATTCTGAATAATCTTGGCTTTCCCAATGGAAGTGCTCCCTCATGGTATGCAGGGTTTCCCCAAAAGAATAATCCTCAGGAGGAGAGGCTGAAGGGATAGACTCTTCAGCATCAGAATCCTCATAAGGAGGCAAAGAGTATTCCTGTACAGAAGAGGAGTCAGAGGAAATGGAAACCTGATCTGAAGAGTCATAGTCTGTCTCTTGCCTAGGCCTCTTGTCTGGAGAGGGATGGGAACCCCTGATCAAGGTAATAAGGTCTTTGGCCATTTTGAGCATCTGTTTCTTAGGCATGGAAGTTTGTTCTGGAGAACGCTGTACTTGTTTCTTTGTCTTTAAAGCTGCTTTAGTCTTTGCTTTAGAAGCTAAAGTAGGCTTAACATATAGCTGTGTAGGTCTGAAAACACCCTCAGAAGCAGATGCCTGCTCAGCAGCTCTGGACCCATCTGAGGGAATGATTTCTGAGTGTCCAATACCTTGAGTATTCCAGAGGCCTAGCTGGCACCACATGGGAGTTGTCAGCGGCCTGTGGCTCTGAGGTAGTGGGCGTCAAGGGCTGCGAAAGTGCCTCACTGAGGACTGGCTTAGCTGAAGCCTCGTTGTCAGTTTTGGATCTCAGGTGCCTGTCCTTATCTTTGTCCTTGCGTTTTTTAGTAACTCCGGTCGTCGGCTCTTCAGACGGCATTATATAATTGAATATGCGGCCGAAGTAATGAAAAGCAAAATCAAACAGATGCTTAACAGTGCGTTGGTTGAATCTAGCACAAAACCGACAGCTAGCAACATTGTGATCAGGGTCTAGGCAAGGAATACAGTAAGAATGAAAATCCTTATGAGGTATTTGCTTCCCACAAGAAATACAATTATTAACTTTTTCTGACATCGGTCTGGAGCAAGAAAAAAGTTTCCCTAATGGGGTACTTAGCTTTAATGAAGACTTTGGATCTGAAATTCGTCTGTGAAAATCTCAGGAGTCGGCTGACCGGCACTTGCGAACTGCTTTTGCTTCGGGCACCGCGCGGCAAGAAAGACTGAAGAAAATGGCGTCAGCTGCATCTTTTATACCCCTGGCGCACTGACATCAGGGAAGAGGAGACAACAACTGACGCCGGACCTAGACTTTGGAATTCAGGCCGACTGCGGGTAGCCTGCCAGCAGGATAACCCAAGTAGTAGGGAGGGTGGCCTAATGGTTAAGGTGTTTGCCTTACAAACACAAGGTGCAGGGTTTGAGTCTCACAAGGGATAATTGGCTAGGCTTAAAATGGCTCGCAAGGGCAGTTAGCTTAGTACTAATCTATGAACCTATAATGACTGCAACAGTGAAACACGATGAACATCCTGAAGCAAGTCCTCAGAAAACTGGTATCTGAAATGAATCACAATCTTATCCATATTGTCAGGCTGAGAAATAAGAGACTGAGATAAAATAGAGAACCCTTGTGTTGCGTGAACAAGTCCACTCTGTGGTATAACTTGTGATGATCCCTGGCTAAGTGGTAGAGAAGAGGGGAATTAGTGCTACCTGGGCCAAAAGGGAGTCACCAGCAATATTTTTGGTTTGGTCATCTGATCTTTAGCAAACTCATTAGGAATAGGGGCAGAGGGAAGAAGGCTTAAAGAAACTTCCCTTTCCAAGGAAAGGGCATAGCATCTGTTTTCCATGCTGGAAGGTAAGGAGTCCTGGAGCAAGCAGCTGTAGCTGCCTTTTATGAATGGAGGCAAATAGGTCACCTGAGAGATGCCCTATTTGTGGACCATGTGCAGTAATACCTCCCTGTTTTGCATCCACTGGTGAGGATCTTCCCAGGATCTGCTTAGAAAAAGTCATCATGATGTCATCCAGAGAGGGAATGTAAACTGGAGGGACAGGTTTGCTTTTACTGTCTGTTCCCAAGCTAGAAGAACCATTATGCATAGCTGAAACTTTTCAGGGGGTGGGGAGAGGGGAGACGTGGTGTTACCAAGTCTAATGTATCACATGACTCCAGTATCTGAAGATTCTGAGGGGGCCTGGAGACCAAATGTGATAGAAAATCTGCAGGTCTTGAGTCAATGTCGACATTTCCTTCACACTGATGCAATTTTGTGGGCACTGGCCCTAGACTCAGGGAACCTTGTCCATACCCCTACCAGTCTAGGTCTGAGGCATTTGTGGGAAGATCCTGTGAGGGCACCACCAGTCTGAAAGGAAGGTCTAGGTTGACATTTACTTGGGATATCCACCACTGAAAGTCTTCATAAAAAGGAAGCAGAAGTGTCAGTGTCCAGAGAACGGCAATGCTGAGACCAGGTAAGTACTACTGGAGTTCTCAAGTCTTTAGATGCTGAAAAAGAAACCTCCAAGAAGGTGCCTGTATATCAACAAGTTTTCCAGATATGGAAACATTTGAACTCAAGAGTTCTGTGAGAGGCAACAGATGGTGCGAGGCACTTTGCGAAAATCCTGGGGGCTGTAGTTAACACAAAGGGTAAAGCCAACTGAAAGTGTGACAAGCAAGCAGAAAATCTTAGGAATTTCCTGTAAAAAGGGTGAATGTAGATGTGGAAATAAGCACCCTTCAAATCCAAAGATGCCAGGAAGGCCTGCAGAAGGACAAAAGGTAGAGGAGTCTGCAGTGGCAACATTTAGAACAATGAGACCCTCAAAAAACTACTGATATGGGTCAAATCCATTATGGCTCTCCATTTTCCTTTGCTGGGCACCAGAAAGTTTTTCAATAAAACTCTTCACATGTACTGCTGTGGTACCAATTTGATTGTACTTTGTTTGTGCAAGACCTGTAGGATAAGAGCAAGAGGTTCACCTGACTAGGAGGGGTTGGTGCGATACCTCTGAACAGTCAAAAATCTCCTTCAAAGTCATCTTGTAACCCTGACAGATAACAGAAAGGACACATCTGTCTGAAGTTATGAACTGCCAAGTAAGAAACAGTCTTTGACAGAGGGAGGGATGGACCAAGGGGGCAGGTGGAGGCAAAACAGTTATGATGACTTGTCCTGAAAAGGAGGCCTCCCAGACTTGATCTCTGGCTGGTCTATCCTGAAATCTCTTTCTAGGCATGTTCCTAGCCTTCTGTGGATGCCTAGAATTCCTGCAACAGAAAGAAAGTACAGTTGTGTATACTTAACATAAATGTAGATGTTCGAGGGTATTCACTGTTGCAGTCCTCACATTTGGGTTATCTGCTTGCAGTAGCCCTCAGTCTTGGGTCCTGCTTTGGTTGCTGTCTCATCTTCTGTGACGTCAGGTAGTCAGGGGTATAAAGCATGCAGCCAACGCTATTACATCAGTTTTTCTTGCCCCAGTTGTTGTCAGGTGCCCTCCTAATGGGAAGCAATTTATTTATATATATATATATATATATATATATATATATATATATATATATATATATATATATATATATACACACACACACACACACACAAGGTTATACCTCCAACAAAAAAGCAAATACACCAAAAAGCTTTTAACATAGTAAAGGAGAATAGAGGTATAGCCAAATGACGTCAGGGGGCTAGAGGGACGGTAGGTAACCAGGACTGCAACAGTGAATACACTCGAACATCTACATTTATGGTAAGTGTACACAAAGTACAGTTGTGTACACTTACCATAAATGTAGATGTTACAGTGTATTCACTGTTGCAGTCATTATATTTGGGTAATCTGCTGGCGGGTTGTCCTCAGTCGGCCTGAATTCCAAAGTCTTGGGTCCTGCGTCGGTTGCTGTCTTCTCTTCATGACGTCAGGTCGTCAGGGGTATAAAACATGCAGCAGACGCCATTTTCTTTAGCTTTTCTTGCCCCCAAAAAGGTAGTAAAATTATATATAGCTATATATATTTATAGCAATATATATATATATATGTAGCAATATATATACAAACACACACACACACACACACACACACACACACACACATCAATATAAACTTTACCTTCATCTACAAGCAAATAAACCACATAGGCTGTAGAAGATGAAGAAAGATAAACTTCAGAATGATGGGGATGGCAGGAGGGTAACCTGGACTGCAACAGTGAATACACTCGAACATCTACATTTATGGTAAGTGTACACAACTGTACTATGCTCTTCGTGTATTCACTGTTGCAGTCATTACATTTGGGTAGAATCCCAAAGCTATGGTTGGGAGGCTGGAGCTAAACAGCATTAGGTGCGACTATAAGGTCCTGCAGCACTACAGTGGCAAAGCCTGCCCTGGACTTAGTGTAGAGAGGCAAACAGTAATGCTTTGTAAAGGTGTGAACAGAACTCGAAGTAACAGCCTCTAGAATGTCTTTGGTTGGTACTCCTCTGAGAAAGGCTGTTGAAGTAGCTGCAGCTCTGGTGGAATGAGATCTAATGCCCTTGGGCACAGGTTTACCATGGTGTAAGGGTCAGAAACGGATGCAGTGGCTTATCCACTTTGAAATTGTCTGCTTTGAAATAGACTTTCCTTCTGATCCTGCAGCATATGACACTAGTAAATGCTCGGTTTTCTTAGAGCTTTTGTCCTGCCCAAGTAGAATCTTAGCTGTCTGAGTACGTCCAAGGAATGCAGAATTCTCTCCCCCTTGTTCTGCGAATTTGGATAAAAAGTTGGCAGATGAATTATTTGGTTAAGAGCCACACTGGAAACCACCTTAGGCATAAAAGTAGGATTTGTCCTTAGAGACACCTTGTCTGGGTAAAAGATGATAAAAGGCTCTACAGCCATGAGGGCCTGTAACTCTGAAACTCTTCTTGCTGAAGTAATTGCTAGTAGCAGAGCTCTTTTCCATGATAAGAACTTTAGATCAGCGGTAGCAGCTGGTTCAAATGGAGGCAGGGTGAGCTTTTCCAACACATAATTGAGGTCCCATGCAGGTAATGGTGATCCTCTAGGAGGCCTTAGGTTTTTGGCTCGTCTAAGATACTGCTTTAGTAAAGGATGAGAAGATTGGCGGCTCTGTATTGTAATGAGCCGAAATGGCAGAGGCATGGATTTTGATTGATGAGAAAGCTAGGCCTTTGTCAAGCATCTCAGTTAAGTACTGTAATATCGGAGGAATATTTGGTTCTGCTGTATCAGTTCCTTCTGCTCGATTCCAACACAGAATCTCTTCCATTTGTCAGCATAAGATTTTGTAGTGCTAGGCCTTCTGGCTTCCAAAATGACATCCATCACAGCTTTACTGAGAGGTGTTGTTTGTATGACTACATGATTAGCCATGTTCAGAGTCTGTAGTTGATTGTGCAGGATCGGATTGTTTTGCTGGGACAGTAGTTGTGGTCTGAGGCAAGGTCCAAGCTGGGTATTGAGCCAAGTTCCTTAGGATTGGGTACCGGTATTGGTGGGTCCAGTCCGGGGCAATTAATATCATCTTTGGCTTCTCTTGTCTGACTTTTAGAGGACCTTGGGTAGAAGAGGCAGAGGAAAGGCGTAAACTGATAGGTTTTTCCAGCTGAAGGATAGGGCGTCCACTTTTCATGCTGGTCTGTGATAAGTCCTTGTGCAGAATCTTTTCAATTGATAGTTCTGAGGAGAGGCAAATAGATCTATGTCTGGGCTCCCCCATTTCTCTGTTATCATGTTGAAGACTTGTGGATTTAGTATCCACTCGTGGGGATCCAGAAGGTTTCTGCTTAAATCGTCTGCCAGAGTGTTTTGTTTCCCTGGCAGGAACGGAGCTTGAAGATGTATTTGGTAGGTCAAAATTGTGCCCCACAGTGCCATGGCTAATCTGCAAAGGGGGTATGAGGGTGTGCCCCCTTGCTTTATACACCACATGACTGTGGTGTTATCCATCTATCAGTAGTTGTCCTGGATGAAATAAGTCCTTGAAGGCCGTTAGGGCATTTCGAACAGCTAGCATCTCTTTTTGGTTGATATGTAGATGCATTTGTTTTGGTGTCCATAAGCCCATGTGGGTCCCCCAGGCATAATCTGATGCGCCCGTTAAGCTTTGGCTAGCAGGGGGTAGAGTGAAGAGCAGTCCCATGTTTTGGTGACATACCTTTGCCCACCACAGAAACTCCTGTTGCAGACAGGGAATGAGAGGAATCATTGTTTCCAGACTGTGTGAATGTTGACTCCATAAACTTTTTAGGTACCATTGAAGTTTCCTCATATGCAGTCTTGCATATGGAATTAGTAGGATACAGGATGCCATGAAACCCAGAGCCTGCAGAATTTGCCTTGCAAAAGACTGGGTTTTTGTTGCCATCAGTTTGAAGAAAGCAGTCAGTTGCCTTTGTCTGGCATGAGGTTAGCCATCTGGGCAGTTGTAACCAAACTTGCACCCAGGAATGTTATCTTTTGAGAGGGTACCAGTTGTGATTTCTTTTCGTTTACTGTGTACCCTAGGCATGTTAGAAGTCTTTTCACAAACGCTAGGTGTCAAAGAAGAGTGTCCTTGTTCTCTGCTTGAATGAGACAGTTGTCCAAGTAAGGATATATTTGTATACTTCTTTGTCTGCAAAATGCAATTACTGTTGCCAGGCACTTTGCAAAACCCTGGGTGCAGTAGATAAGCCAAAGGGCAGTGCAGAGATTTGGTAATGCATTAGAGAATTGGTAATGCATTAAGCCAGCCTTGAATCTGAGATATCTTCTGCACGATTGTCTTACTGGGACATGCAGGTATGCCTCTTTTAGGTCTAAAATCACCAGCCAAGCATTCTTGCCCAGCATGGGCAGAAGCTGCTGCAAAGTCAACATTTTGAATTTTGGAATGTCCAGGTATGTGTTCAAAATCGATAAATCCAGTATTGGCCGCCAGGCCTTGTCCTTTCTGGGGACCAAGAACAGTAGAGTAAAAACCTTGTCCTTTTTCCTGTTCTGGTACTGTCTGAATGGCCCCCATATTCATGAGGGACGTAACTTGTTTCTGTGCCTCTGCCCATTGATTTTTTGGCAGATCTGGCCAAATATTTCCCAATGGCAGAGTGTGGAAATGGAATTTGTATCCCTGTGATACGATGTTTAGTACCCACTTGTCCTGGGTTAACTGCCAATTTTGAGCAAAAAGTGCTAATTTTCCCCCTATGGGTGCTGCCAAAAGATAAGTGCTTGGGGTAGGCAGAAGGAAGTCATTGGGATTGCTTTCTGTAGGTTTGTGCTTTATCTCCTCCAGATTTGGAGGTGGAAGCACCCCATTGCTTTGACCTGTATGAATCCTGCATCTGGTATCTGGAACCCTTAGGGCGTCTGGATTTGCCCCTTTGAGCTCTGTCTGACACAGGAAAGGGCCAATTTGTTGTAGGCCAGTGCCTACTGAATCTTGGTGGCTGCACTTGTAAGAGGTCTAACAGTTTGCATAGACTTTGCTTTGTCTTCCATTTTCTTTAAAACCTCTTCTGCCTTAATACCAAACAGAGTATCATGCTGTAAAGGTGCATCTAGCAATTTAGCTTTAACATGATCAGGCAAATTTTGTTCCTTTAACCAGGCATGCCTCCTAATAACAGACCCAGTAACTGCGGCCCTGCAGGAGGCCTCTAAGGAATCAAAACCACATTGCAAAGTAAGCTTTCTAACTTGTTCAGCTGCATGCAATAATTCCTGCAATTCTTTATTATCTGCACTTTCTGAATTCATCACCTTCTGATTCAGCAATCCCATAACATGTTGTTGGTACATAAGCATATGAAATTGATAGTTTAAGGCCCTGATTGCAAAGGCTGCAGATGTATAAACCTTTTCTTCCCCATCTGTCTAGTGCCCTTGAATCTCTAACAGAGGGGGTAGGATTTTTTGCTGTTGAGGCCTTAACTCCCCTTTGGACCCTGTGAAACAGTTTCAGGATCAGCAGCAGGGTTTCTAAATAAATATTTACGAGAGTCAGGGACCCTGTAATATCTGTCAGGCTTAGTGGAAGCCGGAGGGAAGGAGTCAGGGGTCAAGCTTGACTCTGAAAACACATCACCCACAATGTCTAAAACAGGGGGAACGGCTAAAGGCTTGTGCTGAGGGAGAAGGAAATCCCTGAGCCTCTTTTTTGATTCTGGGAAGTCTTGACTCTCCCAGTGAAAATGCTCACTCAAAGTATGCAAGGTTTCTCCAAATGAATAATCCTCAGGAGGAGATGCAGATGGAATAGACTCCTCAGCATCAGAATCCTCATAGGGAGGTAAAGATAAATCCTGATCAGAAGAAAGAGAAACCTAATCTGAAGATTCATAATCAATGTCTTGCCTAGGCCTCCTATCTGGAGGGGGATGGGTACCCCTGATCAATGTTATAAGGTCTTCAGCCATTTTGATCATCTATTGTTTTAGGCATAGAGGCCTGTGCACGTGGCTCATGCATCATTTTTTTTAGTTTTAGAAGTTGCTTTTGTCTTTGGTTTTGCAGCTGTCGTCGGTTTGATATACAAATGTTGAGGTCTGAATACACCCTCAAAAGCCGGTGCCTGATCAGGGGCTCTGGACCCATCTGAGGGAGATACATCCGTCGGCCCAATACCTTGAGTATCTAGCGGCATGCTGGACTCCACATGGGTGTCGGTAGAGGCCTGCAACTTGAAGGTAGCGGGTATCAGGGGCTGCGAAAGTGCCTCACTGAGTACCGGCGACTGGCTTAGAGAAGATTCGTCGTCTGTTTTGAATCTCGACTGCCTTTCTCTGTCCTTTTCTTTGCATTTTTTTACGTACTCCGGTAGTCGGATTGCTATCAGACGACATTTCTGGGTAGCTGAATCTGTTTCCAAAATACTTTGATGCAAAAATATACCAACGCTTAATAGTGCGTTGGTTAAATCTAGCACAAAACCGACAACCATGGGGTCCAGAGCCGCTGATCAGGCACCGTGCCGTTGTGATCAGGGCCTAGGCAAGGAATACAGTATAAATGGAAATCCTTATGAGGTATTTGCTTCCCACAAGTAATACAATTATTAACTTTTTCTGACATCGGTAAAAAGCAAGAAAAAAAAGTTTCCCCAACGGGGTACTTGGCTTTAGTGAAGACTTCGGTTCTGAAACTCAAACTCGAATATTTCAGTAGTCGGCCGAATGGCACTTGTGAAATGCTTCTGCTTCGGGCACCACGCGGCAAGAAAGATAAAAGAAAATGGCGTCAGATGCATGTTTTATACCCCTGATGACCTGACGTCATGGAAGAGAAGACAGCAACCAACGCATGACCCAAGACTTTGGAATTCAGGCAGAATGAGGGCAACCTGCCAGCAGACTACCCAAATGTAATGACTGCAACAGTGAAACACGAAAAACATCTGTACTATGTTCGTGTTTCATTGTTGTAGTCATCACATTTGGGTAGATTCCCAAAGCTAAGGATGGGAGGAGGAATTTAGATAGCATTAGGACCAGCTATACGGCCCTGCAAGACTGCAGTGGCTAAGCCAGCTTTGGATTTAAAGAAAACTGGCAAATGGTAATGCTTGGTGAAAGTATGTACAGAACTCCAGGTAGCAGCTTCTAGGATGTCCCTGGTAGGGACACCTCTGAGAAAGGCTGTAGAGGTAGACGCAGCCCTGGTTGAATGTGGTCTAATCCCCTGTGGGATAGGTTTTCCATGGTGCTTATAGCAGAAATGAATCCAATGGCCTATCCATTTAGAAATGGTTTGCTTTGAAATAGCCTTCCCTCTGCCCCTACAGCAAATGACACCAGCAGTTGTTCAGATTTCCTTTGAGGTTTAGTCCTGTCCAAGTAAAATCTAAGTTGTCTGTACACATCTAAGGAGTGCAGTATCTGTTCCCCTTTGTTCTGTGGATTAGAAAAGAAGGCTGGCAAATGAATGGACTGATTAAGAGCCACACTGGATACTACCTTGGGCATGAAGGAGGGATTGGTCCTGAGGGACACCCTGTCTGCATGAAAGATGATGAAAGGCTCCACTGCCATAAGGGCCTGTAATTCAGATACCCTTCTTGCTGAAGTGATTGCTAAAAGGAAGGCTGTTTTCCAAGAAAGGAATTTTAACTCTGCACTTGCTGCTGGCTCAAAAGGAGGAAGAGTGAGTTTTTCCAACACAAAGTTAAGGTCTCAGGCTGGAGTTGTGGCTCTCCTGGGTGGACTTAAGTTTTTGGCCCCTCTGAGGAACTGATTGAGCAGTGGATGAGAGAAGACGGGTGGGGTTCTGTGTTGTAATGAGCTGAAATGGCTGAGGCATGAATTTTGATGGAGGAAAAAGAAACGCCATTGTGAAGCATCTCAGTTAAATATTGAAAAATTTTAGGTAAATTGGGCGCTGCTGTGCCCATCCCTTGAGTTTGGTTCCAGGCACAGAATCTTTTCCATTTTTCAGCATAATTTTTTCTAGTACTAGGCCTCCTTGCTCCAAAATGACATCCAACACTTGTTTACTGAGGGATGACAATGGAGAGATGAGGTAATTAGCCAGGCTGCCAGGTTCAGGGTTTGAAGCTGAGGGTGCAGAATCTGGCTCTCCTGCTGTGACAGCAGGGTAGGGGTTTGAAGCAGGTGCCATGTGGCCAGCAGTGACACTGCACAAGAGGGGGTACCCAGTGTTGGCGAGGCCAGTGTGGTGCAATCAGTATAGTCCTTGGTTTATCCTGTTTGATCTTTAGTAGTACTTTGGAGAGGAGAGGCAGAGGAGGAAAGGCATAAACTGATAGATTTTTCCATCTGAAGGACAGAGCATCCACTTTCCAAGCTTGTTTGTGGGGAGTCCTTGTGCAGTATTTGTCCAACTGGTAGTTCTGGGGGGAGGCAAACCGGTCTATATCTGGGCTCCCCCATTTGTTTATCAACATATTAAAAGTCTTTGGTTCCAGTCTCTACTCGTGTGGGTCCATGAGATTTCTGCTTAGTTTGTCTGCCAGTGTATTTAGTTTTCCTGGCAGGAACTGAGCCTGTAGATGCACTTGGTAGCTCAAGGCTGTGTTCCACAGAGCCATAGCAAGTCTGCAGAGGGGTTATGAATGGGTTCCCCCCCCCCTGCTTGTTTATGCGCCACATAAGAGTGGTGTTGTCCATCTTTACCATTAATTGTCTTGGAAGAATGTGGTCCTTGAAGGCTGTCAGAGCAATCTGTACAGCTAACATTTCTTTTTGACTGACATGCAGGTTAATTTGACTTGGGTTCCATTTGCCCTGAATGCACTTCCCTGCCAGGTGAGCCCCCCATGCATAGTATGATGCGTCTGTTAGGGTTTGGGCAGTAGGGGGTAGAGTGAATGGTAGTCCCTAGTTTTGGTGTCAGGCCTCTGCCCACCAAAGGAACTCTAACTGTAAGCAAGGTATGATAGGAATCATTGTTTCTAGATCCTAAGAATGTTGACACCATAGGCTTTTTAGATACCATTGTAGTTTCCTCATAATGCAGTCTTATATATAGAATTATAGAATGCAGGAGGCCATGAACCCCAAAGCGTGCAACATTTGCCTTGAAGATAGCAGGGTTTTTGTGGCCATTAGTCTGAAGTTGTCAAATGAATTTGTTTCTATGGCGTGAGGAAAGCCATCTGGAAAGTTGTGTTCAAGCTTGCTCACAGGAATATAATTTGTTGACAGGGTACAATATGTGATTTCTTTTTGTTTATGGTGTACCCCAGACAAGTTAGCACCTTTTGTACAAATGCCAGATGATTCAAAAATATGTCCTGGCTTTCTGCCTGAATTAGACAATTGTCCCGGTATGGGTATATCTGAATATTTCTTTACCTGCAAAATGCAATGACTGGAGTTAGGCACTTTGTGAATACCCTGGGCGCAGTAGATAAGCCAAACGGCAGTGCAGAGAACTGCATGTAGCCTCCTTTGAAGCGTAGGTATCTTCTGCAAGATTCCCTGATTGGGATGTGCACGTAGGCGTCCTTTAAATCCAGTGTTGCCAACCAGGCATCCTTGCCCTGTATAGGAAGCAAATGAAGAGCTAGCATCTCGAATTTTGGAATCACCAAAAAGGTGCTTAGGATAGAAAGGTACAGGTTAGGACGCCATGAGTTGTCTTTTCTGGGTACCAGGAAATGTCTTGAGTAGAAACCTTGTCCCTTTTCCTCTTCTGGTACAGTCTGAATAGCCTTTAAGCTTGAGAGAGAGTACTTCCTTTTGAGCCTCTGCCCACTGATTTGGGGGTAGATCTGGCCAACAATTTGGGGGTGGTAACATGTGGAATTGAAATCTGTATCCTTGGGAAACTATATTTAAAAGGTACAGTTGTGTACACTTACCATAAATGTAGATGTTCGAGTGTATTCACTGTTGCAGTCATTACATTTGGGTAATCTGCTGACAGGTTGCCCTCAGTCGGCCTGATTAACAAAGTCTTGGGTCCTGCGTCGGTTGCTGTCCCTTCTTCCATGATATCAGATCGTCAGGGGTATAAAACACGCAGCTGACGCCATTACATCAGTTTTTCTTGCCCCAGATGTCAGGTGCACCCATACCTCCAAACAAAAGCAAATACACCAAAAAGGCTTTTAAGCATAGTAAAGTAAAGTAGAGGTATAGAGTAAGAGAAAAACAGGTGGTTGGAGGGAGGGTAAACAGGACTGCAACAGTGAATACACTCGAACATCTACATTTATGGTAAGTGTACACAACTGTACTATGTTCTTCATGTTTCACTGTTGCAGTCATTACATTTGGGTAGATTCCCAAAGCTATGGTTGGGAGGATGGATTTACACAGCATTTGGACCAGCTATAAGGCCCTGCAGGACAGCAGTGGCAAAGCCAGCTCTGGATTTAGAGAAGAAAGGTAGATGGTAATGCTTGAACGTATCAACTGAGCTCAAGGTAGCAGCTTCTAGAATGTCTCTGGTAGGAACACCTCTGAGAAAGGTTGTAGAAGTAGATGCAGCCCTGGTGGAATGAGATCTGATCCCCTGGGGGATAGTTTTACAGTGGTGCATATAGCAGAAATGAATACAATGGCTTATCCATTTGGAAATAGTCTGCTTTGACATCTAAGTTGTCTGTGTACATCCAATGAATGCAGAATCCGCTCCCCCTTGTTCTGTGGATTGGGAAAGAAAGTTGGCAAATGAATGGTCTGATTAAGAGCCACACTGGACACCACCTTAGGCATGAAGGATGGACTGGTCTTGAGAGATACCCTGTCCGCATGAAAAATAATGAAAGGCTCCACTGCCATCAGGGCCTGTAATTCAGAAATCCTTCTAGCTGAAGTGACTGCTAAAAGGAAAGCTGTTTTCCAGGAGAGAAATTTTAAGTCTGCATTAGCAGCTGGCTCGAAAGGAAGGAGAGTGAGTTATTCCAATACAAAATTGAGGTCCCAGGCAGGGGTTGGAGCTCTCCTGGGTGATCTTAAGTTTTTGGCCCCTCTGAGATGCTGCTTTAGCAGAGGATGAGAAGAGGGGAGGTTCTGTTTTGTAATGAGCTGAAATGGCTGAGGCATGAATTTTATGGAAGAAAAGGACAGGCCCTTGTGAAGCATCTCAGTTAAGTATTGTAAAATCTGAGGAATATTGGGCGCTGTTGAGCTTATCCTTGTGACCGATTCCAGGCACAGAATTTTTTCCATTTGTCAGCATAAGATTTTCCAGTACTAGGCCTTCTTGCCTCCAAAGTGACATCCAGCACAGGTTTGCTGAGGGATGCTAAGGGTGAATTTAGGTGATTAGCCACGCTGCAAGATTCAAAGTTTGGAGTGGAGTGTGCAGAATTTGGTTGTTCTGCTGAAACAGTAAGTAAGGTGTCTGAGGCAGGTGCCAGGGTGGAAGGTGTGACACATTGCGCAGGAGTGGGTACCAGTGTTGGCGAGGCCAGTCTGGAGCAATCAAAATCATTTTTGGTTTGTCCTGTTTGACTTTTAGTAGAACTTTGGAGAGCAGAGGCAGAGGGGGAAATGCATAGACTGATAGGTTTTTCCAGCTGAAGGATAGAGCATCCACTTTCCAGGCTTTTTTGTGATGAGTTCTTGTGCAGAATTTGTCCAACTGATAGTTCTGGGGTGAGGCAAAAAGATCTATGTCTGGACTCCCCCATTTGCATGTCAACAAGTTGAAAATTTGTGGTTCCAGTTTCCATTCGTGTGGGTCCATGAGATTTCTGCTTAGCCTTCCAAAGTATTCAGTTCTCCTGGCAGGAATTGAGCTTGCAGTTGTATATGATAGGTCAAGGCCGTGTTCCACAATTCCATGGCTAGTCTGCAAAGGGGGTAGAAGTGTGTACCCCCTGCTTGTTTATGTACCACATAACTGTGGTGTTGTCCATCTATCATTAATTGCCCTGGAAGAAGGTAGTCCTTGAAAGCTGTCAGTGCATTCTGTACAGCTAGCATCTCTTTTTTGATTGATATGAAGGTGCATTTGATTTGGGCTCCATTTGCCCTGAATGCACTTCCCAGGCAGATGAGCCCCCCCAAGCATAGTCTGATGTGTCTGTAGTTAGGGTTTGGGAGGCAGGGGGTGGAGTGAACGGCAGACCCTTGTTTTGGTGGCAGGCCTCTGCCCACCATAGGAACTCTAGTTACAGGCAAGGTATGAGAGGAATCATTGCTTCCAGGCTGTGACAATGTTGACTCCATAAACTTTTTAAGTACCACTGAAGTTTCCTCATATGCAGTCTTGCATACGGAATTAGGATGCAGGAGGCCATGAACCCCAAGACTTGCAGAATTTGTCTTGCAGATAGCAGGGTTTTTGTGGCCACCTGTTTGAAGTAAGTTACCAAATTAATTTGTTTTTCTGGCATTAGGTAAGCTATCTGGGCAGTTGTATTCAAGCTTGCACCCAGGAATGTAATTTTTTGAGGGGGTACCAGTTGTGATTTCTTTTCGTTTATGGTGTACCCTAGACAAATTAGAACCCTTTTTACATACACCAGATGTTCTAGAAGAATGTCCTTGTTTTCTGCCTGAATTAGACAATCATCCAGGTATGGATATATTTGAATATTTCTTTGCCTGCAAAATGCAATTACTGGAGCCAGGCACTTTGTGAAGACCCTGGGCACAGTAGATAATCCAAAGGGTAGTGCAGAGAACTGGTAATGCAAGTAGCCTGCTTTGAAGCGGAGGTATATTTTGCATGATTCCCTGATTGGGATATGCAGGTAAGCCTCTTAGGTCTAGAGTTACCAACCAGGCACCTTTGCCAAGCATAGGAAGTAACTCAAGAGTCAGCAGTTTGAATTTTGGAATGCCCAGAAGTACGTTTAGAGTAGAGAAGTCCAGAATTGGACGCCATGATTTGTCTTTTCTGGGTACCAGGAAAAGTCTTTAATAGAAGCCTTGCCCCTTTTCCTCTTCTGGTACTGGTTGAATAGCCCCCATGTTCATGAGGGACAGTACTTGTTTCTGGGCTTCTGCCCACTGATTTGGGGACAGGTCTGGCCATCCATTTGGGATTGGCAACGTGTAGAAATGAAATCTGTATCACTGGGATACTATATTTAAAACCCATTTGTCCTGGGTTATAAGCTGCCAGTTTCTTGCATGAAGTGCCAGTTTTCCCCCCAAAGGGGCGGCTAAAAGATAAGTGCTTGGTAAGTGTAAAGGGAAGTCATTGACGTGGTTTACCATAGGGAGGTGCCTTGTTTCCAGATTTGGAGGTGGAGGTACCCCACTGTTTTGTTCTAAAAGTCCCTTGTGACTGAAACCTGGAGCCTTTGGAATGTCTGGGTTTGACTTGAGTGGCTCTCGAAGGAACTGGAAAGGACCAGTTCTTAGTAGGCCAGTGCCTACTAAATCTTGGAGGTTGCACTTGTTAAGAAATCTTTCACAGTTTGCATAGATTTACCTTTATCTTCCATCTTTTTTAAAACTTCTTCAGTCTTATTACCAAAGAGACGGTCCTGTTGTAAAGGAACATCCAACAATTTTGCTTTAACATGATCAGGTAGAGTTTGCTCTTTGAGCCAAGCATGCCTTCTAAGCACACACCCAGTTACAGCAGCCCTGCACGAGGCCTCCAAAGAATCAAAACCACATTGCAAAGTATGCTTTCGAACTTGTTCAGCTGAATGCAATAAATCCTGTAAATCTTTATTTTCCACACAGTCAGAAAATAACATCAATTTCTGTTTAAGCAGTCCCGTGATATGCTGTTGATATTTAAGCATATAAAACTGACAGTTTAAAGCCCTGACTGCCAAGGTTGCAGAAGTGTAAACCTTCTTACCTCGTCTATCCAGCGCCCTGGAATCACTATCAGAAGGGGTAGGATTTTTAGCAGTAGAGGCCTTAAAACCCTTGGGACCCTGAGAAATGGTTTCAAGATCTGTAATAGGATTTTTGAAAAGGAATTTGTGGGAGTCAGGAACCCTGTAGTGTCTGTCTGGCTTACAAGGAGCCGGAGGCAGAGAATCAGGAGCCATACTAGATTCTGAAAAAACATCATCAACTATGTTTAGAACAGGAGGTATAGCTAAAGGCCTATGCTGAGGCAGAAGAAGAAAATCCCTAAGTCTCTTTTTAGATTCAGAGAAGTCCTGACTTTCCCAGTGGAAATGTTTCCTTAAGGTATGTAAAGTTTCCCCAAAAGAAAAATCCTCAGGGGGAGAAGCAGAAGGAAAGGAATCTTGGGCATCAGAGTCCTCATACGTAGGTATAGACAATTCCTGTTCATTAGAAGAGTCAGAAGAAATAGAATCCTGTTCAGAAGATTCATAATCAATGTCTTGCCTAGGCCTCTTAGAGGGGAGGGGGGGGGGTTGGCTACCCCCGATCAGAGTAATTAAATCTTCAGCCATTTTGATCATTTGCTTTTTAGGCATAGGGGCCTGCACATGTTGCCCAGGCGCCAGTTTTTTAGACACAGATTTAGATTTTGGCTTTAGTTTTGAAGATGGTGTCGGTCTAATATACAAATCTGTAGGCCTGAAAACACCCTCAGAAGCCAGTGCCTGCACAGCGGCTCCGGACCCATCTAAGGTAGAGACATCCCCGGGTTCCATAATTGAAGCTTCTCGCTGCTTACTGGACTCCGAATGGGTCTCAGTAGAGACCTGCGAATCAGAAGTTGCGGTTATCAGGGGTTGTGAAAGCGCCTCACTGAGTACCGACGAACCGGCGACTGGCTTAGGAGAAGCGTCTTCGTCAGTTTTGGACCTCGAAGGCCTGTCTCTTTCTTTGCGTTTTTTAGGTATTCTGGTAGTCGGATTGCTAACCGACGACATTTCTGGATAATTAAAACGTGAGCCAAAATATTATGAAGCAAAAATATACAGACGTTTAATAGTGAGTTGATTAAATTTAGCACAAAAACGACAGCAAGGTACGTTGTGGTCAGGGCCTAGGCAAGGAATACAGTACAAATGAAAGTCCTTATGAGGTATTTGCTTCCCACAAGTAATGTAATTATTAACTTTTACTGACATTGGTAAGGAGCAAGAAAAAGTTTCCCCAACGGGGTACTTAGCTTTTTAGTTGAAGACTTCGGTTCTGAAACGCGAAAAAGTACAGTTTTGTACCTACCATAAATGTAGATGTTAGAGTGTATACACTGCTGCAGTCATTACACTTGGGTTATCTGCCATCAGGTGGTCCCCGCAGTCGGCAAGAGTTCTAAAGTCTTGGTCCGGCGTCGGTTGCCGTCGCTTCTTCCCTTACGTCAGAGCACCAGGGGCATATAAGATGCAGCCGACGCCATTTTCTTCAGTTTTTCTTGCCCCAGATGTCAGGTGCCCCCAAATAGGTAGGCAATACATATTGCTAATAACACATAACATGTAAAATATGAAACAATACCTATAGCTACAAGCAAATACACCACATAGGTTGTAAAGGATAGAGAGGTACAGATAAATCCCAGCTAAGAAAGTGGGGTTGGAGGGAGGGTAACCTGGACTGCAGCAGTATATACACTCGAACATCTACATTTATGATAGGTACAAAACTGTACTATGTTCATCGTGTTACACTGCTGCAGACATTACACTTGGGTTGAATCCCAAAACTGAGGTTGGGTGGTTGGGTTTATATAGGGTTAGGAGTGGCTATGAGGCCCTGCAGAACTGCAGTGGCAAAGCCAGCTCTGGATTTGGAGTATAGAGGTAAGTGATCATGTTTGGTAAATGTGTACACTGAACTCCAAGTTACAGCTTCCAAAACATCCTTGGTTGGTACTCCTCTAAGAAAGGCTGCTGAGGTGGCCGTCGCCCTGGTAGAATGAGGCCTAATGTTACTATGCACAGTTTTTCCATGTTGTGTGTAGCAGAAACGGATACAGTGTCCTATCCACTTTGAAATGGTCTGTTTTGAAATAGCCTTTCCCTGTGATCCTGCAGCATATAATACAAACAGTTGCTCATTTATTCTGAAAGCTTTTGTTTTGTCCAAGTAGAAACATAACTGCCTGTGTATGTCCAATGAATGAAGAAGCCTCTCCCCTTTATTCTGGGGATTTGGATAAAAAGTGGGCAACTGAATGGTTTGGTTAAGAGCCACACTGGATACCACCTTTGGCATGAAGGTAGGGTTTGTTCTTAAGGAAACCCTGTCTTGATGAAAAATGATGAAAGGTTCCACTACCATTAGTGCCTGTAACTCTGATATTCTCCGTGTTGAAGTTATTGCCAGCAGCAGAGCAGTTTTCCATGACAAAAATTTTAATTCTGCTGAAATTGCTGGCTCAAAAAGTGGTAGAGTAAGTTTTTCCAAAACAAAATTGAGGTCCCAAGTTGGTGTTGGTGCTCTCCGAGGCGGTTTTATGTTTTTAGCCCCTCTGAGGTATTGTTTTAGTAATGGATTTGAAAAAATAGGAGGATCCATGTTGTAATGAGCTGAAATAGCTGAGGCGTGGATCTTAATAGATGAAAAGGAAAGGCCTTTGTCCAGCATCTCAGTTAAGTATTGTAATATTTGAGGAACATTTGGGACAAGAGGGTCAAGGCGTTGAGCCTGGTTCCAGGTGCAGAATCTTTTCCATTTTTCTGAATAAGATTTCCTGGTGCTGGGCCTCCTGGACTCCAAAATGACATCCATAACAGCTTTAGAGAGGGGTGCTGACTGTTTGATTAAGTAATCTGCCATGCAGCCAGATTTAAGGTTTTGAGCTGGCTGTGCAGGATCCGATTGTTTTGCTGAGTCAGAGGATGAGGTATTTGAGGTAAAATCCATGCTGGGCCTTGAGCCATATTCCTTAATATTGGATACCACTGCTGGCGTGGGTAGTCCAGAGCAATGAGGATCATTTGTGGTCTCTCTAGTCTGGCTTTTAGGAGTACCTTTGCAAGGACAGGCAGTGGAGGGAAGGCATAGACTTTTACTGTTTTCCAGCTGAATAACATTGCGTCCACTTTCCATGCTTGTGTGTGATAAGTCCTTGTGCAGAATATTTTGTTGTTGGTAGTTTAGAGGGGAGGGAAAGAGATCTATGTCTGGGCTCCCTCATTTCTGAGTTATCATACTGAATACTTGTGGATTTAATTTCTACTCGTGAGGGTCCATGATGTTTCTGCTTAAGTCGTCTGCCAGTGTATTTTTCTTTGCTGGCAGGAATTGTGCTTGCAGATGAACTTGATAGGTCAGTGCTGTATTCCACAAAATCATTGCTTGTCTGCATAGAGGGTAGGAATGTGTGCCCCCTTGCTTGTTTATGTACCACATTACTGTGGTGTTGTCCGTCTTTAATAACAATTGTCCTGGCTGTAGAAGGTCCTTGAATGCTGTCAGGGTATTTTGTACAGCTAGCATCTCTTTTTGATTGATGTGGAGATGTATTTGGTCTGTGGTCCACTTGCCCTGGATACTTGTCCTGCCATGCTCCCCAGGCGTAGTCCGATGCATCTGTTGTTATTGTCTGCCTGGCTGTGGGTAAAGTAAAAGATTGTCCCTTGTTGAGGTGACATGCCTGTGCCCACCATTGAAACTCTTGTTGAAGGCAGGGGATAGGTGGTATTATTGCTTCCAAACTGTGGCAGTGCTGAGTCCATACACTTTTCAGATACCACTGTAACTTCCTCATATGCAGTCTGACATATGGAATTAGTAGTATGCAAGATCCCATGAATCCCAAGGCCTGCAGAATTTTTCTTGCAGGGAGTTGGGTTTTTGTTACCATCAATTGAAAGTATTGAGTCAGTTGTCGTCGTTTGTCTGGCGTGAGATAAGCCATCTAGGCCGTTGTGTTTAAGCTGGCACCCAGGAATATTATCTCTTGTGAGGGCACTAGTTTTGACTTCTTTTCTTTTACTGTGTACCCTAGGCAAATTAGCAAACTTTTTACAAACGCCAGATACTGTAGAAGAATGTCCTTGCTTTCTGCTTGAATAAGGCAGTCGTCCAAGTATGGGTGTATTTGAATCCCCTTTTGTCTGCAAAAAGCAATTACTGGTGCCAGGCATTTTGTGAAGACCCTCGGTGAAGTAGATAAGCCAAAGGGCAGTGCAGAGAATTGGTAATGCGTTGAACCTGCTAAGAATCTGAGGTATCTTCTGCAATTTTGTCTGATAGGGACATGCAGGTATGCCTCCTTTAGGTTCAATGTTACGAGCCAAGCCTTCTTGCCCAGCATGGGAAGAAGCTGCTGCAGTGTCAACATTTTGAATTTGGGAACATCCAGGTAAGTATTTAGAGCAGAAAGAGCCAGAAAGGGCCTCCAGGCTTTGTCCTTTCGGGGGACCACAAAGAATCCTTGTCCTTGCTCCTGTGTTGGTACCTTTTGAATAGCTCTCATGTCCATGAGTGCTGTAATTTGTTTTTGAGCCTCTGCCCATTGATTTGGTGGCAGGTTTGGCATTCCCTTTAGCTTTGGCAAAGTGTGAAAGTGGAACCTGTAACCTTGAGATACAATATTTAGAACCCATTTGTCTTGGGTGATCATATGCCAATTGTGTGCAAAAAGTGTTAGTTTTCTTCCCAAGGGAGCTGCCAAGAGAGAGGTGCTTGACAGCTGGAGGGGGAAGTCATTGGGACTGTTTCCTATAAGGTTGTGGGTTGTGGCCGGTCTTCCCCTACTTTCTGGGTTGCAGTACCCCATTGTCGAGGCTTGTAAGAACCTTGTGGCTGACCTCTGCCTCTTGGGCGTCTGTATCTGCCCCTCTGAGGTCTGTCTGTAGTTGGAAAGGACCAATTTTTAGTTGGCCAATTTCTGCTGAAACGAGGGGGCTGAACCTGTAAGAAATCCTTTACCGTTTGCATAGATTTTGCCTTATCCTCCATTTTCTTTAATGCCTCTTCTGCCTTAACTCCAAATAAAACATCCTGCTGTAAAGGTGCATCCAATAATTTTGCTTTAACATGATCAGGTAAACTTTGTTCTTTTAGCCAAGCATGCCTACGAATGACAGATCCTGTAATTGCTGCTCTACAAGAGGCCTCTAATGAATCAAATCCACATTGCAAAGTATGTTTGCCCACTTGTTCTGCTGCATGCAATAAATCCTGCATTTCCTTATAGTGAGGAAGCTCTGAATTTGGAAGCATTTTTTGTTTTAATTGAGACATCAAGTATTGCTATTTCAGCATGTGAAACTGGCAATTTAAGGCCCTCATTGCTACAGTTGCCAAAGTGTATACTTTCTTTCCCCATCTGTCTAATGCTATAGACTCCCTGCCAGAGGGAACTGGATTTTTAGCTGTAGAGGCCTTAACCCCTTTGGGACCCTGGGAAATAGTTTCTGGGTCAGCAACAGGGTTTTTGTAAAGAAATTTGTGAGAGTCAGGGACTCTGTAGTATCTGTCTGGTTTGACTGGAGCTGGAGGTAAAGAATCAGAATTTAAACTAGATTCAGAGTACACATCATCCACAATGTCCAACACTGGCAGAATAGCAAGGGGTCTGTGTTGAGGCAATAAAAGGAACTCTCGGAGCCTTTTCTTGGATTCTGAGTAATCCTGGCCCTCACAGTGGAAATGTTCCCTCATAGTATGTAAGGTTTCCCCAAAAGAGTAGCATAAGATTTGATGGTTAGTGTAGTCGATCTGAATACAACCTCTGCAGCTGAGGGCTGTTCAGCTGCTCCGGATCCCTCTGAAGGTATAGTCTCGGTAGAACCTAAAGCTAGAGTATCCGGAGGCCCAGCCATCTCCACATGGGAGTCGGAGGCAGCCTGTGGTTCTAAAGCAGCGGTCGTCAGGGGCTGCGAAGGCGCCTCGCTGAAAACTGGAGAACCGGCGACTGGCCTAGAAGAGGCCTCGTCGTCAGGTCTGGGCCTCGGATGCCTGTCCTTGTCTTTGCGCTTTTTGTGTATCCCGGTCGGTTGTTCCAACGGCATGGTGTAATTTAATTTTCTGCCAAAATAATGTCGGGCAAAATCAAACAGACGTTTAATAGTGCGCGTGTTAAACCTAGCACAAACCCTACAACCAGTGACGTGGTCTGGGTCTAGGCATGGAATACAGTAAGAATGAAAATCCTTACGAGGTATTTGCTTCCCACAAGAAATACAATTAACTTTTACTGACATCGGTCTGAGGCAAGAAAAAGTTTCCCCAATGGGGTACTTAGCTTTAGAGAAGACTTTGGTTCTGAAATTCGAATTGAAAATCTCAGGAGTCGGCCGACTGGCGCATGCAAACTGCTTCTGCTTCGGGCACCACGCGGCAAGAAAGACTGAAGAAAATGGCGTCGGCTGCATCTTATATACCCCTGGCACTGACGTCAGGGAAGAAGTGACAGCAACCGTCGCCGGACCAAGACTTTGGAACTCTGGCCGACTGCGGGACCGCCTGACGGCAGATAACCCAAGTGTAATGACTGCAGCAGTGTAACATGATGAACATCGAAAATTTCAGGAGTCGGCCGACTGGCACTTGCAAACTGCTTCTGCTTCGGGCACCGCACGGCAAGAAAGACTGATGTAATGGCATTTGGCTGCATGTTTTATACCCCTTGACGACCTGACATCATGGAAGAAGGGACAGCAACTGACGCAGGATCCAAGACTTTGTTAATCAGGCTGACTGAGGGCAGCCGGAAAGCAGATTACCCAAATGTAATGACCGCAATAGTGAAACACGAAGAACATCACATTTGTCCTGGGTAATGAGTTCCCAGTTTTTTGCCTGCAGAGCAATCTTTCCCCCTAAAGGAGCAGTCAGTTGAGAAGTGCTTGGAAGTTTTAAAGTTAAGCCATTGAGACAGTTTACCATGAGGGGGGGGGGGGTCTTGCTACACCCTGATTTGGAAGTGGGAGCCCCCCACTGCTTAGTCCTGTGCGTACCCCTTGGACTGAAACCTGGGAGGCTGTACTTGTAGGAAGTCTAACAGTTTGCATAGATGTAGCTTTTTCCTCCATCTTTTTAAGAACTTCTTCTGCTTTGCTGCCAAGCAGGCGGTCCTGATTTAAGGGAGCATCCAGCAATTTAGCTTTAACATGATCTGGCAAAGATTGGTCCTTAAGCCAAGAATGCCTTCTAAGTACAGACCCAATGACAGCAGCCCTGCAAGATGCCTCTAGTGAATCAAAACCACATTGCAAAGCACGTTTTCCAACCTGTTCAGCAGAATGCATTAAACCCTGTAAATCCTTACTTTCAGCACAGTCAGGAATCAACATAATTTTCTGTTTAAGCAATCCAATAATATGCTGCAGATACTTTAACATATGAAACTGGCAGTTCAAAGCCCTAATGGCCAAGGTTGCAGAAGTGTATACCTTCTTACCCCATCTATCCAGTGCCCTGGAATCTCTATCAGAGGGGGTAGGATTTTTGGCAGTAGTAGCCGTAATGCCCTTGGGTCCCTGTGAAATGGTCTCAGGATCCGCAGTAGGATTTTTAAAAAGGAACTTGTGAGAGTCAGGAACCCTGCAATATCTATCAGGTTTTCTGGGAGCATGAGGTAGAGAGTCAGAGGCCAAGCTAGATTCAGAAAAGGCATCATCAACAATGTCTAGTACAGGAGGGATAGCTAAAGGGTGTTGGGGCAGGAGTAAAAAATCCCCAAGCTTCTTTTTAGAATCAGAGTAATCCTGGCTTTCCCAGTGAAAATGCTTCCTAAGAGTATTCAAGGTTTCACCAAATGAGAAACCCTCTGGGGGAGAAGCACAGGGAATACAGTCCTCTGCATCAGAATCCATATTGGTAGATAAGAGTAAATTGTGGTCATGAGAGGAAACAGAAATTTCAGAATTCTGGTCAGAAGTATCATAAGCAAATTCAATACTAGGTCTCTCAGAGGGGGAAGGTTGGCTTCCCCTGATTAAAGTAATAAGGTCTTCAGTCATTCTTATTTGTTTTTTAGGCATACAGGCTTGACCAAGCGGTCTGGGCATCAGTTTTCTAGGCATGGTTAGAGTTTTAGGCCTTGAAGAAGATGGCGTCGGTTTAATATGCAAGTCAGTAGGCCTGAATACACCCTCAGAAGCCGGTGCCTGCACAGCGGCTCCGGACCCATCCAAGGTAGAGACATCCGCAGGTTCCACAGTTGAAGCATCTCACAGCATCCCGGACTCCGAATGAGTCTCAGTAGAGGCCTGCAAATCTGAAGTAGCGGGTATCAAGGGCTGCTAAAGCGCCCGAGTATCGGCGAACTGACAATTAGCTTAGAAGCGTCAGCAGCAGCTTTGAACCTAGGCGGCCTCTGTCTTTATCTTTGCGTTTTTTCAGAATGTCGGTAGTCAGGTGGCTTACCGAAGACATATCTGGATAATTGAACAGAGTACCAAAATATTTAGAAGCATAAATATACCAACGATGAATAGTTCATTGTTTAAATAAGGCACAAAACCGACAGCGAGGTACGTTGTGGTCAGGGCCTAGGCAAGGAATACAGTATGAATGAAAATCTTTGAGGTATTTGCTTTCCACAAGAAATAGAATTATTTACTTTTACTGATATCGGTTTAGAGCAAGAAAAAGTTTCCCCAACGGGGTACTTAGCTTTAGTTGAAGACTTCGGTTCTAAAACTCGAAAACGAAAATTTCAGGAATCGGCTGACCAGCACTTGCTAACTGCTTCTGCTTCGGGCACCGCACGGCAAGAAAGACTGATGTAATGGCGTCGGCTGCATGCTTTATACCCCTGACTACCTGACGTCACAGAAGATGAGACCGCAACCGACGCAGGACCCAAGACTTTGATATTCAGGCTGACTGAGGGCTACTGCAAGCAGATAACCCAAATGTGAGGACTGCAACAGTGAAACATGAAGAACATGTGGGCTTAGCCAGATAGTTTCTTTGATACCTGTGGACCAAAGTGAGGAAAATGTGTTTTAGATCTTGCATAACTTTACCTCGTCTTTGCAAGGAGTTAACAAGTTGGCTGCTTTGGGACCATATAAAAGATCCCCATTTTGGGGGGAGTCCAAGAGTTTAGCTTCAATATCCCCGGGTGAGGACTAGGATGAAGCCATGCATACTTTCTAATGACAGATACAGAAGCAGCTGCTCTGGAAGAAACTTCCACTGCACATTAACTACACTTAACGCTATGCCTTGCTACCAGAGTAGCCTGAGCCACTACAGACAACCTGCTACTTAATGTCAGGCACTTTCAGAGAAGATAAAGTTTTACTCGGTTCATTCATACTAGATAAATAAATATTTTATCATTTGAATTTGGAAGCTTGCAGGTCTGAAGGCTACAGTGGAGAAGGTGTACTCCTTTCCATATTGTCCATTGCCTACTGTCTTTGTCAGAAGTGAGGGCTTTAGCAACAGGTAAAGTTCAGATGGCTTGTCAGTGGAAACGGAAAAGGCAGAAGGACCTGCTATGGGATTTCTCTATAGGCACTAAATCTTCAGTCATGTTACAGAACCTATCAAGTCTTTTAGGTGCTGAAGATTGAGAGTCTGCTGCAGTATAAGTGGATGCAAAAGAGTCTAGAAAAGCCTTTAATACTGGAGGAACAGGTCCAGGTGTACGGATGCCAACCTCGAATAGACTAACACCTTTTTGGGAACGTCTGCAAAGGAATTCCCAAATAAAGACCATCTTTTTCCAATGAAGCATTTAATGTTTGTACCTTAACAGCCTCAAACAGTGCAGCCTGAATCAAACATCCCTTGGCATCACTGACCCTGTGGCAGCAGCTCTCTGCACAATTCACTGCCTCATAAGTTTTGTGAACTGGGAAGCAGTAAACAAGACGTTTGACAAAATGGTTTTTAATATCTGAAGCTGGAATGTTAGTTGCAGACATGTCAGAAAATAGAGAAAGTAGATACTTTTCAATATAGGTTTAGCAGTTGGATTGCCCTGCAGGTTAAAGCAGACAGCATATAAATTATTTCCGTGCCTGTTAAAATGCCCTGATGTCTTTCTAGTCAGGGAAAGGATTAGAAGTCAAAGGCTTAGATCCACTATCTCAATCCACATAAATCAATGCTGGGTCAGCAATGAGATTCCTATAAAGAAATGTATTAAACCCTATCAGGCTTCCCTGGTGCAAGAGGTTGCAAATATGGAAAAGCAGTAGCTGAATTAAACGCATCCTTCTAAGTCCCCAGTATTGGGGAAGTGGCTAAAGGTGTGGGGGAATCCAAACTCAAGAGGTCATTACATTGATTTTTTTTCTGAAGCTTCTCTTCCTTCCCATTTTAAGACTTCTTTCATTTTACCAACAGTGTCAGACAATTTTCATTGGGAGAATATGAGGACAGATTCATCTCTAGTTCATATTCATAATGAATATGGAAAGTCAGCTGAAAAGCATATTCAAAACTATTTTCCTCACTGTGAGAGGGGGCCTCCTCTTCAGAGGAAGACTGGGATCTCTTGGTCTTAGCCAGGGAAGGCACAAACATGTCTTGGAGAAAGCCTGGGCAAAGTTGTACCAGTCTTTCACAAAGCACTTCAAACAGGAAGGACATGAAAGGGGAGACAAACGCTTCTGGAAGAATCTGACATGTGTCATATGACTTATGTGCAATCCAGATACTTCTTTCCTTACCAGGACTATGTAAACCACTCTCTCAATTAGTCAGAGCAAAACCAGGTGCTCTTGGCCAAAAAGGGAGAACTGAAATCCAGTTTGACTGATGTGCAGATACCCTGGACCATACAGGTTGTCTGTGGAGTCTCACCAGAGGGACAAGGTAGAGCAGACTGTTGGAGAGCTTCAAAACTACCAAAGCAGAACCATCCAAATCCAGCTGTTGAAAATTAGATGGCAAGTGTCTCTTCAGAAGCCTCTGCTGAAATTGTCCTCTTTTTTTACTGAAGGGAATACTTGTGATAAAGGATTCAGTAGCCATGGCTACACGTGTCAATACCTTCAGACATATTTCAATAAAGAATTTTTAGCTATTAAATCTACTACAAATAGTTTTGGGAGTGAAAGATAAACATATGACAGGACTGGACAGCATGACTTTCCCCAATGCAGAAAACACAGGCTATGAGGGCATTCTTGTAAGGTATCTACCTACTGCATGAGCATTTCCTTTTCCTGAATGACACAGGCTACTACTAAAAACTTTTTACAGAAAAAAGAAAGGAAGGTCCCCAACAGGGTACTAGTCTGGCTACAAAACTATTTGCAAGTCAATACCATATTCATGGGCAATTTCAACTATCTCACCATAATATGGGAATCATACAAAACTGCAAATGTGCAGATCCAAACATTCCAGGACTTTGTCAACATAAACACACTGGACAGATAGCCTATGCACTCATTATGGGCACAAACACTTTGGATTTTGTCCTCATTAACATGGGAGAATGCTGCACCTCTCCCCCCTCCCCCAGTGTAATGTCTTCTCTGGTAAGATCAGACAATAAAGCTATCTCCTTTGAAATAAGAATAAAAATGAGGACCCCTGCTAACCCTGGAACTATTCTAAAGCAAACTTCCCACTATTAAGTGATAACCTGGTAAAATGTCAAGCCCCCCCCCCCCACAAACCATGAGAATACTGCTGCCGATGCACATTTGTTCACAAAGACCTACCATTTATGTTAACAGAAACATTGAGACAGCTCTGCCTTCAAGGAATAAGCACAAAACACTAAAAACAAACCACCCTGCAGGAAATAAAATGTAAAACAAAAGGAAGACGGTCATGACAAAAATTAGGAAGTGCAATGCCTAGCAGTACAAAAAAAAATCAATCTAAAGGAAAAATCAAGTCAACTAAAGCTAAATTAGAGGTGAAAATAGGTTCCAATGACAAGGGCAACCATAAGGCTCTATTTTCCTATGTCTACAATCTCAAATGTAACACACAGCAATGTGCAGAAATAAATGTGGTCACCTACACAGAACCAAAAGATATATGGTCAGCCAAAGCTAATGGCTGAAATTCCGCTCCAATTTAACCTTTTCTCTGCCCCCCATCATGCATCAGGAAATATTGGACATACCCCCAACTATTACTTAGGAAATACATCTTCACCATACTCTTCAAGAACAAGAATATGCACTTACAGGTCCGATAATATCCAAGGACGTTACCTAAACAATATGAAGACAAACCTATTAGGACCACTAGAGTCACTATTTAACCATAGCCTGCAGACAAGCTTGGTGCTACACAAATGGAGAACTGCAACAGTTATCCTTCTGCATAACGATGGGCCATCTATGGACCTAGGAAGCTACAGATGCATAAGCCTGACTATTTTCATAGCTTTGCATATGAGACTAATCACAGAAATGATCAACAATGACAAAAAAAATCTACAGGCACTGGATTAGGCCTAATTTGGTTTTGACAAGGACAGATCATGCCTGCTCAGCCTAGTAGACTTTTTCGAAAAAGTCACCAAGGCAATGGATGATAGCAAAACTGCACATACTGCCTACTTTAACCTGACCAAAGCATTAGATACAATACCCTACTTAGGCATTGTAGACAAACTGATGGAAACCGGTATAACCCTCTGTCATCCCACTGGATAGTCAGGAGGCTCCCAGATAAGATGCAAAATGTTAAGATAGGGGAGTTAACCTCCACAAAGTAGCCAGTCATTAGCAGATTCCCCCAGGGCTCCATGCGGGGTCCACACCTCTTTGGAATCTACTTTTCTGAAGTTAAAGCCAACGTCAAGGGCATCTGGCTGACCAAGTTTGCAGATGACTGCAAACCAGGTACAGAGTCATAAAATCTTCCCAAGATACAAATATCCTTCAAGATGGGCAGACTCAAAATCAACTGTTGTCAGAACTACGTTCAAAAAATCAGTGTCAAAAAATGCATAACATCTGTTGAGAAGTCTGCCATCTCTGGAAACTACCTAAATGACAACACAACCCCCAAGAGAAAATGTAGTAGTCAAAGACAGAAAAGTTGCGTAAAATCTTACCATAACCATAGATCTCCTTCTCTTCCATGTTGCAGTATTCTGTACATATGGGTTGTTCCAAGTTGCCATTGAAGGTTGAGAGCCATAAGGTTGCCTAGCACAGATTGTAGGAGGGGGAACTGTGGGATTCCCCTTGTCTTTAGTGGAATGAGCCAGGTCATGAAGTACCAGTCTTCTATTAAAGAAAAGACCCACATGTCTGATGTGATAAGTCTGAACACTTGGAGACCGTCAGAGAGACTTAATGAGAGAGGGATAGAGGGAGGTGGTGGGGATCCAAAGTTGGCAGGTAGTCACACATGGGTCTATATTATAAAATCATCCACTTAGCTTGTCAAACACCCAAACATCGACAGCTGAACAGCAAACTGCCACGTCCACGAAGTTTTTCATAGGGACAACTTCGCTTGGCCATCGGGCACAAAAACAAACTTTGAAACCTTAATTAAGTGGGGGGATTTGCCCCCCACCCACCCTAAATATACCAACTTCGAGATCGCTCTACACTGGGGAAAAGTGTAAATTCCCGATAACGGCTAAGCAAATTTTTTCCCCTATGAAAAAATTTGCGGAACTGGCCATTGGAGGTTTTCAGCTTTCGCTGTTTAGCTGTTGACATTTCGGTGTTCGACAAGCTACACTTTTGCTGTAATAATATAGCCCCCCCCCCCCCCGCACACTACCTGCCCTGTCTTGAAAGGGCAGCCTCTGGCTGGTAGATGCGGTGGCTCTGTTAGGAGTGGGTTGCTTTCTAGAGGCTTTCCTAGGGCTAGAAGAGGTAGCAGGCCATGAGTCTTTTCTGATAAATTGAGTTTTTGCTGGATTCCTCTGAAAGTTTGGAATAAGGGAAACCAGTAGGTGTTTTAAATCTTGCAACTTTCCCCTTTTGTTTTAAAGACTTGAATAAGTCTGTCACTTCTGCTCCAAACAGGGCTATATTGTCCAAAGGAGCATCGACCAGCGCAGCTCTAAAATCATCTGGTAGGGGTTAGAGCCGTAGCCAAGAACACCTTAAGGCAGATGCTGCTGACCAAGCTGAAGCCTCAGCAGCATCATAGCTGCACTTGATAAAGTGACTGGTAACCTGAGTAGTAAGGGCAATTATTGAACACCCATACATACAGAATACTGCAACATGTGAACAGAAGGACATCTGGAGATGCATGTTGACAATAACATGGCCTTAGACTACCACTTGTTTACAGTAGTAAGGAAATCATTCTAGATTGCATGACTTTTAAGCAAAGATACGGCACCTAGGTCCAAGGAAATCATTCCACTGTATTCAGCCCTCATCAGACCAATCACAGAGTACAATAACCTCCTTTGCTAAGTACAAGCACAAGCTACAAACTTCACAGAAGTTCCTCACAAAAGGATACAGGGCATAAAAAAACAAGCCCTATGTGGATAGTCTCAAAGCCCTATCCCTGTACTCAGTCTCCTACAAACAGTTGAGGGACAATCTATACCTGGCATACAAGGCATCACTGGAGCCTGTTTTAATTGTTTTGTGGATATGAAGAAGGTCAAAGAGCATCACAGTTGCCCAGTCTAGGGACTTGTACCTTGCATGCAACATAAAAAAATTATGTTGGAGGAAAGAATAGTTGTGTAAAATCTTACCATAACCACAGATGTCCTTCTCTTCCATGTTACAGTATTCATAACACGGGAGATTCCCTACCTAGGCAACCCAAACTTCCGACTAGTGTATATAAAAGACTTACTACTGCAAGGTACGTGGGATATTACAACAAGGCAGCATAAATGTGACTTCCGCATCTACCATCCTCATAACTGAATGCCAGTCAGACAACCAGTCCAAGGATAAAAAGGAGAGGCAACGATCGTCCAGATGAATGCAAAGACCAAGGGAGGAAAGGAGGGTGGGATAGAATAATGCAACATAGAAGCAAAGAACATCTATGGTTATGGTAAGATTTCACAAAACTATTCTATGTCCTTCTATTCCCATGTTGCAGTATCCATACAGTACTAAAGCTCAGGAAAGGGAAAGGGCAAACACTGCTCTGGATCTGCAGATGGCATCCAGCTTGTAATGTTTGGTAATGGCGTGGACAGAAGACCACGTAGCTGTCTCCAAGATGGAGGCAGTGTCCAACTCCTTGAAAAAAGGCCCAGATGTAGCCACAGCCCTAGTGGAATGAGCTTTCATCGAGGAAGAAAAAGTTTTACCAAGGAAAACACGGCAGAAAGAATTGGCATCTGAAATCCATGAAGAAATGGTCTGTTTTAACACAGGCTTTCCCAACGTCCAAGGGTAAAAGTAAAGAAAAAGTTGCTTTGATTTTCTAAAGGACTTAGTTTTATCCATGTACAATCTGAGTTGTTTATGCACATCCAAGGTATGTAAAATTAATTCAATGGAGTTTTGAGGTGAGGGAAAGAAGGTAGATAAATTAAAACACTGGTTAAGGGACAGATCATTACCTTGGACAAGAAAGAGGGTTTAGTACACTGAGAGACCCAATCTTTGTGGAAAATTAGAGGTTGAGATACCATTAAAGCCTGGACTTCAGAGGTTCTCCTAACAGAAATGAAGGCCACCAGCAGCACAGTCTTCCAAGTGCAATAATTTAAGGAAGCCTTGACACCAGGCTCAAAGGGGGCTTGGTTGAGTTTTTCCCAGTACAAAAGTCAAATCCCAGGGTGGAGGAACGGGTTTCCTGAGAGGTCTGACATGGACGTCTTTAAAAGTTTAACCTCTAGCCTAGAGGCTAAGGGAGGGAAAAGAGGCAGATATGCAGAAATAGATAAGTGGGCTTTTATAGAAGAATAAGCCAACATGGTCTTAAAGCAGCTCATGCAAATAAGAAAAAGCTAGAGGGATATCCACTAAAAATGGATCTAGCAGCTTCTTTAGACATCAGATGGAGAACCTCTTCAATCTGGACAAGTACGATCTCCTAGTATTAGGTTTCCTGGCTTCCTGCAGGACTAGATGTCCTCAGAGCAAAGGTGTCAAAAAGGGATCAGAACCCTATCACCCCAAGAGTTAGATTCAGGGTTAAATGTGGGTGAATAAGTGATCGCTTGTCTTGTGTGAGAAGGTCCACCCTGTAGGGTAATTTCTGCATTTAGCAAAAGGGCAATCATCACAAGAGTGAACCAATGCTGTCTTAGCCAAAAGAGAATCAACAAGATTTTTGTGTTGTTCTGCTGAAAGTTCAGCAAAACGTTCTGAATAAATGGGAAGTGTGTGCGTGTGTGTGTGTGTGTGTGTGTGTGTGTGTGTGTGTGTGTGTGTGTGTGTGTGTGACGAAACATCACTTTCCAAGATACCGAAACTGCGTCCACCTTCCATACCTGAGAGCCTGGGATTCTGGCACAAAATTATTTAAGTTGTCTGTTCAGAGGAGAGGCAAAAAGATCTATTTGAGGTGTACCCCACTGGTGGAGACTGTCCAGAAAAACAAGCCTGTGTAGAATCCACTCGTGGGATTGAGTCATGGACCTGCAAAGCGAGTCTGCCAGAACATTTTGAGCTGAAGGAATGTAGACTGCTTGTAAGGGGACTTTTGAATGGGAAGCAATCTTCCAACCTTGAAGAGCCAACCTGCAAAAATAAGACTGTTTCCCCCATTTGTTCACATACCAAAGGACTGTGGTGTTGTCTGTGAACAGCTTCAGGGGGCCTCGACGAAGAGAAGATTGGAAAGCTTGAAGAGCATCCGTGAACAGCTCCTGCATAGAAACAGAAGGCTGCAGAGGGAAACCTGCGTTCAGTGAAATTTGCTGAATCCACCACTGCAGTTCTTTCTTTAGACAATGAAGTAAAGGAATAACAAAATCCAGGGGATATGCATGCTGTGACTACAGAGATTTGAGATACCACTGAAATGTCTTCATGTGGAGTTTGGCCAAGGGCAGCATGGGAATAATGGATGCCATGAATCCCAGAAGTCTGAGAAACTTCCTGACTGTCAAAGAAGTGAGTGGTAGGAGTTGCTGAAAGTAGGCTAGAAGAGACTATACTTTCTGAAGGAGCAAAAATGCCATCATGAGATAGTACAGTTTTGTACCTACCATAAATGTAGATGTCCGATAGGTATGCATCTGCAGTCCTTACATATGGGTTGTCCTGCCTCAGGCAGCCCTTCGGTCGGCCGGATTCCAAAGTCTGGGTCCGGCGTCGGCTGATGTCGCCCTTTCCCTGATGTCAGAGCGCCTGGGGTATAAAAGAGTCAGCCGACGCCATCTTTCCTCAGTTTTTCTTGCCCCAGATGCCAGGTGCCCTCTAAGGAAGGCTAAATATGAAGAAATGCAAAATATTCCAAACATGCACAGTAATATAAAACAAATACACCATAATAGATAACCCCAGCTAGCTATAAAAGAGGGATAAGTACCCAAGAAATACCACAGAGAGGAAGGAGGGAGGGAAAACCTGACTGCAGATGCATACCTATCGGACATCTACATTTATGGTAGGTACAAAACTGTACTATGTCCTTCAAGGATGCATCTGCAGTCCTTACATATGGGTAGAATACCATAGCCAAGCTGGGGGTGGTAGGATCTAAGAAAATGATGGTGTAGCTAAAATGCCCTGCAGGACTGCTGTAGCAAAGCCTGCTCTGGATCTGGAATATAAGGGCAAATTGTAATGCTTGGAAAATGTATGCACGGAGCTCTATGTAGCAGCTTCTAAAATGTCCTTGGTAGCCACCCCTCTTAAAAAGGCTGTGGAGGTGTCTGTGGCTCTGGTGGAATGAGGCCCGATGTTAGCTGGCACAGTTTTTCCATAAGAGTAGCAGAATCTAATGCAATTTCCTATCCATTTAGAAATTGTCTGTTTGGAAATTGCTTTGCCTTGAATGCCTGCAGAATATGCTACCAACAGCTGGTCAGTTTTCTGAAAGTCTTAGTTCTGTCCAAGTAGTAGCGTAATTGTCTGTGAATGTCCAGGGTATGCAGAAGTTTCTCTCCCTTGTTTTGCGGATTTGGAAAGAAGGTAGGCAGGTGAATAGCTTGGTTCAATGAGACCCTGGATACCACCTTTGGCATGAATGAAGGATTGGTTCTCAAGGAGACTCTGTCCTGATGAAAAATAAGAAATGGTTGTACTGCCATGAGTGCTTGCAATTCAGATACTCTTCTTGCTGAGGTTATGGCCAGAAGGAAGGCAGTCTTCCAAGACAGGAACTGTAACTCTGAAGATGCTGCTGGTTCAAAGGGAGGGAGAGTCAACTTTTCCAACATGAAGTTAAGGTCCCATGTAGGCACTGGTGGTTTTCTTGGAGGATTGATGTTTTTAATTCCTCTTAGAAACTGCCTTAGGAGAGGATGAGCGAAGACAGGTGGATCAGTATTGTATTCTGCAGAAATTGCTGAAGCATGAATTTTTATGGAAGAGTAAGAAAGGCCATTGTGGAGCATTTCTGCCAAGTATTCCAGGATATGTGCCATGCTCATCACTGTGGCATCTAGGCCCTTTGCGGTGCTCCAAGTGTGAAATCTTTTCCATTTTGCTGAATATGCCTTTCTCGTGGAAGGTCTGCAAGCTTCCATGATGATATCCTTCACTCTCTTGGATAGCTTTTCCTGGTGAGGAGTCAAGGTATTCTCCAGGCTGTCAGCTGCAGGGTTTTCAGGCTGGAGTGCAGAGTTTTGTAATTGTGCTGTGTCAGAAGGAGTGGCCATTGTGGTAGAGGCCAAGGTTTCGTGTGTGACAGGCTCCGTAACAGTGGGTACCAGTGCTGCCTTGGCCAGTCCGGGGCTATTAGAATCACTTTTGGCTGCTCTGTCCTGATTTTCAGTAAGACCTTGGTCATCAGTGGAAGAGGTGGAAATGCATACACCGTTAGAGTATTCCAGCTGAAAGAGAGGGCGTCCACTTTCCATGCTTGTGGGTGGTATGTCCTTGAACAGAATTTCTTCAGCTGATGATTGTGGTGGGAGGCAAAAAGATCTATGTCCGGCCTCCCCCAAGATTGTGTTATCTGAAGGAAGATGTCTGGGTGTAGCATCCTGTGGATCCATGGTATTTCTGCTTAGGCTGTCCGCCAGTATATTGTCTTTTCCTGGCACAAACTGGGATTGCAGCTCTATACTGAGTTTTAGGGAAAGTTCCCAAAAATTCATTGCTAGTCTGCAAAGAGGGTAGGAATGGGTACCTCCTTGCTTGTTTATGTACCACATAACTGTGGTATTGTCTGTCCTTATTAGCAGGTGGCCTTGATGTAGAAAGTGCTTGAAGGCCTCGATTGCATGTATCACTGCCAGCATTTCCTTTTGGTTTATGTGTATGCGCAATTCTTTCTGAGACCATAGTCCTTGGATGCATCTGTCCTCCATATGTGCTCCCCATCCCTGGTCTGAAGCGTCCGAGGTAATGGTTTGGCTGGTTACTGGTTTGCTGAAAGGCAGACCCCTGTTTGACTGGCTTGCTTGGGCCCACCACAGGAATTCCTTTGGAAGGCATGGAATGAGTGGTATCAAAGTTTCTAGGCTGTGATTGTGCTGAGACCATAAACTCCTTAGGTACCATTGTAGTTCTCATATGCAGCCTTGCTTGTGGAATCAGAAGAATGCACGATGCCATGTAACCCAGGGCCTGCAGGATTTTCCTTGCAGTCATCTGAGTTTGTTTTGTCAGATTTTTGAAGTAATCCGGTAGTTGTCTTTGTTTTTCTTCTGTGAGAAAGGCCATTTGGGTGGTTGTATCTAATTCTGCACCCAGAAAAGTTATTCTTTGGGATGGCACAAGTCTTGACTTGTGAATGTTGACTGTGTATCCCAAGGCCTGCAGTAGGTGGATGGCATAATCCAAATGTTTTTCCAAAGTTTGTTGGCTGTCCGCTTGTATAAGGCAGTCGTCCAGATACGGGTATATTTGAATCCCCTGAAGTCTGCAGTGTGCAATTACTGATGCCAGGCATTTCGTGAATACTCTGGGCACAGTAGATAAGCCAAAGGGCAATGCTGAGAATTGATAATTCTCTGAACCTGCAAGAAATCTGAGGTGTCTTCTGCAACTTTGTCTGATAGGGACATGCAGGTATGCCTCCTTGTGGTCTAGAGTTACCAGCCAAGACCCCTTGCCCAGCATGGGAAGGAGTTGCTGCAGGGTCAGCATTTTGAATTTTGGCACAATGAGATAAGTATTGAGTGCGGACAAATCGAGAATAGGCCTCCATTGTTTTTCTTTTCTTGGGACAAGGAATAGTCTGGAATAAAATCCATGGCCTTGTTCTGCGAGAGGAACCTTTTCTATAGCTTTCATTTGCAATAGGTTGGCAATTTGTTTTAAAGCCTCTGCCCTTTGATTTGGTGGCAGGTTTGGCATGCCTTTTCTTTTTGGTAATGTATGGAAATGGAACCTGTATCCTTTGTCTATTATTTGCAGTGTCCATTTGTCCCTTGTAATACTGTGCCAATTTCTTGAGAATAAAGACAATTTTCCACCCAAAGGTGCTTCTAATTGAGCCCTGGTCGGCGGGATCAAGGTGAAGTCATTGAGTCTGTCCTTGTGCAGCAGTTGTTGGTCCTGCACTGCCTCTCTGGTTAGGAGGCTGCCATTGACGTCCTCTGTAGGAGCCTCTAGCTTGCCCTCTACCTCTGGCATGCCTGTTCTTGCCTCTTTGATATCTATCTTCTGGAAAGGACCAGTTCTTAGAAGGCCAATTTCTGCTGAATCTTGGTGGTTGTACCTGGGGGAAATCTTTGACTGTTTGTACAGATTTAGCCTTTTCCTCAAATTTCTTTAAGACCTCCTGAGCAGTGGAGCCAAATAACTTTTGCTTTTCCAGTGGAGCATCCAGAAGCTTAGCCTTAACATGATCTGGCAGAGATTATTCCTTCAGCCAAGCATGTCTACATATGACTGCACCTGTCATTGCTGACCTACATGAAGCTTCCAATGCATCATAACCACACTGCAAGAAATGGTTGCTAACCTGTTGTGAATTATGTACCAGATCCTGAAGTGACTTACGGTCTAGGGGTTCAGGAGGAGACAGCTTTTTCTGCAATTCATCCAACAAATACTCTTGGTACTGTATCATATGAAATTGACAATTTAAAGCCCTCATAGACAGAGTGGAAGTAGTATACACTTTTTTACCCCATCTCTCTAAAGCCCTGGACTCCCTTTCAGAGGGGAGTGGATTTTTAGTAGTGGCAGCTGCAACCCCTTTAGGACCCTGGGAAATAGTTTCTGGGTCAGCAGAGTGTGCCTTGTAAAGGAAATGATGTGAGTCCGGGACCCTGTAGTACCTATCGGGTTTAACAGGAGCCGGAGGAAGGGTGTCAGGGGTAGTGCTAGACTCAGAATACACATCATCAATGACACTTAAAACAGGAGGAATAGCCAAAGGTCTATGCTGAGGTAAATGGAGAAAGGTCCTTAATCTCTTCCTGGAATCTGAGAATTCCTGGCCCTGCCGTTGGAAATGCTCTCTCATGGAGTGAAGGGTCTCCCCAAAGGACAGCTCTTCAGGAGGGGAGGCAGAGGGAATGGATTCCTCTGCATCAGAATCCTCATAGGCAGTGAAGGCCTCCTCCTGGTAATCTGATAGAGCAGAGCCATCAGAGGCCTCATCAGAGGACTGAGGATCAGCGGACTCAACCCTGGGCCTTCTGTCTAGAGGGGGTTGAGAGCCCCTGTCCGGATGAGGCTGAGATCCCCTGATTAAGGAAATAAGGTCCTCAGCCAAACTTAGTATTTGTGAACCTGTAGTGGATCCCTGAGGAATAGTCTTGGGAGGCAGAGTTTTTTGTTGCTTAGCAGCTTTAGCCCTAGTGAATGCTTTAATGGACATGGATGCAGGGGGCCTGGCTGCTCCACGTGCTTGGGTAGCCTTGTCTAAGGGAATGGTGTCGGTAGATTCCTGAACACCAGTTTCCGAGGGGAAATCCATAACAGACTCAGAAGAAACCTCCGGGGCCTAGGCTGTCGGTTGTACCGTTTCCACGGTCGGAAGTACCAAGGACTCTGTTTCAGCCGAGACCGAGACACTCGCGGTAGGCCTAGGTGTGGTTTCAGCCGAAACCACGGTCCACGTGTGTCGGTCCTTGTCCTTCCGTTTTTTGGTTAAATGAGAAGTCGGAGTCTCCGACGGCATTTTATAAGAGAAACTAGCCCCAAAAAATTCCTCTGCAAACTCCGACCGACGCCTAAGAGTGCGTCGATTAAAGGAGGCACAGGCAGAACAGGCAGAGACGTCGTGGTCTGGGCCTAGGCAAGGGAGGCAGTAGGAATGGAAATCCTTATGAGGTATTTGTTTCCCACAAGTCAAGCAATTATTAACTTTAAGCGTTTGATCTGACACCAGCTGAGGAAAGAGTCCCCAACGGGGTACTTAGCTTTTTGAAGTCTTCGGTAGCTGAATTTACAGGAGCTGGCCGACCGGCACTTGCGAACTGCTTCTGCTTCGGGCACCACGCGGCAAGAAAGACTGAGGAAAGGTGGCGTCGGCTGACTCTTTTATACCCCAGGCGCTCTGACGTCGGGGAAAGGGCGACATCAGCGGACGCCGGACCCAGACTTTGGAATCCGGCCGACCAAAGGGCTGCCTGAGGCAGGACAACCCATATTGTAAGGACTGCAGATGCATCCTTGAAGGACATCTGTCCTTATCCTGCACCCTAGAAGACCTGTTCCTGAGAAGGATTGAGGGAGGATTTCTTGTAACTGACAGTGCACCCCAGACTTAGAAGTAAGCTGATGGTTACCTAAAGATTCTTCAGCAGATTGTTCTGGATGAATGGATTGAATGAGCTGGTCCGTCCAGGCAAGGATAAATATGTATTCCTTGAAATATGCAAAAGGCAATAACAGGAGCCAAACATTTTGGGAATACACTTGGGGCCATGGAGAGTCCAAAGGAAAAAGCACAGAACTGAAAATGAGAAGAAGCAACAGAAAATGCAAGTATTTCCTGAAAAGGGGATGAATGGGATATGAGTCTTTGATATCCAGAGACACCAGAACAGCCTGAGGCAGTAGAAGTGGGAACAAGATTTAGAGGGAGAACATGTGGAAGGTAGGAACCTGCAGAAAGAGGCTGAGGTGAAACATGTCTCGGACAGGTCACCATGGGCCATCCTTCCTGGGAACTATAAACATCCTTGAGTAACAACTCTTCCTCTTTGCTGGGAAGGGACTTTCTGAATGGTTCCCTGTGAAATCAGCTCCCAACGTACCCGAGAGAAAAGAGGAAGCTGGTCTTGAAGTGGTTGAGGGATACCAATAAAAGGGAATGGACTTGCAAACCAAGTAATATCCATTTTGGACATTTGAAAGCACCCATTTGTCTGTAGTAATGTTTTTCCAAGAGGAAAGGGAGAGACACAGGCACTGGGAAAGGGGAATATTTGTAAGAATGGGCAGGTAGTCACAGACTACCTGGTTTGTCTGGAAAGGGGGACTTTTGTGCAGTGGCAGGCAGAGTCCTGGAAAAGCCTGGTTTGCATGGCCCCTTCTTGGAAGCGAATCCAGGGGTACAGGGCTGTTTCCTCACAAAATGTGCCTTGGAAGGATAATTCCTGTGATACTTAAGCATACTTTTGTGTCCCCAGTTTCTAAGTTCCTGTGACCCCTTCCCTTTTTCTTGAAGATATTTGAAAAAGGGAGTAACATTAGCTCCAAAGAGGGCAGAATTATCAAGAGGTGCATCCATAAGTTTTGTCTTGCTATCATTATAATCTCAACCAAGAATATCTTCTTAGGAGCGAGCCAGATGCAGATGATCTGGCAGATGCATCACAGCTGCCCTTAATTAAATCATAAGTCACTTGGGAAGAGACTGTCAAGAGGGAGGAAAGCTGAACCTTAGCTGCAGAGTCTGGAAGGTCTGACAGCAGTTGTGAAGCCTGACAAAGCAGGGTCAAAACATATTTGTTCATGTGTGTTATTTTTTATTTTATTTTTTTATTTTGCATTTTGTTTACCGGGAAAGTCCATTGGGCCGAAAATGAAAAGCTTATTGTACAGTTTTACAATAAAAAAAAAAAAAAAAAAAAAAAATCAACCCTTTGCAATTTATACATAGCTCAAAATAAAAATCAACAATTTGTAACTTGTACATAGTTTAAGAATAAAAACAAGGCAAAAACAAAATGGTAAGGAAAACATTTGTGGGATATGTCAGAGTACTCAGAGGATACAAAAAATAACAGTGCATGAATACTACATACCATTTGAGGAGTGAACTTTAATAAAACATATTTAGGAAATATTAAGAACAAGGCACTTAGGAGGGTAAGGCCTTGCAAGTTCTTAAGTGAGGTGAAATGGGGGGAAATAAGTAGCAAGAGAAAAAGGTAGAGAGAAGCATTCCCAGTGAGGAGAGAGATGGGAATAGAGCAAGTTTTTAAAGGTGGAATGGTTGTAGGTAGTTCAAATGTGAGGAGGAAGGAAATTCCACAGTCGTGCTAGGGAAAAAGAAAAGACTTGCCCCTGGAGTACGTACAGACTTGTACACTTCCAGGAGGTTCTGATTGTTGGACATTAGTCTGTTAGGCTGATGCATTTTGAGGGTGGTGGAGAGTGTGGTTTGATAATTAATGGCCCTGAAGGCCAGTGTAGACTTTTTTTTACCCAGTCTCTCCATCATCTTACTGTCTATCAGATGAAAGTATGGTAGTGGAAGGCAAAAACGTTGAAGGTCTATCAGCAGATACTGAGATAATAGCAGCATCTGTAGGAGGACATTTAAAATGAAATTTACTGCCCTTTGGCACCTTGTAAATACTATCTGACCTTTAAGGGTTAGGAGGTTGAGAGTCAAGTGCTTTGGATGCTGACATGAAGGCATCGAAAAGGGCAGGCAACACAGTAGGTATAGGGGAAGGGGAGTCTATCTGTGAGAGATCATAGCACTTCATTTGTACCTCTGAGACTTGAGACAAGTCCCATTTAAAGTCTCTCATCCTAGAAATGGTCTCCCCAAAAGATTTTCTCCTCAGGAGGGTCAGTACCATTTGACTCTACTTCAGGGAAAGCATAACGCAAAGGAAAAGCTGAGTGGAATAACACAAAGGAAAAGCTGAGTGGAATAGGCCAGAGACTCTGCTGAAGAGGAAAGTTCCCATTCAGAAGGCTCCTGCTCCAAATTAGAATGTCTTGGGACACAACTGGGAGACTCCAGGAGAAGAGAAACAGCAGCTGTAAGTCAGAAAGCCATAAAGGCATTAAGAATACCCAGAGAAAAGTCCTGCCAGTCTTCAGCAGGGTCCTAAGGAGGTGACACATTAGCTTTCCTTTCCTTTTTTGAGAAAGATAGAATAGTTGTGTAAAATCTTACCATAACCATAGATGTTCTTCTCATACATGTTGCAGTATTCCAAACTCTTGGATTATCCTATGCTTGCTACCTGAATGTCCAATCCAGTACACAAAAGTTTATAGTCACGGCTGGGTACAAGGGACATCTGACGTTAGCCTAGGGGGAGGCGTGGGCCGCCAAAAAGTCGTCTACCTTTTTCAAGAAAAATGAATGAATGCCCCCCCCCAGTCCCAGAATAGCTGTACAAGTCCTGTGAAGTCAGCAGTCAGAAGAAGAAGAAAAAGAAGAAGAAAGGCAGGGAGTAAGAATACTGCAATATGGAAGAATGGAGAAGGACATCTATGGTTATGGTAAGATTTATTTTATTTTTATTTATTTTTATAGGTAGGTATAGGTAGGGGGGTATGGATAACTAGGCTAGCCCTGGCCTAACCTACTCCCCACTATTGCCCTGCCCCTTCCTTCTGCACTGTCTATCCATTTTCCTGTGCCTATCCCCCCAAGTCAAGGCCATAGATCATTCCCCGGGTTTTTTCCTTGTGAGTGCATACAAGATTTTTTCTTTAAGAGTGCTTTTGATCCAGAGTATTGGGATATATGGATATAGATCTGGAGTTTGAATCCTTCTCATCTATCCAGGACAAAGGTTTAAGGTCCCTAGTTTATGTAGGTAGGTGTGTAGAGGTCCGAGCTAAGTGGGAGGGATTGGGATTTCTTTAAGTGGAGCATGTCTTAGCTTTGTATGTTAGGCAGAGATATCGCCTCAGTAGGCTGATATCACGACCTGATAAGTAGCTGGAGTTTTGGCAGTCTGTCTGAGCATCTGTTTGTTGATGGCGATAATCCTCTTTGTGAGATCATTCTTTTCGACCTTTGTTGTTGTGTTAGGTCTTGTAGGGTAGTTACATACCGTTGTACTCTAATAATGAATCCTGATGAATGAAAGAATGGAACAATGACCTCTTTTTTTCCTGGATGATTTTTTTTTGATGGAGGTGTGCTGAATTCCATGTCCCTGTGATTGTCTGTGGTGACTACTAGGTTATGGGAGAGACTACTGTCCACCTGTGTCCCAAGGTCTCATCCAACTAGTCTATATTGTTAGAACAAACCGTCTATGTGGTGAGTACATGGGTACAGAGTTTTACCAAAGGGATGACAATGCACTTTTTGGTTGAGAGCTTTTCCATGGCAGTGCTTCAGGGGGGATTCTTGTTGATAGGCCCCTTTTTTGTAGGTTGTTCACAGTGGGAAGTCTTGATACGTGCTGTCTATTGGTTGAGCATGTTGTTGAACTTTGTTAGCCAAAAGTTTTCAAGTTGGAGAGACCTTAGAACTGAAGAGGATACAGATCCACTTGGACCTGGTGAACCCTGGTGTTCTATTCTTGTCACTTGTTGGATGTAGTTTGGATCAAGTCTGCTACTTTTTTTCTGTGTATGTAAGCAGAGTTAGAGCCCAGTTTTTTGAGGCAGTCTATATAGGTTTATACCTAAGGAGTTATGTGAATTCTTTAGGAGATGGGGGATGGGAGAAAGTTGAAAGAGAGGGAGCTGTGTGAACCACCTTACCCTCATCTACAGCTTTGGTGACCGCTTCAAAGTAGTCTATCAGGTTTAGGAGACATGATCTGTCTTTTACAAACCAAACTGGATAGGGTCCAGAGTTTGGACATTACCAGTGTCATTGTTTATAAGTTCCATTATGACACGTTCCACAGTCTTGCAGACCAGGCTCGTCAGGCTAATGGGGCGGTAGTTCCCGGGGTCCATGGTGGCTCCCCCTTTGTGGAGTGGGATAACCATTGCTGTGTGCCACTCAGTGGGCACAAAGCCTGAGGTGAGGCTATGACTGAACATGGTACTTAGGTGGGGTGCCAGTTTGTTCTGTAGTTCATGTAGAACGCAGCCTGGGATGTTGTCAGGTCCCATGGATGCAGTGTTCTTAGCTTTATAGTGTTTTTTTTTTACCTGTGCAGCCATGATTACAGGAACTTTGCACTTGTGTTGGAGTATTCCAAACTCTTGGCTGAGTGCAAAACTCAGAGGGAAGAAGGGTAGTGGTGGTACGGAACTGTTCTCCATGAAGGATTGTCCTAGCAAACCCCACTCGATCTGGAGATGTGATCCAACCTGTGGTGCTGAGTGAAGGTATGGACAGATGTCTATGTAGCTGCCTCCAGAATGGATGCAGTATTCAGTCCTTTGAAAAAAGCCCTTGATGAAGCCATGTCTGTAGTGGAGTGGGCTTTCATTTTTGCATTAGGTTGTTTCTCATGGAATATGCAGCAAAAGAAAATAGCCTTGGAAATCCAAGCAGAAATGGTCTGTTTTGTCACAGTCTTTCCCACAGCCCTGGGGTGAAAGGAGACCAGCTGCTCAGATTCCCTAATGGCATCACAGCTGCATCTAAATAAATATATAGTAACTTCAGAAGACAGGGAAATTAGACTGGAAATTTGAGTCTTGGAAGGTAAGTCAGGAAGGTCAGCTAAAAGCTTGGTGACCTGGGTCAAAAGAGCCAAAGAATATTCGGACGTATGCGTCTGGTAATTTACTGCCCTAAAGGCAAAGTAGCAGAAGTATATATCTTCTTACCAAGGTGCTCTATCGGTTCTCCCGTTCGATTCTAGGCTGGAGCGTCTTCTGTGTGGAGTCTGCATTTCCTCCCCACAGTCGAATAACGCTAAATCATGCAGGTAGGTGCGAGTGTTAATGGACGTGCCTTCGTTGAAGGTTGGGCATCGGGCTGGCAACCTGGCACCAGAAAAATCCACTGCCAATCATGAGCAGACCGGAGCTCCATGTGGCGACCTCTAACCGGGAAAAGCCGAAAGAAACAACTAAGGCACTCTAAGGCCTTACTGTCCTTGTCTGTGGGAAGGACAGAGGGTAAAGGAAAGTAGTTTGGATGGCTTGTCTGCTGAAACTGATAGTGGCAGGGTCAACAAGGTATTTTATCAAAAATGTTGCCCCTTCAGGGACCTTGTAAAACCTGTCAGGCCTTCTAGGGGCAGGTGGTTGTCAATCAGGACTAGCAGAGGCAGCATTAAAAGCATCCAAGAAAGTTGGTAACACTGGAGGAATTGCAGAAGGAGCAGGACTTTTCATTTGCAGAAGCTCATAGTATCTTTTTTGGATCTCTGACATTTCAGAAGAATCCCACTGAAAAGGTTTTCTCATTTTAGAAATTGTCTCCCAAAGGTGAGGTCCTCTCCTGTGAAGTCAGCCTCAGGAGATTCGTCCTCTGAGGAAGCACACCCAAGAGCAGATGGCATCGGAGAGACAGAGGAGTCTGAGGTGTCCTCAGCTTCAGGTTGGATAATTTCCTCAGCCTGAGGCCTGGGAGTGATAGCAGGAGGCACACTGAATTAAACACTGATGAAGGGACATTCTTTGGTTTTAATAAAGAGAGCGTTTTTTATTCTATTTGTTTTTCTTAGATATTCATCGTGCAAAGGATAGAAGAAACTTAGAACAGTGGTTGGAGTTGGATTTTTTTTATTCATAGTGATAGCAGGAGGACCAGCCTGTGGGGAAACAGGCATGGCAGGCCTTAGCACCATAAAGGCATTAAACAGGCTCTAGGAAAAAGCCTGCCAATCAGGTTGGCTTTCAGCAGGAGGGGGAGATGTTTTGTTTCTTTTTAAGTGAAGGCCTAGAAGGTATAGGCCCTAATGAAGGCCTAGGCTCTGCAGGAGGTCCAGATTCTGTTTGCTGTGAAGCAGTGGAAGGGCCTGTCTGTGCAGCCGTAAGAAGCTGAGGTTCCCGGCAATGTCTGCAAGCCCTTCCCAGATGTGCCTTCTGCCCTAGGTTCTGCGGCCCCCAAAAGGTTACCTGGTATACCTGTTTTGGCAGACTCACAACATTCTTCCAGGTGAATGCTGGCCACAGGAGGGATAAAGTGAAGGAGGGCAGCAGCAATTTGAGGCCTGGAAACCTTGGCCTTCTTTTTGGGTGGTTTTATGGACAGACCTTGGTCTGATGAAGTCTGGTTATAGATACCAGGCAAAAGCGCTAACCCTTTGTGAAATAAACTTGGATGCTTATTTGGTGTTCCCTGACTCTGCTTGGTAGAGTCTGTTTTTATTTCTTCCATCCCTAACACTCAGTGTTTAAGACGCTGGTTGTCTAAGTAAATGTTCGCGGTGTGCAGATGACTGCAGTGGGTCTTAGGAATGAAAGTCTGACAGATCGCACAAGTAAGATGGTCGTGAGTAGGCCCTAGACAGAAAAGGCAGAGTTCGTGGGCATCCTTATGGGGGATCTGATGACCGCACCTGCACTTTCCCTTCCTGGTTGACATGTAACCTAAACAGACATGCGGTGACAAAAAGGAATCAGAAACCGCCGCTATGGGGTATTTATCTTAGAAACTAGAAGATCCGATGGCAAAGATGGCAAGAAGCACTGATGTTCGAATGGCAGCAGAGAAGTTCTGAGGAAAGGTACATGCAAATGTCACTTTTATGGCAAACACTCCCTAGGCCAGCATCAGACATCCCACATACTTAGCAGTGACTACAAGCTTTTCTATACTGGCTGGAAGTTCACGTATCAAGCAGAGGATAACCCAAGAGTTTGGAATACTGCAACTTGAGAATAGAAGGACATCTGCCTTAGGCTGACAGAAAGTGACCAACGTAGGCTTACCCTCCGATACAGATGTCCGAGTCTCTTCACTGGCTATGTAAAGAGAAGTACTTCACTGGGCGTCCGAAGAGATGAGCAGTGGTTCCTCCTTACCAGCCTGAGTGGATGTCTGAGAGACCTCTGTGGACGTGCTAATGGCAATTTCCTTAGTGGCCTCCAAAATGGTACCCACTGCAGGGAAAGATCCAGCAACAGGTATGGACCTCCAGGCCTTAATCAACCTCAAGAGGGATGTCCAGATTCAGAGGTGCAGCCAAATATTCAGGCCTAACTTTTTTGACCACCTTATTTGGACACTCACCAGATGGACCCGATAATCTCCATAGCAAGTGCAAGTTGCTTAAGTCTCTGGTTCTCCAGATAAATATTTAAGGCAGAACTGTGGAGCATCTTGGGGACAAATGCCTGACAAATCTCGCATGCCTTGTAATGGTGTGCAGACCGTAGACATAACAGACACTGGTCAGACACTGGTCATGATTATGTGTGTGTGGAATCGGTCTTCCACAATGGCACTTGCCTTTCTTGGATGACATGAACTTCAAAAAACATGCAGTAGCAGTAAGTGAATACAAGAAAAATCTCCACTAGGGCACTTATCTGAGAACAGCAGTCACTCGGCGATCAGATGAATGAGAGAAGATGGCATTTGGACTGGCGGCACAGAGTTCTAAGGATGCTATAAGCAGATATCACTTTTATGGTCTACACTCCCTGCTGCCTTCATGTGACATCCCATGTACCTTGCAGCAGTAAAAATCTTTTGTACATTGGCCGGATGTTCGGGGCGGCTAGGCGGAAAATCCCCCATGTTATGAATAATGCAACATGGGAATAGAACGACATCAAGTATGTCTCTCAGAGAAAACCACTTCTCTGGAACTGGCTTTGAAAATTCACCCCTGGCCTCGCACTTATGCCCCCAATGGACAGAAGCAGCCTATAAATGCATGATCACAATAAGTGCCAGCCTACATATACCCCTTAGAATAATCTTTGTTATTAAACATGGGCACATTTGTGATTCATGGCTAGCCTTAAAAAGGCTTCCGTGGTCATTAGTCTAGTATTCACACCTATGAACCAGCAACATTAAAGAAAAAAACTACTCCTGTACGTGCTAGCAATGGATCCATTCCCTTGCCATCGGATAGAACGAATGGTGTCTTAGTCCGAGAACCAACGAATGTGACTGAAAATTTGAACACAAACGCGTTCATCGGAATTAACCGCTGGTTAGCTGAAAGCTTTTCTTTTCAACGGCATGTCTCTACCGTGAACAGCGATGACATAAACAATATTGGCAACAATTTTGAGGTAAATACTCAACCAGAAATAGTTTTAAAGCTTCAAAAGTTTGATAAACTTTTAGTTAAAACGAAGAAATTGCAATTGGAAGTTAATTATTTTAACGAATGTCTGGCCTGTAATGTGATACCTAAGGGGTTGAGACACTACCAATTCCCCACAGGGTTAGTGAATAATTCTGATTTCCATAAGGAATTACTTCAGTTATTTGAGCGGAATGGAGCTGATTTGTTAAAGCTCATGGTTAAACACTACACTGTGTGGTTGAACGAGTTGAACAATGAAATTATTTCGCTGGATTCATCTATTAAAATTAATACTGAATTTGAAAGGTATAAGTTTGAATATGAGCGCTGTTTCAATAGTGTTAATCAATATTTGGGGAAACTTAGGCTAAACAAAATTAAAAAACTTGAAAGGGATTGTTTAGCTTATGAAAATGGAACTGCTTACCCACAGCCCCCCAGTTCACAAGTTTGGCATCATCCGCTATCTAATAGTGGTGAACAAACAGGAGCAGTGCAAAGAGACAATGTTCCAATTAAACCTAATGTAAGGTTTCAAAATCATGTAGGTTTGCCTAATTCTGATCCCACTAATGATAGTGGGCCTGCTGTAAGAAGAAGTGAACGTTTGCAGAACCGGAACAACACCAACAGGGCAAATGCATTTAATGGTCAGCAGGCACTACCCAACAACTATAATCAGGTTTTTTACGAGGGTCACCAACAGTGGGCTATACCGAAACAAAGGAACAAAGTTTACTACAACAAAATGAGGGGCCCAAAAACAAGGTGAACTGTGAAGCTGTATCCATTGATCCCATTTTGACTGAATGTTCACCTAGCGAATTTACAGAACCTGACATTCTTATTGATAATGTGGTGAGTTTAAAAGAACAACAACTGATGGCTCATGCAATACAAGTTGATAAACTTGATAATATTAAACTTGATGTTTTGGGGGACGTGCAGTTACTAACTGTCTAGACCAAGTGACTTCTGACTGTGATTTAGTTAGTATTAACACTGATGAGAGTTTCACCTCTGATATTTATGTGACTGGGGTAGTTGATGTACCTATCAGTGATGAACATAATTTAGTAATGAGGATGCCTGACATCACACTGAATAGTACTGGTGATTTTAAAATTTATAACTTTTCATCTGTGACTCTGCCGGATGAACTCATCGAACTACTAGCTAAAGGTTACACATACGTCCCTAAAAATAAGATGGACTTAGTTAATACAACCATAGATATTAAACTTTTCTCTAGAAAATTGAACTTTAATTTGATGATGGGAGGTTATGAAGGGAGTAATACTAACATTAACCCTTTTTGGGTATCAAGTACATTTAACCCCCCACTTCACCCTCTTATTCAATTTTTTGAGACAATGTGTGAACTGGATTTAAGACATAAGGCGAAATATTCTAGTAACGTTGTAACTAAGAATAAAGAGTGTGATTTGATAGAATTTGTTCGAACTCACAACTTACGTGTGTGTAAACCAGACAAAGGAGGAGAGGCTGTGATTTTTGACCAGGACGATTACTTAAATAGGATGAACTCCTTGGTAAATAACTCAGCATATCAAGTTAGTTCAAGATCTGAAACAAACAAGGTATACTCCAGCATTAAGAGTAGTATTGAGGATATGTTCATTGAAGGCAGATTACATGAGGAACACTACCAATATATGTTGATTTTATACCCAAGATATCCTAAAATTTTTGGTATACCCAAAATCCACAAGGATGAGTCCCATCCACCAATGCGCCCTCTAGTGGATAGTTGGGGATCACCTACTTATACTTGTGCGAAAGTGGTGGATTCCATCCTTAAAAAATACCTTGTGGACGAGGTACAAATTTGTAAAGATTCTTGGTCATTTTTGGATAAAATTAACACTTTAGACTTTGATTGTAACTGTAATTTTTTAACAGTGGATGTCAAAGACTTGTACACCTGTATTCCTCATGCTATAGCCACTGAATGGGTAGCGGCTATGCTCAAAAAGAAGAATGCCCCTTTTAAGGAAATCTCTTTGGCCATTGAACTTCTGGAAATAATCTTATATAACAACTTTTTTATTTTAGGGGACAACTTTTACCTACAGAAAGTAGGAATAGCTATGGGCTCCCCATGTGGAGCAAGTGTGGCTAACATGGTGATGGCATTTTGGGAGGGCGAGTACGTCTTTAAAAAACTATGAACTGATGGACAAAATTCGTTTTTACACCAGATACCTAGATGATATTTTTATAATATTCGAAGGAGATGAAACAGTAGGTGAGGAAATTGTTGAAACGTTAAATTCTACAACAACTTTCTTAGAATTTACATCTTCTTTTAGTACCAGGGCAATTGCGTACTTGGATATTTGGTTAGCAAAGAACCTCGAATTGAAGGCTTTTGTATCTACTATACATAGAAAAATTACATACTCAAACTCACTATTGCATTACACAAGCTGTCACCCAAATTTCCAGAAGAGGTCAGTGGTTAAAGGGCAACTCGTGAGAGCTGCCCGAATAGTGAGCCTTGATGTAGATTTTAGAAATGAATGCGAATATCTGAAATCTATGTTTATATTGAGGGGTTATCCATCCACACTAATTGACTCACTAATAGAAGAAATAACTTTCAAAAGAAACATAGGAGTATTTAAACCTTTACTTAATAAAATTCCCCCAATACCTGTAATGGGTGAACAGCATAATTTAAATGTCTCACTAAATTCATCAGATTTAACGGTTAACGTGTTACATGATAAGTTACCTGCCACTAGAGAGAATCACCCTAGACTTATTTTGACGTTTAGTATTGATAGTTACATGATAATTGATCTTATTAGAAAGAATTGGGAGATATTTAAAACTGATCCTTTGTTGTACAACAAACTGGGATCTAGGCCTGAAATTACTTTTAGGAAAGGTGGTAACTTGAAAAAACTACTTGAAAAACCTGCACCCAGGTTTGTTAAAACCCCAGGAACTTTTAAATGTCAAAATTGTAATAGATGTAGCACTATTTTTGAGTCTAACAGGTTTACTATTTCTGATAGAACTTATTTTGTGAAACATAGAACTAATTGTAATTCTCGAATGGTAGTCTATTTAGCTATGTGCCAACAATGCCCAGGGTTCTACGTAGGTAAGACCGAACGTAGACTACAAGACAGAATTTATGAACATTTATATGCAATAAAGAAGGGAAGGTTAGAGAACGCATTAGCGAAGCATGTGTCATTATATAAGGATCATTATTTTAAGTTTATAATAATTGATCAAGTTTTGAACAATGTTCAGAGTGTTCCCCTTCATTTACTGCTGGAAGAGAAAGAATTGATGTGGCAGATAAAATTGAACTCTTATGCATTTCCAGGGCTTAATGACCTGTGTTCAATTAGTTGTCTTTTGAAACTAAAAAACTTGAGACGTTAATTTTTAATTTTTACTTTATGTCTGTAACAAGAAGGGAGTATAATGGATCTAGTTTAAATGTTAGCTTTTCATTTTAGGTATAGGTTAGAAAATCTATGTATATATGAAGAAAGGGTTCGTTATATAAACTGTGACACTAAAATATTATAATATGAAAAATTTTTTAAAAACTTATTTGTTTAGTTAATGTATTATTATTTTATCATTTTGTATTGATTTTATTGTGATATTTTTGTATTTTAATTAATCGGCCAGTAATATCTTTTAATTAATGTCAGCTGATGCCTTTTATAGTATTTAAAGATGGCAGTCTAAAGTTATTTGTATTGTTCTGAGGAAGTCTACTGATGACAGTAGACGAAAAGCGCTTCAACTTTGATTAAAGTGTTTGTGTCAACCTTGGATTTATTCGTGGACTTGGATTGTGACAACTTTCTTGGTGTTTGCTACAGTTTGTGACTTCGTGTGCTGTCTTGTTACTTCACATTTGTGATTCATGGCTAGCCTTAAAAAGGCTTCCGTGGTCATTAGTCTAGTATTCACACCTATGAACCAGCAACATTAAAGATGACGAGACATCTGACCAAGTATCAGTGGCAACAACGTTCTGAATTATGGCATCTGCAATTCTTTTTTATACCTGTATGCTTGAGCAGATGTACAGTGTAAGAAGGCAGCACAGCCTGTCACTGCCAAGACTCATTCCATATTACAACAATGATCAAATGATGATCACCAAACCCAACAATAGTAGATGTGTTGGGTGAATCGCCAAACTTTGCGGAGTGGACTAAAGTGGTAAAACTTACCAAGCAACATAAATTAGAAACCAGAAGGTAATTACCATCATTCTGCTTTCTCTGCATCGAAGAAAACACAATGGAAATGTAATTCTTTAGGGTATGCGTATGTACAGCCAGAGTTCAAACTGTGCAAAAGGAAGACAGCAGCATAGCTTCACACAGCAAATGGGCTGCCAGTCTAACCTGATTAGGTTTTATACTTCGGCTGTTTTCATTTTCCAGTGCATGTCACGTACCTGCAGCTCAGCAAGGGCTTCAATACATACTCCGAGAAGATTGGTGGATATATTAAAAAGGCATGGATTGTGGTACACAAAGGACGTGGACATGGAACTAATCAACCAACAAGAGGCAGAGAGCAGCAGACAGGTGAGAAGCTAGTGTCTAGGTGATATCAAGGTTAGTTCAGGAGACAGATCCTGTTCAGCAAATCTGTCAGGCATCCCAGCAGAAAGGCAGAATAAGGAAACGCTAATAATTACATAAATAATGGAGGCACTGGCTAATACTGTGGAAGAATGGTGTAATGAGCCAAAGATTTGCTGTACAGCTATTGACAGGTGGAAGCTGGCTTTAAACACAAAAATATGCAAAGCTTACACATTTCTGTATGAGAAGAAATCAAGGGATTGGTGGTACGTTAGCAGGAAGAACTAATATCAGGCAGATAAAAGAACATCTGTATATTACTGTTATGCCCGCACATGTAAACACAAATGCATGCACACACACAAAAATATAAAATCAAAGCCTATCCAAAAGGAAAAGCCACCAACATAACACTTTCTACCCTCTCACATTTTCCACCTTCCTCATTTCACAGAAAGTACAGTTATGACACTTAACATAAATGTAGATGTTCCAGTGCATTCACTGTTGCAGTCATCACACTTGGGTTATCTGCCTACAGGTAGCCCTCAGTTAGCCCCAATACCAGAGTCTTGGGATTTCTGCATTGGATGATGTAGCCTCTTCCATGACGTCAGGTCATCAGGGGTATAAAACACGCAGCCGCTAGCATTACGTCAGTTTTTCTTGCACCAGATGTCAGTAGCCCCCAAAACAGGAAGCAATTACATGGTGTGGAACACCTCCAGTAAAAAGTAAATACCATAAGATACGGCGAAAAAAGAGGATAGGTAGAAAGTATAGAAAAATCAGGGGGCTGGAGGGAGGGTAACCAGGACTGCAAAAGTGTATACACTCAAGTATCTACATTTATGGTAAGTGTACACAACTGTACTATGTTTTGTGTTTCATTGTTGCAGTCATCACACTCGGGTTGATTCCCAAAGCTGAGGAAGGGTGAAGGCAGTCAAGAAGAATTAGGGCTGATCAGCAGGCCTTGCAAGACTGCTGTAGCAAATCCAGCTCTGGATTTAGAAAAGATAGGCAAGTGGTAATGCTTGGTGAAGGTGTGCATAGAACTCCAGGTTGCAGCTTCCAGGATGTCCCTGGTAGGGACTCCACTGAGAAATTCTGTAAAGGTTGAAGTAGCCCTAGTGGAATGGGTTCGGATTCCCTGTGGGGTAGGTTTTCCATGGTGTTTGCAGCAGAAATGGATGCAGTGTGCTATCCATTTAGAGATGGTTTGCTTTGAAATGAACTTGCCCTCTGCCCCTGTAGCAAAACTGACTAGCAGCTGGTCAGATTTTTTGAAAGGTTTAGTCCTGTCAAGGTAGAACCAGAGCTGCCTGTGCACGTCCAAGGAGTGCAGGATCCTTTCACCTTTATTCTGAGGATTAGGGAAAAAGGTTGGTAAATGGATGGATTGGTTTAAAGCCACACTGGATACCACCTTGGGCATAAATAATGGGTTAGTCCTGAGGGATACCCTGTCCGCATGGAAGATAATGAAGGGTTCCAAAGCCATAAGCACCTGCAACCCAGACACTCTTCTTGCTAGCGATGGCTAGAAGTAAGGCTGTTTTCCAAGAGAGGAATTTTAACTCTGCTGTAGCAGCAGGCTCAAAGGGGGGAAGCGTGAGCTTCTCTAGTATGAAGTTAAGGTCCCAGACTGGAGTGGGAGCTCTCCTCGGGGGTCTTAAGATCATTAGCTCCTCTCAGGAACTGCTTGACAAGAGGGCGAGAGAAGAGGGGTGGGCTCAGTATTGTTATGAGGTGAGATGGCAGAGGCATGAATCTTAATTGAAGAGAAGGATAGGCCTTTGTGGAGTAGTTCTGCTAGATAATCTAGGATTTGAGGTAAGGTGGGCCAGGATGTGTCCTTTCCCTGAGACTGGCTCCAAGAATAGTATCTTTTCCACTTTTCTGAACAGGATTTCCTAGTACTAGGCCTCCTGGATGACATCCAGCACCTGTTTGCTGAGGGTTGCTGGTGATGTATTCATGGAATGAGCCAGGCTGCTAGGTTCAGGGTTTGCAGCGAAGGGTGCAAAATCTGGCCCTCCTGCTGGGACAGCAGGGAAGGGGTCTGATGCAGGTACTGCCGCTCCTTCACTTTGTCCCTCCTGTGGCACTGCTGTCAGACTGCGTAAAAGTGGGTACCAGTGCTGGCGTGGCCAGCCTGGTGGAATCAGGAGTGTCCTTGGCCTGTCCGATCTTTAGTACTTTTGAGAGTAGGGGCAGAGGGGGAAAGGCATAGATTGAGAGGTTTTCCCATGTAAAGGATAGGGCATCCACTTTCCATGCTTGGCTGTGGGGAGTTCTGGTGCAAAATTTGCTCAATTGATGGTTCTGGGGGGGAAGCAAAGAGGTCCACCTCTGGTGTCCCCCGCCTGTGGATTAGAAGCTTGAATGAGTTGGGCTCCAGTTTTCACTCGTGTGGATCTATTAGATTTCTGCTTGTCGTCTGCCAATGAATTTTGTTCGCCAGGCAGGAACTGATCGTGCAGGTGCACTTGATTACTCAAGACTGTGTTCCACAGAGCCATGGCTAACCTGCAGAGTGGGTAGGAAGGAGTTCCCCCCTGCTTATGTACCACATAACTATGGTGTTGTCTTGCCTTTATCAAGAGTTGTCCTGGAAGGATAAGGTATTTGAAGGCTGTCAGAGCATTCTGCATAGCTAACATTTCTTTTTGACTGATATGCAGGTGCATTTGTCTTGGGCTCCATTTGCCTTGAATGTATTTGCCTGTCATGTGAGCCCCCCATGCATAGTCTGTTGTCAGAGTTTGGGCAGCAGGGGGGGTTGAGTGAAAGGGAGTCCCTCATTGTGGTAGCAGGCCTCTGTCCACCAAAGGAACTCTGTCCTTAGGCAAGGAATGACAGGAATCACTGTTTCCAAGTTCTTTGAATGTTGAAACCAGAGTCTTTTTAAGTACCATTGACGTTTCCTTATATGCAGTCTAGCATACAGAATTAGGAGAATGCATGAGGCCACGACCCTAGGGCTTGCAGTATTTTTTCGTGCAGATAGCTGGGTTTGGGTGGCCAGTAGTTTGTCAAGTAAACCTGTTTTACTGGAGAGAAGAATGCCAATTGGGAAGTTGTGTTAAAGCATGCTCCCAAGAATACAATTTTTTTGGCTGGGTACCAGATGTGATTTATTTTCGTTAATGGTATATCCCAAACAAGTTAGGAATCTCTTTACAAATGTCAGGTGCTAAAGTAGCAATTCCTGGCTGTCTGCCTGAATAGGGCAATCGTCCAAGTACGGGTAAATTTTAATTTTTCTCTGCCTGCAGTATGCAATGGCTGGAGCCAGGCATTTTGTGAATACTCTGGGCAAAGCAGATAAGCCAAAGGGAAGTGCAGAGAACTGATAGTGCATAGAGCCTGCCCTGAAACGTAGATATTTCCTGCAAGATTCCCTTATGGGGATGTACAGATAAGTTTCCTTTAAAGTCTAGGGTGACCAGCCAGAAGTCCTTGGCTAGCATAGGAAGCAGCTGTTGGAGAGTAAGCTTCTTGAATTTTGGTACCACCAGGAAGATGTTGAGAATTGACAGATCCAGGATAGGACGCCAAGAGTTTTCTTTTCTGGGCACCAGAAAGAGTCTGGAGTAGAAACCCTGCCCCCTTTGCTCTGTTGGAACAGGTTGAATAAAGTACAGTTTTGTACCTACCATAAATGTAGATGTTCGAAGATCCACATTGCTGCAGTCCTTACACTTGGGGTAGTCCGCTGTCCTCGGTCGGCCCGAATATCAAAGTATTAGGCTGACGTCGGTCAAGGCGCTTAAGACTGACATCAGGACGTCAGGGTACAAATGCGCATGACCGACGTCATATCCTCAGTCTTTTCTTGCCCCAGATGTCAGAAGACCCTAAACAGAAAGGTCTAAACCAAAAGACAGCAAAAAACAAACAACCACCCTGCACTAATCATATGTACAATATATACAATATCCACAATATTTACAACCCAAACCACACAACCGCCTCTTAACAACAGAGGGGAAGGGTAAATTGGACTGCAGCAATGTGGATCTTCGAACATCTACATTTATGGTAGGTACAAAACTGTACTATGTTCTTCATCTCACATTGCTGCAGTCCTTACACTTGGGTAGAATCCCAAAGCAGAGGTAAGGGAGGATGGCAAAACTATAAAGCAGTAGGAGCTGCCAAAATGCCCTGTAAAATTGCAGTGGCAAACCCAGCCCTAGATTTAGAGTAAAGTGGAAGGTGGTAATGCTTAGAGAAAGTATGCACTGAACTCCAAGTAGCTGCTTCCAAAATATCTTTAGTTGCCACCCCCCTTAAAAAAGCTGTAGAAGTGGCAGTAGCTCTAGTGGAATGAGGCCTAATCCCAGCTGGAATCTCCTTACCATGATGGGAATAACAGAAAGCAATACAACCCCCAATCCACTTAGAAATAGTTTGTTTTGACACAGGCTTGCCCTGAGAACCCAAAGCAAAAGAAACAAACAACTGCTGAGACTGCCTGAACCCTTTAGTTCTGCTCAAATAATATCGCAACTGCCTGTGTATATCCAAGGTGTGCAAAATCTTTTCCCCTTTATTTTGGGGGTTTGCATAAAAAGTAGGCAAATGAATAGCTTGGTTTAAAGCCACACTAGAAACCACCTTAGGCATAAAGGAAGGATTAGTACGTAAAGATACCCTATCCTTATGGAAAATTAAGAAAGGCTCAACTGCCATAAGGGCCTGTAATTCAGAAACCCTTCTCGCAGAGGTAATGGCCAACAAAAAAGCAGTCTTCCATGATAAATATTTCAACTCGGCAGTAGCTGCAGGCTCAAAAGGTTGTAGAGTGAGTTTCTCCAACACAAAATTGAGATCCCAAGCAGGAGTAGGAGCTCTACGCGGGGGTCTTAAATTCTTTGCCCCTCTAAGGAATTGCTTAAACAAAGGATGAGAGAACAATGGTGGATCACAGTCATAGTGAGCAGAAATTGCTGCAGCATGAATCTTAATAGAAGAGAAGGACAAACCTTTGTCCAGTAACTCAGCAAGATATTGAAGAGCCACACTTAAATTAGGCTTAGCAACATCAAATTCCTTTGCTGTACTCCAAAATAAAAATCTCTTCCATTTATCTGCATATACTTTCCTTGTACTAGGCCTTCTGGCCCCCAAAATAACATTCAAAACTTGCTGCGGAAGCTGAGACCCTCCAGGGTTTAAAACAGAATATGCCAGGCTGTTAGGTGAAGAGAGTGAAGTTTGACATTGAGTAAATGACTGTTCTCTTGAGACAGCAGGTGTGGAATCGAAGGCAAAGGCCATGGAGGCTCCCGAACCAGACTTCTCAGTAATGGGTACCAGTGCTGTTGAGGCCAATCTGGAGCTATTAGAATCATCTTTGGCTTGTCCTGTCTGACCTTTAGGAGTACCTTTGGGAGGAGAGGCAGAGGTGGAAAGGCATACACATGAAGATTGCTCCAATTGAAAGAAAGAGCATCCACTTTCCAAGCTGTGGGATGAAACCTTTTGTGCAAAACTTTGGCAGCTGGTAGTTTAGTGGAGAAGCGAACAGATCTATGTCTGGAGTTCCCCATGACACTGTCAATTTCTGAAATACATGAGGATCCAATTTCCACTCGTGGGGATCCATAATTCGCCTGCTCAACACATCTGCTAAGGAGTTCTGTGCTCCCGGCAGAAACCTTGCCTGAAGATTGAGCTGTAAACTGAGAGCAGTCTCCCACAAAATCATTGCTTGTCTGCATAGAGGATAAGAATGTGTTCCCCCTTGCTTGTTGATGTACCACATGACAGTTGTGTTGTCTGTTAGAATCAACACCTGCCCTGGAAGAAGTAAATCCTTGAAAGCTATTAATGCAAATTGGACTGCTAACATCTCCTTCAAGTTGATATGTAGATGTTGTAGTCTGGCAGGCCACGTGTCTTGTATCCACTTTCCATTTAGATGAGCTCCCCAAGCTTTGTCTGAGGCATCTGTCGTAAGAATCTGACTCGCCTCTGGCCGGGTCACAGAGAGTCCCTTGTTTAGGTGACATTCCTGAGCCCACCACAAAAATTCCTTTTGAATGCAAGGTATTATCTGAATGACAGTGTCCATATCTTGGCAGTGCTGTGTCCATACATTTTGAGATACCATTGTAGCTTCCTCATATGCAGTTTGGCATTGGGAAGCACCAGAATACAAGATGCCATGAACCCCAAGGCTTGAAGGACTGTCCTTGCAGTCAGCCTGGACTGATGAGACAATTGATGGAAGTAAAGGGAAAGATTCTTTTGTTTGTCCGGGGTCAAAAGGCCATCTGGGATGCTGTATTCAGTCTCACACCCAGAAAGCACATGTCTTGAGAGGGTACTAGACTGGACTTTATTTCGCTCACAGAATACCCCAGGCATCTTAGCACTGCTATCACATATTGCAAATGATGAAGAAGCTCGTCCCTTCCTTTGGCCAGAATCAGGCAATCGTCCAAATAAGGATAGATCTGTATTCCTTTTAGCCTGAAAAAAGCTATCACTGGAGCCAGAACCTTTGTGAACACTCTGGGCGCAGTAGATAAGCCAAAGGGCAATGCAGAGAACTGATAATGAGAAGTCCCAGCTCGAAAACGCAGATACTTCCTGCAACTTAGCCTGATAGGAACATGAAGGTAAGCTTCCTTGAGATCTAGAGTCACTATCCAGTGATCTTTGCCCAGCAGAGGTAAAAGCTGTTGTAACGTCAACATTTTGAACTTGGGAATGTCCAGATAAGTGTTGAGGATAGATAAATCCAAAATTGGTCTCCACGTGTTCCCCTTCTTTGGTACTAGGAACAGGCGAGAATAAAATCCTAGGCCTACTTCTGGCAGAGGGACCGGCTGTATGGCCCCTATTTGCAGCGGCAGAGAAATTTGTTTGTGAGCCTCTATTCTTTGCTGAGGAGGAACGTCTGGCATGCCTTTGAAAGGAGGCAAGGTATGGAAATAAAACCTGTAACCTTGGTGTATAATATCCAATACCCATCTGTCCTGGGTAATTAAACTCCAATTTTCTTTGAAGAGTGCCAACCTTCCTCCCAAAGGTGCTGCCAGACAAGAAGGCTCTGGCAGCTGAAAAGGTAGGTCATTGGGCCTGTTTACGAAAGGACTGGCCCCTGCCCTCACTCGAAGACTGTGCAGGTGAACACCCTGTTCTAGGTCTGAAAGAGCCCTGAGCTCTACCCCTACCACGCCTAGATCTTCCCTAGACTGTGAATCATAAGAAGGGTCGTCCACCCCTTAGCAGGCCAATTCCTACTAAACTTGGAGGCTGAACTTGCAAAAAATCTTTAACAGTCTGCATAGACTTAGCCTTGTCTTCCATTTTCTTTAAAACTGCCTCCACAGGTGAACCAAACAATACATCAGACTGTAAAGGAGCATCTAAAATCCTTGTCTTAACATGGTCAGATAGGTTCTGATCCCTCAGCCAGGCGTGCCTGCGAAGAACTGATCCAGTGGCAGCCACCCTAGACGAGGCCTGTACAGCATCAAATCCACATTGTAAAGAATGCTTACCCACCTGTTCAGAAACATGTACCAAATCTTGTAATTCTTTACACTCAATGCCTTCCGCCAGAGCATCTACCTTAGACTTCAATTGAGAAAGAAGATAGTTTTGATATTTCAACATGTGAAACTGGCAATTCAAAGCCCTCATAGCTAAGGTGGAAGAAGTATAGACTTTCTTTCCCCATCTATCCAAAGCTCTGGCCTCTTTATCTGGAGGAACCAGATTTTTTACCACAGAGACCTTGACACCCTTAGGTCCCTGACTAACTGTTTCTGGGTCCGCCCTAGGACTCTTATACAGATATTTATGAGCTTCAGGCACCCTGTAATACCTGTCTGGTTTAACAGGAGCAGGAGGCAAAGAATCAGGATTAAGTGAAGCCTCTGCAAACACATCTTCCACAACATCCAGAACAGGTGGTATAGCCAAAGGCCTATGCTGAGGTAAAAGCAAAAATTCCCTAAGCCTTTTCCTGGAATCAGAGAAGTCCTGACCTTCCCACTTAAAATGCTCCCTCATGGAATGAAGAGTCTCTGAAAAAGAAAAATCCTCTGGAGGAGAAGCAGAAGGAGTAGAATCATCCACATCAGAATCAGAATAAGGAGAATACTCCTGCAAGTCTTCAGCCGAAGACTCTGAAACATCCAAAACCTGCTCAAAACTCCCCAACTCTGGTTCCACCCTAGGCCTCTTATCAGGAGGGGGCAAAGAACCTCTAATCAAAGTAATTAAATCTTCTGCCATTTTGAGCATGTGCTTCTTGGGCACAGATCCAGAAGAACTAGGAGTGACACCAACAGAAGCTAAACCTGGCCTGCCTCTGGGAGAAGCCTTGGAAACAGAAGGAGAGGGCCTAACCACCCTAGGAAGGGAGGGGAGTACAGTAACCTGAGAAGCCCCTTCAGCCTGACCTGCCTCCTGAGAGGCCACATCCTGCAATATCAAAGTCTCCCCCTGGGACTCCAGAGAAGCCTCCGGTGGAACCACCGGTTCCGCTGATGCCTCTAAAGAACCGGCGTCTGGTACAGACAACTCTTCTAGCCTGGGTTTAGCTGCTTTGTCTTTGCGCTTCTTCGAAGAAGCGGGCGTCGGAGCATCCAACGGCATATTGTAATTGCACCGCTTCCCGAAGACCAACCTGGCACAATCTAACCTTCGCTTAATAGTGCGCTTATTAAACCTAGCACAAAAGCGACACCCAACAACGTCGTGCTCAGGCCCCAAACAAGGAATACACAAAGTATGATAATCTCTATGCGGTATCTGCTTCCCACAAGAAATACAGTTATTCACTTTTTCTGACATCCGGTAAACCACTGAGGCAAGAAAAACTAAAATATTCTCCAACGGGGTACTTAGCCAACTTTGACTCTGTCTGAAACTCCGAATTCGAAAAATTTCAGAACGCCGAACGGCACTTGCAATGCTGCTTCTGCATCGGACCATGCGGCAAAAAAGACTGAGGATATGACGTCGGTCATGCGCATTTGTACCCTGACGTCCTGATGTCAGTCTTAAGCGCCTTGACCGACGTCAGCCTAATACTTTGATATCCGGGCCGACCGAGGACAGCGGACTACCCCAAGTGTAAGGACTGCAGCAATGTGAGATGAAGAACATCCCTGATACTGAGAAAAGAAAGTACTTGCTTTTGGGCCTCTGCCCACTGGTTTGGTGGGAGGTCTGGCAATCCACTTTGGGTTGGCAGTGTGAGTGGAAGTACAATCTGCATGCCTGGGATACAATGTTTAAGAACCATCCGCCCTGGGTAATGTACTCCCAGTTTTTTGCATGCAGAGCGAGATTTCCTCCTATGGGTGCAAGTACTTGGGCATGGCTAGAAAGGATGAAGGACAAGTCATTGTGAACTTTTTCCATAACAGGGTGGCTTACAACTCCCTGTTTTTGAGGTGGGAGCACTCCATTGTTTAGATCTGTGCATAACCCTGAGACTGTAGTCTTGGTGGTCTGCTGCCCCTGGGTTTGGACTGAGAAGGTCTGGGAGGGACTGGAAAGGACCAGTTTTTTGAAGGCCAATGCCTACTGAATCTAGGTGGCTGTACCTGTAGGAAATCTTTAACAGTTTGCATAGCTTTAGCTTTTTCCTCCATCTTTTTAAGAACTTGTTCTGCTTTAGTGCCATACAAACGTTCTTGGTTTAATGGAGCATCTAGTAAGTATGCTTTGACATAGTCTGGCAAGATTTGTTCCTTCAGCCAAGCATGCCTTCTAAGAACAGACCCAGTGACAGCAGCACTGCAAGATGCTTCTAAGGCATCAAAACCACACTGCAAAGTATGTTTTCCAACTTGGTTTGCAGAATGCATTAACTCTTGTAAATCTTTATGTTCTGCACAATCAGGAATCAACATAAGTTTTTGTTTAATTAGTTCCATAATATGTTGCTGGTACTTCAACATGTGAAACTGGCAGTTTAAAGCCCTGATGGCAAGAGTTGTATATACCCTTCTTTCCCCACCTGTCTAAAGCCCTAGAATCCCTGACAGAAGGGGTAGGGAATTTGGCTGTAGTAGTCTTAGTAGTCTTAATACCCTTAGGTCACTGGGAAATAGTCGCTGGATCTGCAGTGGGATTTTTAAATAGAAATTTGTAAGAGTCAGGTATTCTGTAGTACCAGTCAGGCTTTCTAGGAGCTGGAGGCAAAGTATCAGGGGTAACACTGGATTACATGAAGACATCTACAATTTCCAGAACAGGGGGGATAGCTAGTGGCCTGTGCTGAGGCAAGTTTAAAAATTCCCAGAGTCTCTTTTTGGACTGTGGGTAGCCCTGGCATTCCCAGTGGAAATGCTGAGGGTATACAGGGTTTCACTGAAAGAAAAATCCTCAGGGGGGGAGGGGGGCAGAGGGAATGGAATCATCATCTGAATCCTCATAGGTAGATAAGGGTAGGTCCTGGTAATCTGACGGGTCAGTCATCAGACTCGTAATATGTAGGCTCAGAAGGAAAATCAATTCTTTATCTTTTAGAGGGGGAAGACTGTCTTCCCCTAATTAAAGTAATAAGGTCTTCAGCCATTCTAAGTATTTATTTCTGTGGCATGGGAGTTTGAGAATGCGCTTTGGTCGTCTGTTTCCTAGGCGTAGTGCGAACTCTGGGCCTGAGAAATTCGGTAGTTTTATTCAGAAATGTAGTAGTCTGTTTAATATGAACATTAGAATGTCTGAATACACCCTCAGAAGCCGGGTGCCTGCACAGCGGCTCCGGACCCATCCAAGGTAGAGACATCCTCAGGTTCCATAGTCGAAGAAGCATCTTGCAGCATACTGGACTCCAAATGGGTCTCAGTAGAGGCCTGCGAATCTGTAGAAGCAGGTATCAGGGGCTGCAAAAGGGCCTCACTGAGTACCGGCAGCCTGGAGATAAGCTTAATGTTAGCGTTGTTGGCAGTTTTGGACCTATGCGGTCTGTCTCTGTCTTTATCCTTATGTTTTTCCGGAAGATCGGTAGTTGGATGGCTTATCGAAGCCTTTCTGGAATACAGAGAATGAGAGCGAAAGAATTTAGTGACAAATATAGCCTGACGAATAGTTCTGGCATTGAATAGGACACAAAACCGACAGCGAGGAACGTCGTGGTCTGGGCCTAAACAGGTGACGCAGTAAGAATGAAAACCTCTGTGAGGTATTTGCTTTCCACAAGCAAGATAATTATTACCTTTTTCTGACATTGGTTAGAGCAAGAAAAAAGGATCCCCAACGGGGGTACTTGGCTTTAGAAGACTTCAGGTCTGAAACTCGAATAACAAAAATTTCAGGTGGCGCCTGACTGGCACTTGCGAACTGCTTTGGCTTCGGTCTCTGCTCGGCAAAAAAAGCTGATGTAATGGCATCTGCTGCAGGTTTTATACCCCTGACGACATGATGTCATGGAAGAGGTGACAGCATCCAACGCAGAAATCCCAAGACTCTGGTATTTGGGCAGACTGATGGTTAACTGCAGGCAGATAACCCAAATGGGATGACTGCAACAGTGAAATACGAAGAACCTCAATCACCTCTGAAAGATTTAAACATTAAATGACCCGACACACACTACACTGTTAGAAATAAACTGTAAACAGAGTAACAACCACCCCTTTTTTTTTTTAATCGAACTGTGATTCTCCCAGTTTGAAAACAGAAGGGTGAAATCCCCCTCTTTGGTAAAGCAGTTATGCTAGCATTCTTTCCAGCTGACTACAGGGGGAAGTGTAGTGAGATACAGTAGGCAGATCATCTCCAAGTGTGTCCTCCTAAGACAAATTTATTTTTTAAACATCTTTATTAAATTCAAGTACATTGAGTAATATCACAAGCACATAGATCAATACAAGACAAAAAAATTTACATTTTTCATCCATTTTGCATAAGTTATTCTTTTTAACAAAACTTTCACTCCTACATTACAAAAGTTACTCAAGTCTTGCCTTCGCTCCTCATCCTGCTGAACGCTCTGCATGTAATGTTTTCACAAATTCCATTATTTTTTTTTAGCTCCTTCCTTTACAACATTTCAATAATTCAGTTATAGTTAATTTACATTGTCTAATACATTTTTTTTAGTAAAGACGTACTATGTTTAAGCAGTTCAATTTTGTATATCCCAGTTCAAAATAATAATTTCCTTAGTTACAACTTGCTCCTCCAAGATTTCTGACAAAGTACTCTGAAGACTATGTTTAAAATTTGCCAGCTTGTTACACTCCCAAAAAGCATGTCCCAAATTTCCTATTACACCTCCAGCATTTGCTAGTTACCAGAAAAAAAATAAATTATCTGAAGTTTGCTTCGACTATAAACATACCTACACAGACACTTTCATGGGAAAGTCCTAAACCTTCTAGACTTTGCTACATATTTGGGAGCCATAAAAATGCCCTCACATTGCTCCCTTTTATACTGCCTTTCCACTCTCATGTACAAGTCTTTAATAAACTATTCTGATGGAGTATTATACCACGTATTACTTCATATGCCCTACTAATCATCCCACAGAAGCTTGCTTCTGTTTCAAGACTCCACTAAAAAGTCAACCAGTGCTAGTGTTTCAGTTAAAGTACAGTTTTGTACCTACCATAAATGTAGATGTTTGAGTGTCCACCCTGCTGCAGTCATCACACTTGGGTTATCCTGCCATCAGGCGGTCCCGCAGTCGGCCCGAATTCCAAAGTCTTGGTCCGGCGTCGGTTGCTGTCACTTCTTCCCTGACGTCAGTGCGTCAGGGGTATATAAGAGGCATCCAATGCCATTTTGCCATTTTCTTCAGTTTTTCTTGCCCCAGATGTCAGGTGCCCCCAAAAGGTAGGCAAAAAAAAAAAAAATATATACACACACATATATGCAAACACACCACAGAGGTAGTATAGGATAAAGTGGCAGAGATAAATTCAGCTAGTTCAGAGGGGATGGAGGGAGGGTAACCTGGACTGCAGCAGGGTGAACACTCTAACATCTACATTTATGGTAGGTACAAAACTGTACTATGTTCATCGTGTTACCCTGCTGCAGTCATCATTTATGGTAGGTACAAAACTGTACTATGTTCATCGTGTTACCCTGCTGCAGTCATCACACTTGGGTTGAATCCCAAAGCTAAGGAGGGGAGGTGGAGTCAAGCAGGGTTAGAAGAGGCTAGTAGGCCATGCAAAACTGCAGTGCCAAAACCAGCTCTAGTCTTAGAGTAAAGAGGTAAGTGATAGTGTTTGGTGAAGGTGTGCACTGAACTCCAAGTAGCAGCTTCCAGAATATCCATGGTTGGCACTCCCCTGAGAAAGGCTGCTGATGTAGCTGTAGCCCTGGTGGAGTGGGACCTAATGTTAGCAGGTACTGGTTTTCCATGATGTGTGTAGCAGAAATGTATGCAATGTCCTATCCATTTAGAAATGGTCTGTTTTGAGATGGCTTTTCCTTGTGATCCTGTAGCATAGGCTACAAAACAGCTGGTCAGTTTTTCTGAAAGCCTTAGTTTTATCAAAGTAGTAACGTAATTGCCTGTGAATGTCCAAAGAGTGCAAGAGTCTTTCTCCTTTGTTCTGGAGATTTGGGAAGAAGGTGGGCAAGTGAATGGTTTGGTTTACGGCCACACTGGATACCACCTTTGGCATAAAGGAAGGATTAGTTCGTAGGGAAATTCTGTCTTGATGAAAAATGAGGAAAGGTTCCACTGCCATTAGTGCCTGTAGCTCGGAGACTCTTCTAGCTGAGATTATTGCTAGAAGTAGGGCAGTTTTCCATGAAAGAAATTTTAAATCAGTTGAAAAAGCTGGTTCAAAGGGTGGCGGTGTAAGCTTTTCCCGGACAAAGTTGAGATCCCAAGTAGGTGTTGGAGCTCTCCTTGGCAGTCTTAAGTTCTTAGCCCCTCTGAGGTACTGTCTTAGGAGTGGATGTGAAAATTTAATTATTTATTTATTTATTTATTTTACATTTGTTAACCGGGAGAGTCCGACTGGATACATGTCCATTTTCAGCGGAGGCCCGGGGAGAAAAGCTCCAAAATAAAGGAGGATCCGTGCTGTAATGAGCTGAAATTGCTGAGGAGTGGATCTTAATAGATGACAAGGAAAGTCCTTTGTGTAACATTTCAGTTAAATATTGTAGAATCTGAGGAATGTTCGGCTCCAGGGGATTTAGGCCTTTAGCCTAGTTCCAGGAGCAAAATTTTTTCCATTTGTCTGAATAGGTTTTCCTGGTGCTGGGCCTCCTGGCCTCCAGAATGACATCCATAACAGCTCTGGATAAAGTTGTTGGCTGGTTGTTTGGGTAATTTGCCATGCAGCCAGGTTTAAAGTCTTGAGCTGGCTGTGTAGAATCAGATTGTCTCGCTGGGTGAACAGGTGAGGAATTTGTTGCAAAATCCATGGTGGGCCCTGGGCCATGGTCCTTAAAATTGGATACCAATGTTGGCGTGGCCAATCTGGTGCAACAAGAATCATTTGTGGCCTCTCTAATCTGACTTTCAGCAGTACCTTTGCTAGAAGAGGCAGTGGAGGAAAGGCATAGACTGTTAATGTTTTCCAACTGAATGAGAGAGCGTCCACTTTCCAAGCTAGTGGATGGAAGGTCCTTGTGCAAAATTTTTGAAATTGGTGGTTGTGGGGGCTTGCAAACAGATCTGTGTCTGGGCGTCCCCATTTTTGAGCTATCATTGCAAATACTTGTGGATCTAGTTTCCATTCGTGTGGATCCATTATGTTTCTGCTTAGGTCGTCTGCCAATGTGTTTTTCTTTCCTGGCAGGAATTGTGCTTGTAATTGAACCTGGTAAGACAGTGTAGTGTTCCACAAGGTCATTGCTTGCTGGCATAGAGGGTAGGAATGTGTGCCCCCTTGCTTGTTTATGTACCACATAACTGTGGTGTTGTCTGTCCTTATGAGTAGTTGTCCTGGGTGTAGAAGGTACTTGAAAGCTGTAAGGGCATTCTGTACTGCTAGCATTTCTTTCTGATTGATATGCAGGTGTCTCTGATCTGTAGTCCATTTGCCCTGAATGCACTGTCCTGCCATGTGTGCTCTCCAGGCATAGTCCGATGCATCTGTTGTCATAGTTTGCCTGGCTGTGGGTAAGGTGAAAGGCTGACCCTTGTTGAGGTGATATGCCTGTGCCCACCACAGAAACTCCTGTTGAAGGCAGGGAATGAGTGGAATCATTGTTTCCGAGTGGTGGCTGTGCAGAGTCCCATACACTTTTCAGGTACCATTGTAATTTCCTCATATGCAGTTTTGCAAATGGTATTAGTAGAATGCAAGATGCCATGAATCCCAAGGCCTGCAGAATTTTTCTTGCAGGGAGTTGGGTCTTTGTTGCCATTATTTTGAAATATTGAGACAGTTGTCGTTTGTCTGGCGTGAGATAAGCCATCTGGGCCGTTGTATTCAAGCTGGCACCCAGGAATGTTATGTTTTGTGAGGGCACTAGTTTTGATTTATTTTTGCTTACTGTGTACCTTAGGCAACTTAGAAGGTGTTTGACAAATGTCAGATGCTGTAAAAGAATGTCCTTGCTTTCTGCTTGAATAAGACAGTCTTCCAGGTATGGGTATATTTGAATTCCTCTGTCTGCAGTATGCAATTACTGGTGCCTGGCATTTTGTGAAGACCCTGGGTGCAGTAGATAAGCCAAAGGGCAGTGCAGAGAACTCATAATGTGTTGAACCTGCAATGAAGCGGAGGTATCTTCTGCAACTTTGTCTGACAGGGACATGCAGGTATGCCTCCTTGAGGTCCAAAGTGACTAGCCAAGCATTCTTGCCCAGCATGGGAAGAAGCTGCTGTAGTGTTAGCATCTTGAATTTTGGTACTTGCAGATAGGTGTTCAGAACTGAAAGATCCAGAATGGGACTCCATGCTTTGTCCTTTCTTGGAACTAGGAAGAGTCTTGAGTAAAATCCTTTTCCTTGCTCCTGTGTAGGTACCTGTTGAATGGCTCTCATGTTCCTGAGAGCTGTAATTTGTTTTTGTGCCTCTGCCCATTGATTTGGTGGCAGGTTTGGCATTCCTTTGATCCTTGGTAAGGTATAAAAGTGGAATCTGTATCCTTGAGAGACGATGTTTAGAACCCATTTGTCTTTTGTGATGATGTGCCAGTTGTCTGCAAAAAATGTTAGTTTTCCTCCCAAGGGTGTTGCCAAGAGATTTGCTTGGTAGTTTGAGGATAGAGTTGTTGTGTCTGCCTTCTGTTAGCTTGGGGCCTGTCTTCTCCTCCTTTCTGGGTAGCAGAACCCCATTGGCGAGGTTTGTAAGGGCCCTGTGACTGACCTCTGCCCCTTGGGCGTCTGTATTTGCCCCTCTGTGATCTGTCTGAAGCTGGAAAGGACCAATTTTTTGTTGGCCAATTTCTGCTGAAGCGAGGGGGTTGTACCTGTAAGAAATCCTTGACCGTTTGCATAGATTTAGCCTTATCCTCCATTTTCTTTAAAACCTCTTCTGCTTTGACACCAAATTATACATTCTGTTGTAAAGGTGCATCTAATAATTTTGCTTTAACACAGTCAAGGAGGGTTTGCTCTTTTAACCAAGCATGTCTACGAATGACTGAGCCAGTAACAGCTGCTCTACAGGAAGCTTCCAGTGAATCAAATCCGCATTGTAAAGTATGCTTGCCCACCTGTTTAGCTGCATGCAACAGATCCTGCATTTCCTTGAACTCAGGCTGTTCTGAGCGTGTGCTAATTTTTTGTTTGAACTGAGACATCAGGAATTGTTGATATTTCAACATGTGAAACTGGCAATTTAATGCTCTCATAGCCAGAGTTGCAGAGGTGTATATTTTCTTTCCCCATCTATCTAGGGCTCTGGAATCTCTTCAGAGGGCACAGGATTTTTATCCATAGAAGCCTTTGCTCCCTTAGGACCCTGGGATATGGTTTCTGGGTCAGCTACAGGGCTTTTATAAAGGAATTTGTGTGAGTCAGTTACTCTGTAGTATCTGTCTGGTTTAGCTGGAGCAGGAGGTAGAGAGTCTGGATTTAAACTAGACTCCAAGTAGACATCATCCACAATATCTAAAACAGGAGGAATAGCAAGAGGTCTGTGCTGGGGTAATAGAAGGAACTCTTGGAGCCTTTTCTTAGAATCTGAGTAATCCTGGCCTTCCCAGTGGAAATGTTCCCTCATGGTATGTAATGTTTCCCCAAAGGAGTAGTCTTCAGGGGGAGATGCTGAGGGAATAGAGTCTTCAGCATCAGAATCCTCATAAGGTGGAAAAGTGTAACTCTGTTCTTCAGAAGAATCTGAGGAGAGAAACCTGGTCAGAGGATGCATAATCCTCCTCTTGTCTTGGTCTTTTATTAGGAGGGGGATGGGAACCCCTGATAAGGGTAATTAAATCTTCAGCCATCTTAAGCATCTGTTTCTTAGGCATGGGGCCTTGACCTGTTGACTGATGAACAGTTTTCTTGGGTTTTAAAGGAGTTTTAAGTTTAGCACAAGATTTAATGGTGAGTGTAGTCGGTCTGAAGACACCTTCTGCAACCGAAGGTGTTTCCTCTGCACCGGTGTCGGTAGATGGCTGCGTCGGCCTAGTAGACTCCGCATGGGAGTCGGCAGCTGTCTGGGGTTCCAGCTATGCGGTCGTCAGGGGCTGCGTAGACGCCTCACTGAAAACCGGAGAACCGGCGACAGGCCCAGCTGAGGCCTCGGGGTCTGGCTTATTCCTAGGCTGCCTGTCCTTATCCTTGCGTTTTTTTAAGAATTGCGGTCGTCGGCTGCTCCGACGGCATGATATAATTGAATTTCCTACCAAAATAATGCCGTGCGAAGTCAAAACGGCGTTTGATAGTGCGTTTATTAAACCTAGCGCAAAACCGACAACCTATGATGTCGTGGTCTGGGCCTAGGCAAGGAATACAATAGGAATGGAAGTCCTTATGAGGTATTTGCTTCCCACAAGAAATGCAATTGTTAACTTTTTCTGACATCGGACTGAGGTAAGAAAATGTTCCCCAATGGGGTACTTAGCTTTATTGAAGACTTCGGACTGAAATTCAAATTGAAAATCTCAGGTGTCGGCCGACCGGCACTTGTGAACTGCTTCTGCTTCGGGCACCGCGCGGCAAGAAAGACTGAAGAAAATGGCACTGGATGCCTCTTATATACCCCTGACGCACTGACATCAGGGAAGAAGCGACAGCAACCGATGCCGGACCAAGACTTTGGAATTCGGGCCGACTGTGGGACCGCCTGACGGCAGGATAACCCAAGTGCGATGACTGCAGCAGGGTAACAAGATGAACATCACTCCACTATCCCTTTCTCTTTGCTCTATCAATCCCGACAGGGAAGGCATTCTAAATTTCTGCACGGCCTCATCCTACTCCTTTTCTCTCCCTAGTTATCTGCTCCCACTTTGTGTTGCTGACTCAATTTATACTTCTTAATTGGCATTTGATGACTGGGAAAGTCTGACTGCGCAAAGAACCTTCTTCAGCAGAGGCTTAGGGAGAAAAGTTCTAACTACGTACAGTGAGAAGTACAACTTATAGAAAAGTAAAATATAAACCATATAAAATAAACTTACATAGAGTAAAGGAATTTAATGAAATACTGATGAAGTGTAGATACAGACAAGGAATACAAGAGGGAAGATTAGGAGGCAAATTCGAAAGGTAAAAAAAATATAAGCAACATAAAGTTTGAAAGGTGAAAACTACAGGCTGAGGGTCAACATAAGTGTGAAAAAGCTCAATCAAAAAAAAAAACTCTGGGAAGAAGTCTAGATCAGGCTTGCAGAGTTTGGGGGGATGCTAACCTGGAGTATAGCAGGAGCAAAGCCAGAAGTTATGAAGATAATTTTTAAATCAAGGATTTGAAGGGAAGAGTATTTGGTGAGGACCCCATAGTAGCTGGGAGTGCATTCCAAATTTTTGCTACTCTAACTGTACAAGGATTGGCTTGCTGTGTTGTTTGGCATATGGATGGAAAGAAGTTTTTTGCTATTTGATTATAGTGACTGATTACGAACATTGTTGTGGACAAGTGAACTAAGAAAGGGACAATCAAAAAACATAGGGTTTAGTTATTAGCTTATATGAGATGAGGTACTGAGATTCACTTCTACCGAGGTTCCTGAGATCAGTGCAGTGCAGAAATGGGTGAAATGAGGTTTGCTGGCAGCAAATATAAAACTTTAACACTGCTCTATTTGGCTTCGATTAACTGAAGGTTAGTAAAAACAGGTGCACCATAAAGAAAAGTGGAGAAGTAAGTAGTGGCTACAGTTAGAGAGATATAGCTTGCTTCCAAACAGCAAACCTAGTTCAATGGTGCTAAGATTATGAGGTCATATTTAAGGAGTCACCAATGGCAATGATTTGGGAATAGATTCACTGCAAGAATCGTTTATTTTCACTTATTTTATGCACCATAAACATGTGAAACTATTCCCCACAGCAAAAAAGTGTCCATTTCTGGATTTATCAAGTACAAAACATCCTCTGCAAATAAGGCTAATTCTTTTTGATTACCATACCAGGTATCTCCTTGAGGTTGTGATTCCCTTATGGCTCCAAGCATAAAGCAAAGAGAGACAGGACAATCCTGCTTTGTTCTAACATGACTTGAATGAGAGGAACACCCCCACCTTAATTACTGCCTCTGATATCCTTCTAATTAACTTCTTTATTCTCTCAGGGAACAGAAATACTACCACTACCCTGTTTATAAAGTGTCAGCAGATTATCAAATGCTTTCTCCACTTCAAAACTAATACAGGTCTTCAAATGCTCGAATGTTCAACATCTACTAATGCACAAGTTTATCTTCTCAGCTGCCCTTTTTCATATGAATGAAATTAGCAAATTTATGTGCAATTGTTAAGGCATATTACTTAATATATGTTAATGTATTTTCAGTTACACTCTGGAGCGTTTTTGCCCAGGCATCTGCTAAATTTTTTTTTTTGTCAGACAAACCTGGTAAACAAATGCAAAATAAAATAAAAATAAGATTATCAATAGTAAAATGTACTTAACTACGTATTAAAAATACTGTTCATACACATTTGATAAAAAATTTGCAAGCTCAAAACACACATCGGCCGCATTCTGCTGTACATACCTAGGTTACGGATGAAAAGGGTATCCATTCGGAGCAACCCATCTGCTTCGTTAGTAAACAAACATTGCTTGGCTTACAATCAGAATAGCAAGACTCAACTTTGATTCAAACAGAAAAAAAATCCCACTGAATTTCAAAATTTATAATTACATAAGTAAAGTATTTTGTGGTGGTGAGGGGGTTTGCCCTCTTGTAGCCTCCTCCGTACCCCTCTACTACTGGTTTACCTTCATATGGTTGGAAATGGCTTGAGTGATCGTGCACATCGACCCATATCAGCGAATGTCAGAATGTGTTTGTGACACTGTCGAAACTCAATATGTGGAATCCTGATGTCAAACAGATGTTACTCATTTGAATGGCACACTGCATTTGCAATACAGCCATTCAAACATCCATGAAGCGACATTCTGGATTTTTGCCGGTGTACGTTCGCTCTATTGTCAGTTGCACAAATCATCCGCGACCTTATGGAGGTAAACCCTGCTAATTTACATATCAACTCAGATCAGTGAATGATGGAGAAGGGGCAATGTGGTGCTGCAGTGTATTTACTAGATATTACTGCCAATTAACACTTGCAATTCTGCTAAACAAAAGACCAGAAGCAACTACTTGACTTTGTGACAAAGTACCAGTCAGACTGTGATGGAATCCTTTTTAGCTTAGCCTCACGAAAATAACTTATTTTACTAAGCAATGAATCAGAAAAATTATACAAGTGTCTTTTCCTTCCTAGCTAATTCACAATCACTAGCGCCAACAAATCTGCTCACTCATCATGCTACCCTAACATCTGTTTTGCTCCAGTCTAATGCTCTAGACTGGTTGCCATCATCATGGACTTGCAAAGACTAAATACGTTTGCTTTGCTGGTTTCCCTCTGTGACACAACTGTCAAATGATCCTGTTGAATGCTGGACTAAATTTCATCAAAAGGCTCATAATTAAACAAGGAGTTTCAATTCAGCCTTGGAAATTATTTTCAGTGGAATCCAGAGGAGAGAAAAAAACTGTACTGATGTAACGAGTTTATCATAAAATGGAAACTACAGTTGTTTAAGATGCACTTACCACAACAGCAGACATGTGAATTACTCACTACTGCAGTAGCCACTGGCTATTTGGGGTTGTGACCTGCCAGGACACAAAACCAGACAGTCAAACATGGTGGCTCACTGCCACAATTATACATTAACTTGCTAAATGGTCAGCCCCTTGGACAGGCATCAGCAGTCAGTGTGCAGACATCATGACTTCCCCATAGGGGAAGCCTTCCACACAGATCATCTTGTCTTTTAAAATATTTTGATGTATTTTTTTTTTTCTGAAAAATAAAGGCAATATTAATATCTATCAATCGTCAGAAACTATTTTTAGAATGGAACTCATTACTGACTTCTGGGCTGCTTTTATGAGAAAAGTGCATTGTTTTCGGATCATTTTAACTAAAGTTTAAGGATTTAAATATTGGGAAGTGTTTTCATGTACTTCGGTGCGAGTGTTTTGGTGCTTGTGGACACTGAGCAACTCACACTAACACTCCAATTGTTCCTAATTTTAGAACTTTGTCCCTCATTTAAATTTTGGTTTTGTCCCAGACTCTTGAGCAAACAAGTTATGAGCTATGAAGGTGACAGGTGAAGCAGAAGGTAAAAAATTAAAGAAGGTAAGTTCAAAGATGTGTTACACAGTAAACAAGTTAACAGGGTAGAAACATTTGAGTGACACCACACTTGTGATTCCATTTCAATTGAAGGTCTTTTCTCTTTTGTTCATTCTTAAATTTAGCTTCACAGACATCTCAGGTTGGAGCAGGGACTGCGGATTCCAAACCTTTCCAACATACACTGAACAAGCATCACCATATTTGCTTTTTGAAAGAGTGACAGAAACAGGTGCACCTACCAATTACCCAAGTTTCCAGTTGTTGTACACTAAAGTGGGAAATTTAAAGTATAAGGATTTCTGTGATAAATTTAAGATTCACTGCAGCTTTGTCTCATTCAGGGATCAACCTTAAGAAAAAACTTTGCTACTTTTTTATATTGAGAAATGATTTCCTCTTCACACTTATCTCCTCTACTGAGACACACTACGTCTGTGCAATCCTGCACACAGTTCAGCCACTCCTGTCTCTTCTTCCACCTGTACGACTCCACTGCCTCCTATAAGAAAAGCATGGTAGCTGTCCTAGTGTAACAGCCAAACTTACATTTCTAATAAAACCACAATGGCCAACCTAGATGGAGGCATTGTGGTGCCTATACATTCAAAGCATAAAGCAACAGTTTTTATTTCTTAGTTTTAAAGCACAAATACATCTTAAAACAAATGGGTTACAGCACTTTCATTACAACAACCAGAGTTTCAATTCAATATCAGAAAATTACAACCAATGAAAAACAGGAAAATGGGTAATGGGTTCAATGAGTTATCAAAGTTGTCTGTGTACTAAAAATAAGTTATGTACTCACCATAATGTTCCATCTGAGTAGGTAACTTCATTTGTCAGCAACCTGTGGGTATCAGATCCCATCTGGATCCGAGCTAGCAGCTTTCCAAGCTAGAGATCCAAGCTCCAAGCTCCCCCCCTTACCCATAATGCCCTGCCACCTCTTTCCAATCCCCAGATCGCGTTTGCCCATCTACATAATCTCACCATGACAAAGCAACAACCTGGCGAATCCTAACCTAAGGATTAACAAATGACCTGGATAAACCATCCTAGTGATCAGGAAACCAAAGAACCAGGTTAGGGGGAAGGAGGGAGGATTGGTTGCTGACAAATGAAGTTACCTACTCAGATGGAACATTATGGTGAGTACATAACATCTTTATCTGAAGTAGGCAACTTCATTTGATCATCAACCTGTGGGACAGAGTTCCCAGCTACCAAAAACTTGTGAGGTCCTCAAGGAAGGATATTACGGAGCACTGCAGAGCCAAAAGCGGCCCTTCCTCTAGACACTAAATCCAATTTATAGTGAGAGACAAAGGTATGAGAGGATGCCCAAGTAGCCTCAAAACAAATGTCATCCAAGGGAATTCTTGACCAGAACGCAGCTGATGTAGCCATAGAACGGGTAGAGTGAGCGTGAACCCCAGTAGGTTCTGGCAGGCCAGATAGTTTATATATGAACAAAATGCAATTCAAAATCCATCTGGCCAGAGTCAACTTTGATACAGGCTTACCCAAGAAGGGTTTAGCAAGAGAGACAAATAGCTGATCAGATTTGAGGAAGGCCGCTGTTCTGTGTAAATAAAACCGTAACTGCCTATGAACATCTAACAAATTAAGTTTGTACTCCCCCTTTGTTTTGATAGGGAAGAAAACTGGGAGATTAATGGACTGACTGATGTTCGTCTCGGAGGCCACTTTAGGTAGGAAAGGTGGGTTAGTCCTGAGAGAGACCCTGTCCTTATGAAAACCAGATACGGGGCTTTAATACAGAGAGAGCTTGAAGCTCCGACACTCTTTTAGCTGATGTAATGGCTACCAAAAAGGCAGTTTTTCAGAACAAGAATTTCAAATCAACAGAGGCTGCAGGTTCAAAAAGAGGTCCAGTTAGAGCTTGAAGGACCAAGGTTAGAACCCAAGGAGGGACGAGGTTCCTAACAGAGGGTCTCAAGAGGAACGTACCTTTCAGAAAGGCCTTACAAATCTTGGTGGAAGCGAGAGGACTGAGATTATCTCAAATGTGAAAATGCGAGATGGCAGCCATTTGAACCTTTACAGTAGAGGAACTGGCCCCTTGCTGAAAAATATGCAATAGAAAATCGAGCACTGCTGGGATGGGAGCAATGAAAGGATCCAATTACCTATGAGACGCCTAAATAGAAAACCGCTTGCATTTACTATTGAAAACCTTCCTGGTAGATGGCTTATGCGCCGCTAACAGGATAGATCTAACTGCAGATGAGGTACCTGGAGTCCTAGCAACTAGTGGAATTGGATCAACCACGCTGAGAGCTTGAGATAGACCAGGTTCGGGGGCTTCAATCCCGAAGGATGAGATATTAGATCCAGGATGGGATCCAAGATCCAGAGAGGAGCTATAAGAGGAGACCGCAGGCACGGGAACCAGGTTTGACGAGGCCAGAATGGGGCTATGAGGATAATCTTGTTCCCCAACCGACGAGCTTTCTGTAAGAATTTTGTTATCAATGGAAGAGGAGGATAAGCATACAGAAGACCGGGTGGCCAAGCATGAACTAGAGTGTCTCTGGGGCTCTCCCACAGAGGGGGAATTAGAGCAAAAAACTCGCTGCACTTTGCATTGGAAGGAGATGCAAAGAGATCGCAGCAAGGCTGACCCCACTTGCTGAATATCTGTTTCTCTACTAAGGGATTCAGAGACCACTCATAAGGCGAGAGGATGGTTCGACTCAGTTTGTCCGCTAGGATGTTGGACCGACCCGGAATGTGCATTGCTAACAGAAAACGGTTGGTGGATATCGCCCAATCCCAAACTCTCATGGCTTCTCAACAAAGAGGGTAAGACCTGGTCCCCCCCTGTTTGTTGATGTACCAGACTAACTGAATCGCAATAGTCTCTGGGGGGAGAAAGGTATGAAGGGCTTGCAACGCTAGAAGCACCGCTCTCATCTCCAGAACAGTGATATGCAGAACGGTCTCTGTCCGAGTCCACGTACCTTGAACAGTTCTGCCCGCGTAATGCCCCCCCACCCTCACCCAGGGCGAGAGGAGTCCATGATCACCGTGGCTTGGGGTTGCTGCATAACAAACAGTCTCCCTTCCCGAAGCTCTCGGGAGTGGAGCCACCACAAGAGACAATTTCTGCACACACTGTTGAGAGGAATCGGCAAGTCCAATGGATGGTGAAGGATGAACCACTGAACCTGTAATGTCCACTGGAGAATCCTCATGTGCAAGCGGGCTAAGGGCGCGAGGTTGACTGCCGCTGCCATGGACCCTAGAGCTCTCTGGACTAATGCCACTGACGGGGCAGGTGACTGGAGAAGGGCTAAAACATGTAAGGTCAAACTGCAAAGTCTGACATCAGGAAGGCCTTGGTCTGAAGTGTGTCTATCCTGGCCCCTATGAACTCCAAGAATTGAACTGGTTGGTGGGATGACTTCAAGTTTATGGTGATCCCCCAAATGGGATGCTAGAAGTAGGAAACAATCCCTGGCTAAGCACAGTGGATGCCGGGTGGGGGCGGTCAAGAGCCAGTCGTCTAGGTAAGGAAAAACCTGTATTCCCTGAAGCCTCAGGTGGGCCGCTACAACTGCCATGACCTTGGTGAACAACCTGGGGGCTGTGGTGAGACCGAAGAGTAGGACCCTAAACTGGTAATGACTAGCCCCTAGCCGGAAGCAGAGAAATATCCTGGAATGCCTGTCCGTGAGAATGTGATAGTACGCATCCTTGAGGTCTACGGAGCACATCCAGTCCATCTCCTGCAGCAGGGGCAGGATGGATTGAAGCGTGACCATCCGGAATTTTTCCTTGGCAATGAAGAGGTTCATTGCTGAAAGGTCGAGGATCGGCCTCAAGTCGCCCGTCTTCTTTGGCACCAAAAAGAACCTGGAGTAATTGCCTAATCCGGACTGTCCTGGGGGGACGTGTAGGATGGCTCTTTTTTCTAGCAGCTTTTTTACCTCTAAAGCTGCAGCCTCCCTCTGACTGGGTGGTACATCGGGGAGGCACCTCGACTGAGGAGGCAGATTTATGAAAAGGATAGAGTAACCTCTGGATATTATTCGAAGCACCCAGCGATCTGATGTTATGGACTCCCATTGGGCCAAGTGCTTTGAAAAATACCCCCCAACTGCCTCCACAGAGGAGCAGTCAGGCAACCCCTCAGGGCTGCTGTGTGGGTCAATCAGAAAAGGGTTCCCATGACCCAAAATTTTTTGCCCCCCCCCCTCTGCCTCTGGGCCGGCATCCACCTTGTCCCCTTCTGCCTCTGAAGGATGAAGAGTCCGGAGCGTAACGGGACTGCTGAGACTTCCAGAACCAGATCTTCTTTTCTCCTCTCTGGTTCCTAGAAAAGGACCTTTGAGGAGCACAAAAGCGGACTCCGACAGCAGACAGTCATCCCATCTTTCTCACTCTGAACTAATGTGTTGCGGACGGTCTTCCCAAACAGAGTAGAACCAAAGGGTGCGTTCGCGAAGGACGCCTTGAAAAGTTCCGCAAAGTCATAAAGCCGGAGCCAGGCATGACGCCTTAAGGCGATACCTGACCCAGTGGCTCTAGCGGCAAATTCTGTGGCATGGGAAAGTAGCCGCATAGACGTGTTCGAAACAGATTTGAGAGTGGCCATGCAAGTCAAGAAGGTCCGCTTGCCCTCGGCCGACGTGGACTCAGGGGGAGACTCAGCGTATTCTTTCACCAGATCCCGCTGAAGTCTAATTACATGGGCCAAGTAATTCAGCTCCCATATAGAAAAGGTAGCTGAAGAAAACATCCGCTTCCCGATACGAGCCATAGTCCGAGACTCCTTATCAGGGGGATGGATAGAGGAAAGTACAGTTTTGTACCTACCATAAATGTAGATGTTCGAGTGCGCATACAGCTGCAGTCATCACACTTGGGTTATCCTGCTGTCAGGTGGGTCCTCGGTCGGCCGAATTCCAAAGTCTAGGTCTGGCGTCGGTTGTCGTCACCTCTTCCAGGACGTCAGTGTGGCAGGGGTATAAAAGAGGCAGCCGACGCCATTTTCTTCAGTTTTTCTTGCCCCAGATGTCAGGTGCCCCCAGAAAGGAAGGCAATACATGATGTTATGCAAACATACATAAGTAGATAAATCAAAACAGTAGTTGCAAGCAAATACACCATATAGGAATACCCCAAATAGGTTGTATGTTAAGGGTGTTTGTCATAAGCCCTGTCCTAAGAGGGGATGGAGGGAGGGTAACCTGGACTGCAGCTGTATGCGCACTCGAACATCTACATTTATGGTAGGTACAAAACTGTACTATGTTCATCGTGCACACAGCTGCAGTCATCACACATGGGTAAAATCCCAAAGCTAAGTAAGGGTAGCTGGTACTATGTGGAATTTGGAGGGGCTAGAATGCCCTGCAGGACTGTGGCAAAGCCCGCTCTAGATTTTGAGTATAGTGGCAGGTGGTAGTGCTTGGTGAAAGTGTGCACTGAACTCCAAGTAGCTGCTTCCAAAATGTCCTTGGGTAGGGACCCCCCCTGAGGAAAGCTGTTGAGGTAGCTGTAGCCCTGGTGGAGTGGGATCTGATGTATCCAGGCACTGATTTTCCATGAAATGAATAACAAAAGCGTATGCAGTGGGCTATCCATTTTGAAATAGTCTGTTTGGAAATAGCCTTTCCTTGAGCACCTGTAGCATAGGACACAAAGAGCTGCTCAGATTTCCTGAATGACTTTGTTCTGTCCAAGTAATAACGAAGTTGCCTGTGAATGTCCAAGGAGTGTAGTAGCCTCTCCCCTTTGTTCTGTGGATTTGGATAAAAGGTAGGTAAATGAATAGTCTGATTCAAAGCCACACTGGATACTACCTTTGGCATGAAGGTAGGGTTGGTTCGTAAGGAAACCCTGTCCTGATGGAAAATGATGAATGGTTGCACAGCCATGAGGGCCTGTAGCTCCGAAACCCTGCGTGCTGAGGTAATAGCCAGAAGCAAGGCTGTTTTCCACAACAAGTATTGTAGTTCTGCTGAAGAAGCCGGTTCAAAAGGAGGTAGTGTCAGCTTCTCCAATACGAAGTTGAGGTCCCAAGCTGGAGGTTTCTGTGGGGGTTTTATGTTTTTTGCCCCTCAGAGGAACTGCCTTAATAGAGGATGTGAGAATAAAGGAGGATCTGTATTGTACTGTGCTGAAATGGCTGAAGTGTGGATCTTGATGGAAGAGAAGGAAAGGCCACTGTTTAACATCTCAGCTAGGTACTGTAAAATCTGAGGTATATTTATTACCCAAGGATTCTGGCCCTTTGCTTGATTCCAGGAACAAAATCGTTTTCAATTGGCGGAGTAGGTTTTTCTAGTAGAGGGTCTCCTGGCCTCCAAGATGCCATCCTGTACCTCCCTTGGAGAGGAGAGTCTGTTGGCAAATTAAGGTATTTTCCATGCAGCTAGATTTAGAGTTCTGAGCTGGCTGTGAAGGGTCCTGTAGTTGTGCTGGGACAACAAAATAGGAACTTGAGGTAGGATCCATGGTGGTGAGTGTGACAGGCTCTTTAGGAGAGGATACCAGTGCTGTCGTGGCAATCTGGAGCAATGAGAATCATTTGTGGCCTCTCTGCTCTGGTTTTTAATAGGACTTTGGTCAATAGAGGTAGAGGCGGGAAGGCACAGACTGTCAATGCTGTCCAATTGAAAGAGAGTGCGTCCACTTTCCAGGCCTGTGGATGATAGGTCCTTGAGCAGAATTTTTCCAACTAGTAATTTCTGTGGGTAGCAAATAAGTCTATGTCTGGCTGTCCCCATGCTTGAGTTATCTTTGAGAAGACTTGAGGATGCAACTTCCATTTGTGTGGGTCTGTCATAATTCTGCTTAAGTTGTCTGCCAGTGTGTTTTCCTTCCCTGGCAGGAATTGTGCCTGCAGTTGAACTTGTAATTCCAATGCTGTGTTCCACAGGGTCATAAGCTTGCCTGCACAGGGGGTATGAATGCGTCCCGCCCTGTTTATGTACCACATGACTGTGGTGTTGTCTCTGTCCTTATTAATAGCTGGCCCGGATGCAGTAGGTCCTTGAAGGTCATAAGAGCATTTTGCACAGCTAGCATCTGCTTTTGGTTGATGTGTAGGTGCATCTGTTTTTGGGACCATTTTCCCTGGATGCACTGATCTGCCATGTGTGCTCCCCAGGCGTAGTCGGAGGCGTCTGTTGTGATGATTTGACTTGCTTGTGGTATACAGAAAGGGAGACCCGTGTTTCTTTGGCATGCTTGAGCCCACCACAAAAATTCCTTTTGAAGGCATGGAATGAGTGGTAAAATAGTTTCCAAGCTGTGGCTGTGTTGAGACCATAGGTTTTTTAGGTACCATTGTAGTTTCCTCATACGCAGTTTTGCAAATGGTATTAGTAGGATGCAAGATGCCATGAAACCCAGAGCCTGCAGGATTTTCCTTGCAGTTAGCCTGGTTAAAGTGGCCATTTTGTTGAAGTATTGAGACAGTTGCCCTTGTTTGTCTGGCGTGAGGTAAGCCATCTGGGCCTTTGTATTTAAGCTGGCACCCAGGAAAATTATCTGTTGAGAGGGTATTAGTTTTGATTTCTTTTTGTTCACTGTGTACCCCAGGCAGTTTAACAGTTTTATTACAAACGCCAGATGCTGCAATAGAAAGTCTTTGCTGTCCGCTTGGATCAGGCAGTCGTCCAGATATGGGTAGATTTGTATTTCTCGTTGTCTGCAGAAAGCAATTACTGATGCCAGGCATTTCGTGAACACTCTGGGCACAGTAGATAAGCCAAAGGGCAATGCAGAGAATTGATAATGGGTTGAACATGCAAGAAATCTGAGGTACCTTCTGCAATCTTGTCTGATAGGGACATGCAGGCATGCCTCCCTGAGGTCCAACGTTACCAGCCAAGACTCCTTGCCCAGCATGGGAAGAAGCTGCTGTAATGTGAGCATCTTGAATTTTGGTACCTCTGTATATGTGTTTAGAATAGATAGGTCTAAGATGGGTCTCCAATCTTTGTCCTTCCTTGGTACCAGAAATAGTCTTGAATAAAAACCTTGACCCTGTTCTTTTGCAGGTACCTCTTGAATTGCTTTCATATCCATGAGAGCGTAAATTTGTTTTTGTGCCTCTGCCCATTGATTAATGGCAGGGTTGGCATGCCTCTCATTTTTGGAAGGGTGTGAAAGTGGAACCTATAGCCTCTGTCTATAATATCCAGAATCCATTTGTCCTTTGTAACAATGTGCCAGTTTTTTAAAAATAAGGCCAGTTTTCTGCCCAAAGGTGCTGCCATTATAGCTTTGTTTGGCAGGCATAGGGAAAAGTAATTGCATCTGTTTACTAAAGGACTGTGGCCAATCTTCTCCAACTCTTGGTGCTTGCCACTGCCTAGCTCTGTAAGATCCTTGAGGTTGTCCTCTTCCCCTTGGGCGTCTGTATCTACCCCTTTGGGGTTTGTCCGTGGCTGGAAAGGACCAATTTTTTGAAGGCCAGTTTCTGCTGAACCGTGGAGGCTGCATCTGCAAGAAATCTTTAACTGTTTGTATAGATTTTGCTTTTTCCTCCATTTTCTTTAGTACCTCCTCAGCTTTAACACCAAACAATACATCTTTTTGTAGTGGTGCATCTAATAACTTTGCTTTGACATGATCTGGTAAGGTTTGCTCTTTGAGCCAAGCGTGTCTACGTATGACAGACCCCGTGACAGCAGCTCTACATGAGGCCTCTAAAGCATCACAACCACACTGTAAGGTATGTTTCCCCACTTGTTCTGCTCCATATAACAAATCCTGCAACTCTTTCAAATCTAGTTGTTCTGTTTGTGTCATTTTGCTTTTCAGTTGAGATAGCAAGAATTGCTGGTACTTTAACATATGAAATTGACAGTTTAATGCCCTCATGGTTAAAGTGGCTGGTGTATACACCTTTTTCCCCCACCTTTCTAATGCTCTGGAATCTCTCTCTGAAGGTAAAGGGTTTTTTGCAGTAGAGGCCTTAATCCCCTTGGGACCCTTGAGAAATAGTTTCTGGGTCAGCAGAAGGGCTTTTATAAAGGAACGGATGAGAATCAGGAACCCGGTAATATCAGTCTGGTTTAACAAGGGCAGGAGGTAAAGAGTCTGGATTAAGACTGGCTTCTGCGTACACATCATCCAAAATATCTAAGACAGGAGGAATAGCCAGGGGCCTATGCTGGGGAAGCAGCAGAAATTCCCTGAGCCTTTTCTTTGAATCTGAGTAATCTTGGCCTTCCCAGTGGAAGTGCTCTCTCAATGTATGTAGGGTTTCCCCAAAAGAGTAGTCCTCAGGGGGGGAGACCGAGGGAATAGACTCCTCAGCATCAGAATCTTCAAATGGGGAATAGGCGTAATCCTGGTCCTCAGAAAAGTCTGAGGTAATAGAAGCCTGGTCTGAGGAAGGGTGGTCTTCCTCCAACCTGGGTCTTTTGTCTGAGAGGGGCTGAGAACCCCTGATGAGTGTAATCAAGTCCTCAGCCATTTTAAGCATCTGTTTTTTAGGCATGGGGCCTTGAGAGGGGGTCTGAGGACCCTGCTTTTTAATTTTCATAGGAGCTTTAGATTTAGTGAACAATTTAATAAAGAAGGTGGTAGGCCTGAAAACGCCTTCAGAAATGGCAGGCCTCGCTAAACCTTTCGTTTCTCCGCAAAGAGTGGCGTCAGTATCTGCAGTGGGAATGGAAACCGTGGAACCTGCAACCTCGGATACTGAAGTCGCCAGTAAAATAATTTCATCGGTAGTCAGGGGCTGCATAGGTGCCTTGCTGAGAACCGATAGTCGGCCTTAGCGTGATCTCAGTACTCGGTGAAGGCCTCGGATGTCTGTCCTTATCCTTGCGTTTTTTGCCTAAAACTGGCGTCTGTGTATCCGACGACATGATATAATTACATTTTTTGCCAAAATAATGAAGGGCGAACTCCGCCCGACGCTTAATATTGCACTTGTTAAACCTAGCACAAAAACGGCAGGCTGAGACGTCGTGGTCTGGCCCTAAGCAAGGTATACAGCAAGAGTGAAAATCCTTATGAGGTATTTGCTTCCCACAAGAAATGCAATTATTAACTTTGTCTGACATTGGTCTGAGACAAGAAAAATTTCCCCAATGGGGTACTTAGCTTTAAAGAAGACTTCGGCTGAAATACTTTTCGTAAATCTCAGGAGCTGGCCGACTGGCACTTGCGAACTGCTTCTGCTTCGGGCACCACACGGCAAGAAAGACTGAAGAAAATGGCATCGGCTGCCTCTTTTATACCCCTGCCGCACTGGCGTCAGGGAAGAGGTGACGGCAACCGACGCCAGACCTAGACTTTGGAATTCGGCCGACCGAGGACCCACCTGACGGCAGGATAACCCAAGTGTCATGACTACAGCTGTATGCACGACGAACATCTATCCCAAGCGAGTTCCCTCTTGGTGGCTGCTGCAACCACAATGGCATCTACTGGGGAACCCTTACTCCAAGCCGTCCTATCCAAGGGGGGACTGAGAATCCTGTCTGGCCTCCTGGGGATCGACTCTACAGTGTCCGGTTCCTTCCACGCCCTGGTAGTGATGAGATCAAACAGGGAGGTTTGCTGGAGGGGACACCCGAGAGGTAGACGGGCCTGCGAACGCCTCCAGAAACACAGACTCATCCGAGGAAGGCCTTTGGGCTGACCACCCCCCTTTCAGGCGAAGTATTTCCATAATGTCTCCATAGGAGAAGTCATCGGAGGGGTGACCTGGGGGAACCTTCCCCTTCTTCCAAATCGGTGTCCTCCGTGAGGGACTCAGGGGAGTCCAATTGCCTCCTCTTACACTTACATTTGTGAGGGACTTCCTCAGTGGGACTGTCCGATGAGGCTCACTAACAGGGCAGTGTTCTGCCAGTGGAATGGGCTGGGGCATCGACGCAGGCTGTCCCTGGGACTGGATGATGGAAGACAAGCCCAGCTGCAAGAGAGTGGGGGCTGGATCCGAAGAAAGAGTAGGGCGTCTCGAACCACTCGAGAGAACCCTCTCCACCACATCAAAGGCCGAGGGTGAAACAATCTCTGGGCTCCGTGGTTAACACCCTCTGATCCGGCGCGGGGATCAGCGGAGCTGAAGCACTCAGACCCGAGAGGGAAGTGTGCTCCGATCAAAACGGAGCCGAAGACACACTGGCCCCTCTGGATCAGATGCATGGCTCACAGCTATCTATAACCATTGGCACAGACACCCCGGCCCCGGGACTCCTCGGATCAGATGGCTCCAAAACCAGATAATGGATCAAAGAAGGAGCTATCGGGGCAAAAACCCGGGGGGGGGGGCAGCAGCACTCCCATCTGCATCTGGGTTTGGAGAAAACGACGCATCATCCGGCCCATATCAGCGTCGGAAAGATTGCGGGTCGACTTAGAAGAGGCCACTGAAGCTGGCCAGGAGGGCCGCCGCGACGACCTCGAAGATGGTCGGGCCTCCTCCTCCGGCTCTGGTGAGAAGCGTGGAGAATGGAGCCGAGGGGAGGAAGGCCCGAAAATATTCTGAGGTGAGGTGAGTAGCTTGGCAGATGGGGCCGAGGAGGCAGAGTTGGCCCACCGCTTGTGGCTCCTATGCCTATCTTAATCTCTCTCTCTCTCTCTCTCTCTCTCTCTCTCTCCCTTTCTCTCCTCTCCTTCCTAGAGTCCCCCTCTCCCTGAGAAGAAATGGGAGGTTGAGTCCCAGCCAGGGGAGAGGGAACAACAGGATGAACAGCCGCAGCTGTAGCCACTGAGGGAGAGGAGGAGGAAGCCGACTCTGAGGGTAGAAAACCGGCCAGAATCAGCTTATTCCTCCTATCCCTCAGGGCCCGGGGGTTAAAAGCTGGACAAATTTGGCAGCCTGAAGACAAGTGCGATACCCCCAGGCAGAGGACGCAGAAAATGGCCTTAGAGGCCTCGGCCATTATCCCAAAAAACACACACGCACCTCACACAAACACCTAAGGGGAAAAAAGGGGGGAGTACTAAGCTTTAAACTAAGAGGAACGGTAAAGGGGTTTAAACTAAGGAGTTAATTGTTCACACACACAAAAACTAATACGATTTTATAAACTTTCCTACTCATAGATCGCCTAAAGCTATGAGCTCGAGAAACCTGTGCTTGACAAAGCGGCAAACGAGATCTGGGGATTGGAAGGAGGTGGCAGGGCATTATGGGTAAGGCGGAAGAGCTTAGAGCTCAGATCTCTAGCTTTGAAAGCTGCCAGCTCGGATCCAGGTCAGATCCGATACCCCACAGGTTGATCAAATGAAGTTTGCTACATCAGATCATACATTCTGTATTGTCTACATATTACACCCCCACCACCATCTTAAAACTAACGCACAACTCAGAAAATTAAACCCTTTTTTGGTTT
>NC_056749.1:669132644-669164552 GCF_019279795.1 Protopterus annectens | reverse complement strand
TCTCAGACATTGTAGAATAAAAAAGACAACTCCAGTAAAAAAGTCAATCCGAAAAAGTTAGTCACAATCGAGTAATTGTCAAATCCGTAAAAATTTGTCTCAACTATGGAAAGATATGAAGGGTGTAGGCCCCGATAACAAAAATACCGATAATAAAGTTAACGGTACCAAAAAATTAACGGAACCACAACACAATCACACTTGTTAACACTGAAAATATCAACTAGACTAGTATCCTAATAAAATACAACAATAAAAGTTATATCTTAGCTTAGAAACTCTCGAGCTAGCTCCCAACGATGCGTATGCAGCAGCGGCAAACTAGATCTGAGGTAAAGGCAGAGGGGGATTGTGGGTATTAGATTGTCTCGAGCTTCTTCTCGATGCAGAGCTTGCAAGAGGCCGGCACGGAGCCGAGGATCGGCTCCGAACCCATGTGTAAGAACAAACGGCGAGATTGAACACTATCACATGTTGATATTTACATGTGAATTTATTTCATTTAAAATGCTCTCATTATATATACATTTTATGAAAAATATATTGGCTTGTTTTAACAGCTATGAAAGTTGTTTAATATGCATAGAAGTGAATATTTGAGTTGAAGTGTTCTAGTAATTATGAGTGCAGTAAGTGAGGTAACCTATTAATTATTTCATTGTTTTGGTCCTGTGGTTTTGAGAGTCTATAAAGATTTGTGAAGCAATTGACTACTTCTTCTGATGAACTCTGTACCAGGAGAAGAAAGCGCTCAATTTTGTAAAGTAAAAGGTGCTAGAGTTTTACGTGTTCGTTCCATTTTTTGATTTTGGTTTAGTAGTGCACTTCATTGTTTTTCTTAGGGAAATTTTTTGGTGCACTGTTTTAAGCCTAATTATAAGTGCACATATTGTTTTCTCTACTGTAAGTCACAGATTTTTCTTTTACTTTTATAATACATAGCAGCACACGATTGGACTGCATTTTTTTTAAATAAATCAGTATGTAAAGGCTTCTCTTTTGCTAGGAGAGGGGGGAGATGAGCGTGACAGACATTTTCTGAAGTTTTGACACACCAAACCCAAAAGGTTCGCCATCACTGCTCTAGCCATTACTTCATCCCATTTCATATCCTTTACAAATTACAGTTGCGCAACTTCCACTTACCTGTAACAGCAGATGTTCACAGAACACACTGCTTTACTGGAATATGGGTAGTAGTGCCTTGCTACCCTCCCGTTGGCAGTCTGAAAGCTCAGGAGTCCCTCCCACTGCTCATTTGTGAATGAGAAGGACAAATCACCTGCATGATCAGGACAGCCCTTCACACTCACAGACAGGGCAATTTCAGTTTTCTAGTGTCAAACAAAAAGCAGATGAAAATACAAAGCTTTGCAAACACCTACTCTTCTATAACAAATGACACACACAAATACATGGTTGCTTAACAAAAAACAGGGGGTGGTGGAAGGGTACAGCCAGTAAGACTGTGTTTTATGAACATCCACTGTTACAGGTAAGTGGAACTTGCCCAACTGAACTATGTTAAACAAACATACTGCCTTACTAGCATACGGATAGATTCCCAAAGCTTACTCAACCTTGTAGGAGGAAGGGTAAGAGTCCAGGAGCACATAGAAATCGGTACTCATAAAAACTGTAGTGGTTCTAAAAAAGCATCCCATTTGTAGTGCTTTGATAAGGTAAAGAAAAAGGACCAAGTTGCTGTTTCTAGAATACTTAAGAGTCAACTCCTTTCCATAATGTCACTGAAGAGGAAAAGGCTCTGACGAAAAGTTTATTTTCCTTGCCTGGATCACCTCGCCAAGGTGGATGAAACAAAAAATATCAGAGGACAACTTACATACAATGAAGTGCTTAAAGACAGGTTGACCTTTCTTTGCCCCAAAAAAGGAAATAAAAAGCCTTTCAGCCTTCCTAAAGGAATTTGCTCTGTCAAGGTAGTACTTGAGCTGCCTATGCACATCTAAGGAATAAACACATGTCCTTTATTCTTAGGTTCTGAAAAGAACAGAGGAAAAGTAAAAGACAAAGTGAAAACTGAAACCATTTTCTGCCTGAAAAACAACGTGTGTATAAAACAACCCTATCACGTGGAAATGGTTATCCCACCATGACAGCATGGAGCTCAAACTCACCTTGCAGATATCGGAACAATGACCAAAATAGTTTTTTATGAACATAACTTAAGTTCAGAGTTAGCTGCTGCTTCAAAAGGTGACCAGGTCAATTTTTCAAGAACGCAGTTGAAATCCCGTGAAGGAAGAATTTGCTTATAAGGGGATCTCATCTGCACTATTCCTCTGATGAATTTTTTTTTTGTACCAAAAAGAGTGGGATCCATTGGCAAGCAAGCAGAGATGGCCACAAAATGCACCTTAAGGGATATATACGCTGGCAAGCAAGCAGAGATGTCCATAAAATGCACCTTAAAGGATATATACACTGACAATAGGTAACACCACAATTTCAAGTTCAGAGGGATATCAACCACAACATACCCTCTGTTACCATTCTGGCAACACTTAGTAAACATCATCCATTTGTAAACATACGATTTTCTAATAGCAGGCTTTCTGGTCTCCTTTATCACCTGCTGCACATACTCAACAATTGCCTAAATGGAGTTAGAATAGAATCATCCAGGCTATCAGATATTTCTCCAAATCAGGGTGCGCCAGTCACCAGAGACTATGTGAGCAGGTCCAGAGTAGGAGGAAGTCTTTGGTAACTGCCGTTGGCCAATACCATAAACATGGAGAAAGTACAGGTGTGTACACTTACATAAATGTAGATGTTAGAGTACATTCACTGTTGCAGTCATCACACTTGGGTTATCTGCCTGCATGTAGCCCTCACTCGGCCCGAATACCAGAGACTTAGTATTTCTGCGTCAGTTGCTGTCACTGCAGGACTGACGTCAGGTCGTCATTGGTATAAAAAACAGGCATCTGACGCCATTACATCAGTTTTTCTTGCCCCAAATGTCAGGAGCCCCCATTAGAGAGTCAAGTTATTGTGGAAAAAAACACCAGTAAAAAGTAAATACCAAAAGCCCTGTAAGGGGTGAGCAATAGAGAAGGGGGTAGAGAAAGAGAAAGAAAGAGAGAGAGAGAGAGAGAGAGAGAAGGGGTCTGGAGGGTGGGAAACCAGGACTCCAACAGTGAATACACTTCAACATCTACATTTATGGTAAGTGTACACAAAGTGCAGTCGTGTACACTTACCATAAATGTAGATGTTAGAGTGCATTCACTGTTGCAGTCATTACATTTGGGTAATATTCTGGCAGGTTGCCCTCAGTCGACCTGAATATCAAAGTCTTGGGTCTTGTGTCAATTGCTGTCCCCTCTTCCATGACGTCAGGTCATCAGGGGTATAAAAACAGGGAGCCAACGCCATTTTCTTTAGTATGTCAGATGCCCCCCAAATGGGGAGCAAAAAAAATGTATCCATCTATATCTATATCTATATATATATATATATATATATATATATCTATATATCTATCTATATATCTATCTATATATCTATCTATATATATATATATATATATATATATATATATATATATATATAAATACATGCAATTGTCCCAACATAAATTTTACCTTCATCTAAAAGAAAATACACCACAAAGGCTGTAGAATAAAGGGGGATGGTGGATGGGTAACCCAGACTGCAACAGTAAATACACTCTAACATCTACATTTATGGTAAGTGTACACAACTGTACTATGTTCTTCGTGTTTCACTGTTGCAGTCATTACATTTGGGTAGAGTCCCAAAGCTATGGATGGGAGGCTGGAACTAAATAGCATTAGGAGCGGCTATAAGGCGCTGCAGAACTGCAGTGGCAAAGCCTGCCCTGGACTTAGAGAATTGAGGCAAATGATAATGCTTTGTAAAAGTATGAACAAAACTCCAAGTAGCAGCTTCTAGAATGTCTTTGGTTGGTACCCCTTTGAGAAAAGCTGCTGAAGTAGATGCAGCCCTGGTGGAATGTGACCTAATGCCCTTGGGCACCGATTTACCATGATGCAAACAGCAGAAACTAATGCAGTGGCTCATCCACTTTGAAATCGCCTTTCCCTCTGATCCTGCAGCAAATGCCACCAGTAGCTGCTCAGACTTTCTTAGAGATTTGGTCCTGTTTAAGTAGAATCTTAGTTGTCTGTGCACGTCCAAAGAATACAGAACCCACTCCCCCTTGTTCTGCGGATTTGGGTAAAAAGTTGGCAGGTGAATAGTTTGGTTAAGAGCCACACTGGATACCACCTTAGGCATAAAGGAAGGATTGGTCCTGAGGGACACCCTGTCTGGGTAAAATATAATAAAAGGCTCCATAGCCATGAGGGTCTGTAACTCTGAAACCCTTCTTGCTGAAGTGATTGCCAGGAGTAAAGTGGTTTTCCAGGATAAAATTTTATATCTGCAGTAGTAGCTGGTTTAAATAAAGGCAGGGTGAGCTTTTCCAATACAAAATTGAGGTCCCATGCAGGAACTGGTGATCTTCTGGGAGGCCTTAAATTTTTGGCCCCTCTGAACTACTGTTTTAGCAAAGGATGAGAAAAGATCGGTGGGTCTGTGTTGTAATGAGCCGAGGTGGCAGAGGCATGGATTTTTATTGAAGAAAAAGATAGGCCTTGTCAAGCATCTCAGTCAAGTATTGTAAAATCTGAGGAATATTTGGCTTTGCTGTGTCAGTTCCTTGTGCTTGGTTCCAAGCACAGAATCTCTTCCATTTATCAGCATAAGATTTTCTAGTACTAGGCCTTCTGACTTTCAAAATGACATCCATCACAGATTTACTGAGAGGTGTTTGAATAACTACATGATCAGCAATGCTGCCAGGTTCAGAGTTTGGAGCTGATTGTGCAGAATCTGATTGTGCTGCTGAGACAGTAGATGAGGGATTTGAGACATATTCCTTAGGATTGGGTACCAGTGTTGCTGAGGCCAGTCCGTTGGAATCATTTTTAGTTTTTCTGGTCTGACCTTTCGTAGGACTTTGGGAAGAAGAGGCACAGGAGGAAAGGTGTAGACTGATAGATTTTTCCAACTGAAGGATAGGGCATCCACTTTCCATGCTTGTCTGTTACAAGTCCTTGTGCAGAATTTGTCCAGTTGATAATTCTGGGGAGAGGCAAATAGATCTATGTCCGGGCTCCCCCATTTCTTTGTTATCATGCTGAAGACTTGTGGATCCAGCTTCCACTCGTGAAGGTCCATAAGATTTCTGCTTAGGTCATCTGCCAGAGTATTTTGCTTTCCTGGCAGAAATTGAGCTTGAAGATGTACTTGGTAAGTCAAGGCCGTGTCCCATAGTGCCATGGATAGTCTGCAAAGGGGGTAGAAGTGTGTGCTCCCTGCTTGTTTATGTACCACATAACCGTGGTGTTGTCCATCTTTATCAGTAAGGCTGTCAGGGCATTCTGAACAGCTAACATCTCTTTCTAGTTGATAAGCAGATGAATTTGTTTTGGGCTCCATATGCCCTGAATGCATCTCCCTGCCAGGTGGGCCCCCCAAGCATAGTCTGATGCATCTGTAGTTAGGGTCTGGTTGGCAGGAGGTAGAGTGAAAGACCGTCCCATGTTCTGGTGACATGTCTCTGCCCACCATAGAAACTCCTGTTGTAGGCAGGAAATGAGAGGAATCTGTTTCCAGACTGTGACAATGCTGACTCCATGAACTTTTTAGGTACCACTGTAGTTTCCTCATATGCAGTCTTGCATATTGAATCGGTAGAATGCAGGATGCCATGAACCCCAAAGCCTGCAGAATTTGTCTTGCAGATAACTGGGTTTTTGTTGCCATCTGTTTGAAGTGAATAGTCAGTTGCCTCTGTTTGTCTGGCGTAAGGTAAGCCATCTGGGCAGTTGTATTCAAGCTTGCACTCAGGAATGTTATCTTTTGAGAGGGCACCAGTTGTGATTTCTTTTCATTTATTGTGTGCCCTAGGCATATTAGAAGCCTTTTCACAAACGCCAGATGTTGAAGGAGAATGTTCTTGTTTTCTACTTGAATGAGACAGTTGTCCAAGTAAGGAGAGATTTGTATACTTGTCTGCAAAATGCAATTTACTGGTGCCAGGCATTTTTTGAAGACCCTGGGCATAGTACATAAGCCAAAGGGCAGTGCAGAGAATTGGTAATGCATGAAACCAGCTTTGAAGTGGAGGTATCTTCTGCACGATTCCCTTATTGGGATATACAGGTATGCCTCTTAAGTCTAGAGTCACTAGCCAAGCATTCTTGCCCAGCATGGGCAGATGCTGCTGCAAAGTTAGCATTTTGAATTTTGGTATGTTCAAGAATGTGTTCAAAATTGATAAATCCAGTATTGGGCACCAGGCATTGTCTTTTCTGGGTACCAAGAACAGTCGAGTAAAACCCTTGTCCTTTTTCCTGTTCTGGCACTGGCTGAATAGCCCCCGCATCCATGAGGGACGTAACTTGTTTCTGTGCCTCTGCCCATTGGTTTTGTGGCAGATCTGACCAACTGTTTGGAACTGGCAGAGTACAGAAATGAAATCTGTATCCCTGGGATACTATGTTTAATACCCACTTGTCTTGGGTTATCTGCCAATTTTGAGCATGAAGTGCTAGTTTTCCCACTAAGGGGGCTGCCAAAAGATAAGTGCTTGGTGATGGAAGAGGGAAGTCATTGAGACTATTTACTGTAGGGTTGCGCTTCATTTCCTCCAGATTTGGAGGTAGAGGCACCCCATTGCTTTGACCTGTAAGAATCCTGTGATTGGTATCTAGAGCACTTTGAGCCCCTGGATTTGCCCCGTGAAGCTCTGCCGGACACAGGAAAGGACCAGTTTTTTGTAGGCCAGTGTCTACTGAATCTTGGTGGCTGCACTTGTAAAAAATCTTTTACAGTTTGCATACACTTAGCTTTGTCTTCCATTTTCTCTAATACCTCTTCTGCTTTATTACCAGAGTATCATGCCGTAAAGGTGCATCCAACAATTTAGCTTTAACATAATCAGGCAAATTTTGCACCTTTAGCCAGGCGTGCCTTCTAATCAGGGATCCAGTAACTGCGGCCCTGCAGGAGGCCTCCAAGAAATCAAAACCACATTGCAAAGTATGCTTTCCATCTTGTTCTGCTGCATGCAATAATTCCTGTAATTCTTTATTTTCCACACATTCCGAAATCATCATTTTCTGTTTCAATAATCCCACAACATGCTGTTGATATTTAAGCATATGAAACTGGCAGTTTAAGGCCCTAATTTCCAAGGTTGCAGACGTATAAACCTTTCCCCATCTATCCAGTGCCCTGGAATCTCTAGAGGGGGTGGGATTCTTAGCTGTTGAGGCCTTTACACCCTTGGGACCCTGTGAGATAGTTTCAGGGTCAGCAGCAGGGTTTTTGAATAAAAATTTGTGAGAGCCAGTAACCCTGTAATATCTGTCTGGCTTGCTAGGAGCCGGAGGTAAGGAATCTGGAGTCATGATAGATTCTGAAAACACATCATCAACAATGTCTAATTCAGGAGGTATGGCTAAAGGCCTATGCTGAGGGAGAAGGAAATCCCCAAGCCTCTTATTTTGATTCTGAGAAATCTTGACTCTCCCAATGAAAATGCTCCCTCAAAGTATGCAAAGTTTCTCCAAAGGAATAATCTTCAGGAGGAGATGCAGGTGGGATGGATTCCTCTGTATGTGAATCCTCATAGGGTGGAATAGAAAATTCCTGATCAGAAGAAATAGAAACCTGATCTGAAAATTCATAATCAGTGTCTTGCCTAGGCTTATCAGGTGGGGGTTGGGAACCCCTGATCAAGGTAATTAGGTCTTCAGCCATTTTGATCATCTGCTTTTTAGGCATAGAGGCCTGAACATGTGGCTCATGCATCAGTTTTTTAGTCTTAGAAGTTGCTTTTGTCTTTGGTTTTGAAGCTGGCGTCGGTTTTATACAGAAATGCTGAGTCCTGAAGACACCCTCAGAAGCCGGTGCCTGCTCAGCGGCACCGGACCAATCCGAGGGAGAGACATCCGCGGGTACAATACTTTGAGAATCTCGTGGCGTACCGGACTCCACATGGGTCTCGGTAGAGGCCTGCGACTCGAAAGTAGAGGGCATCAGGGGCTGCGAAAGCGCCTCACTGAGTACCGGCGACTGGCTTAGGGGAAGCTTTGTCAGTTTTGGTCCTCGACAGTCTGTCTCGGTCCTTTTCTTTGCGTTTTTTTGTGATTGCTATCTGATGACATTTCAGGGTAGATAAATCTGTTTCCAAAATATTTTGAAGCAAAGATATACCGACGCTTAATAGTGCGTTGGGTCAAATCTAGCAGAAAACCGACAGCAAGGCACGTTATTGATCTGGGCCTATGCAAGGAATACAGTACAAATGAAAATCCTTATGAGGCATTTGCTTCCCACAAGTAACACAATTATTAACTTTTATTGATATTGGTATGGAGCAAGAAAAAGTTTCCCCAATGGGGTACTTAGCTTTAATTGAAGACTTCGGTTCTCAAACTCGAATTTGAAAATTTCAGAAGTCGGCCGACCGACACTTGCGAACTGCTTCTGTTTCAGGCACCGCGCGGCAAGAAAGACTGAAGAAAATGGCGTCGGCTGCCTGTTTTATACCACTGATGACCTGACGTCATGGAAGAGGAGACAGCAACCGATGCAGGACCCAAGACTTTGATATTCAGGCTGACTGAGGGCAACCTGTCAGCAGATTACCCAACTGTAATGACTGCAACAGTGAAACACGAAGAACATCTGTACTATGTTCTTCATGTTTCACTGTTACAGTCATCACACTTGGGTTGATTCCCAAAGCTGAAGAAAGGGTGGAGGCAGTCAAGAAGAAATGGGGCTGGCTAGTATGCCCTGCAGGACTGCTGTTGCAAAACCTGCCCCGGATTTGGAAAACATAAACAGGTGGTAATGCTTGGCGATGGTGTGAACAGAACTCTAGGTAGCAGCTTCCACAGCGTCCCTAGTAGGGACTCTCGAGGAATGATTTAGAGGTAGAAGTTGCCCTAGTGGAATGCGTTCTGACCCCTTGAGGGGGTGGTTTCCCATGGTGTTTGTAACAGAAATGGATACAGTGTGCTATCCATTTGGAAATTAATTGTTTTGATATGGCCTTGCCCTCTGCCCCTGGTGCAAAACCGACTAGTAATTGGTCACATTTCCTGAAAGGCTTTGTCCTATCAAGGTAGAATCTGAGCTGTCTGTGCACGTCTAAATAGTGCATGATCATTTCCCCTTTATTCTGAGGATTAGGGAAGAAGGATTGCAAATGGATAGATTGAGAGCAACACTGGACATCACTTTAGGCATAAAAGTAGGGTTAGCCCTGAGAGAGACCCTGCTAGCATGAAAAATAATGAAGGGTTCCCACAGCCATAAGTAGTGCTTGTAGCTCAAACACTCTTCTTGCTGAGGTGATGACCAGAGGCAAGGCTGTTTTCAAAGAGAGGAATGTTAACTCTGCTGACACTGCAGGCTCAAAGGGGGGTAGCATGAGCTTTTCCAGTACAAAGTTAAGTTCCCAAGCAGGGGGGGGGGCTCTCCTTGGTGGCCTTAAGCTGTTGGCTCCTCTCAGGAACTGTTTGATGAGAGGGTGAGAGAGGAGAGGTGGGCTCAGTGTTGTAATGAGCCGATATAGCAGAGGCATGGATCTTAATGGAAGAGAAGGATAGGCCTCTATGGAGTAGATCTGCTAGGTAATCCAGAATTAGAGGTAAGCAGGGCAGCGCTGTATCCACTTCCTTTAGACTGAATCCAGGAACAATACCTTTTCCACTTATCAGTATAGGATTCCCTTGTACTGGGTCTTCTGGCTTCAAAAATTACATCCAGCACCTGCTTGCTTAGGCTAGTCACTGGGGGAGAATTCAAGGAGTAACCCAGGCTGCAAGGCTCAGGGTTTGCAGTTGTGGATGCAAGATCTGTCCCTCCTGAGTGAGGAGGGTTGTGAGCTGGGGTAGGTGCCATGGTGGCACTGGTGGCAAGCTGCACAGTAGTGGGTACCAGTGCTTGCATGGCCAGTCTTGGGCAATCAGGATTGCCCTTGGTCTGCCCTGTCTTATCTTCAGTAATATTCTTGTAAGAAGAGGCAGAGGGGGAAATGCACAGATTGAGAGATTTGCCAACTGGAAGAATACATCATCCACTTTCCAGGCCCCGCAATGAGATGTCCTGGTGCAGAACTTGCTGAGCTGGTGATTGTAGGGGGAGGCAAAAAGGTCCACCTCCGGGGTCCCCCATTTCTGGGTTAGAAGGCTGAAAGTGCCTGGATCTAATTGCCACTCGTGTGGGTCTAGGAGATTTCTGCTCAAGTTGTCTGCCAAAGAGTTTTGTTTGTCTGGCAGGAATTGAGCTTGCAGATGAATATGCATGTCCAAGGCAGTGTTCCACAGGGTCATGGCTAGCCTGCAGAGTGGGTTCCCCCTGCTTGTTGATGTACCACTTAACTGTGGTGTTGTCGGTTTTTACTCACAGGGGTCCTGGTGACAGTAGGGATTTGAAAGATGTCAGAGCATGCTGAACAGCTAGCATCTCTTTTTGGTTGATGTGCAGATAAATCTGACTTGGGCTCCAGTGGCCATGAATGCACTTGTCGTCCAGATGTGCCCCCCCCCCCCCGGCATAGTCTGGTGCATCCGTGGTTAGGGTCTGGGCAGAGTGGGGTTGTGTAAAGGCAAGTCTCTTGTTGTGGTTGCATGCTGCTGCCCACCAAAGAAACTCTTTCCTTAGACTAGGTATGATGGTTTCCAGGTCCTGAGAATGTTGGCACCAAAGACGTTTTACATACCACTGAAGTTTCCTCATATGCAGTCTGGCATATGGAATTAGTAGAATGCAAGAGGCCATGAACCCTAGAGTGTGCAAGATTTTCCTTGTGGATAGCTGGGTTCTGGTGGCCAATTGAGTACAGTCTGTTAGATAGGCTTGCTTTTCTGGAGTAAGGAATGCCATCTGGGATGCTGTGTCCAAGCTTGCTGGCTTCCCCGGGCCTCCACTGAAAACGGGTTCCCTGAGCCCAGTGGACATCCCCGGTCATCAAACTGGAAATAAACTGTTCCCAGGAATACAATCTTTTGACTGGAGACTAGTTCTGATATCTTTTCATTGATGGTGTACACCAGGGAGGTTAGAAGGTTCTTTACAAATGTGAGGTGCTGCAACAGCTTTTCCTGACTGCCTGCCTGAATCAGACAATCATCCAAGTAAGGGTATATTTGAATCTTTCTCTGTCTGCAATAGGCAATGGCTGGAGCCAGGCATTTTGTGAAGACTCTGGGAGCAGTGGATAGGCCAAAGGGAAGTGCAAAGAACTGATAATGCATAGATCCTGCCCTGAAATGTAGATATTTCCTGCATGACTCCCTAATAGGGATGTGCAGATAGGCTTCTTTTAGGTCTAGAGTGGCTAACCAGGCATCTTTAGACAGCTAGGAAGAAGTTGCTGTGAGCATTTTGAATTTCGGTACCACCAGGAAGGTGTTTAGAATGGAAAGACCTAGGATTGGGTGCCAAGTGCCCTCTTTTCTGGGTACCAGGAAAAGTCTGGAATAAAACCCTTGACCTATCTGTTCTGCAAGAACAGGCTGAATTGCCCTTATGGAGAGCAGGGAATGAACTTGGTTTTCTGCCTCTGCCCACTGGTTTGGAGGAAGATCAGGGAAACCTTTTGGGGTTGGCAGTGTGTGGAAGTAAAATATGTACCCCTGGGATACAATGTTGTGGACCCATCGGTCTTTGGTGATGGAAGTTCAGTTTTTTTGTATGGTGGGCAAAGAAGAGTCTCGGGGCATACCGGACTCTGAACGGGTCTCTGTAACGGCCTGCAAATCCACTGAAGCGAGCATCAGGGGCTACGAAAGCAAATGAGTACCAGCAAACTGGCAACTAGCTTAACAAAAGCGTTGTCGGCAGTTTTGGACCTGTGTGGTCTGTCTCTGTCTTTATCTTTACATTTTTTCGGAAGATCGGTAGTCGGACGGCTTCCCGAAGCCATTTCAGAATGCGGAGACAGAGAGCTAAAGTATTTAGCGACAATAAGGGCCCAACGATGAATACTGCGGGCACTGAACAAAGCACAAAACCGACAGCGAGGGACGTAGTGGTCTGGGCCTAAACAGGTGATGCAGTAAGAATGGAAATCTCGGTGTGTTATTTGCTTTCCACAGGCGAGACAATTGTTAACTTTTTCCGACATCGGTAGAGAAAGAAAAAAAGGATCCCAAAGGGGTACTTAGCTTTTGAAGACTTCAGGATGATTTAATTCGGAAATGAAAACTCAGGTAGTGGCCGACCGGCACTCGTGCGAACTGCTTCTGTTTCCAGCTTCTCGGCAAGAAAAATTGATGTAATGGCATCGGATGCCTGTTTTTATACCCCTGATGACCTGACATCGGTCCTGGTGTGACAGCAACCGACGCAGAAATACTAAGACTCTGGTATTCAGGCCGACAGAGCTACCTGCAGGCAAATAACCCAAGCGTGATGACTGCAACAGTGAAACACTAAGAACATCTAAGACTGCATGAGCCAAAAGGGTGCAACCATAATGGCATTTCTCTTTGAACTTTAAGTACCACCTTGTGAATCAGTAGAAAGGGTGGAAACACATACAGGAACATTCCCCTACCAGGGAACAAGAATGTCTGTCCTCCAAGCATGGCTGGAACCGAATTTCTCCAGCTGTCCACTTGAAAGGCGGAAAAGAGATCTATTAGAGGCATTCCCCACATCTGGACTACTTCTTGGAATACCACTCCTGGGTCTGCCCAAAATATGCCACAATGTTCTGTTCTGATGGGATGTATGAGGTCTGGAGAGAGAGAATACTGAGTAGTCCAGTCCAAGGCTATCATTGCCAATCTGCACAAAGAGTAATATCTTGTACCCCTAGTTTGTTGAGGTACCATACCACTGCTGTTATGCCCATAACCACCACAAGAGGACCCAGAGTCTGTGGTAAGGGACTCTCACGGCACAAAACACTGACACCTCCCAGAAACTGATGCACATCCCCCAGTGACCCAGCTTCCCAGGTGAGGTCGGATAAATGGGAACAGACTGACTGTACTGGCATCTGAGGGGAGAAAGAAAGCCCTGGATTGATACTTAACCAATTTCTAGCCCACTGTAATTCTTGTCTGATGAAGGGCAATATTGTCAACTGGGATTCAAAGGAATAAAGGTGCAGCATCCAACAATTTCAGACATACCACAGAATTTCTCATATAAAGATGGGACAGTGATAAAATGAGAATTATGGATGCCATCAAAGTCAAAGTCAACAGGACCTTTACTGTCATTTAGAGCTACACAAGTGTAGATTAAATGAGCTTCCATGGAATCAGACCATCATGGGGCCGACAAAAAAAAATCAATCATATACATAGAATTTAAAACATACAATACTACAACATCTTATAAATCAACTCTACACTTAAGTACAGAGCTACATATTCCTAGAAACACACTTAAGATACTAAAATACACATCTAGCAGCAAAATTCAAGTAATACTACGGCACATGAACCATGTACCATATTATGGGTGAACAAGCACATAGAAACAGCAGCTGAAGAAAAAATATTGCACCTGGGATAGTAGTATAAATTATAATGGTTGGCTGGGCTTAATTCTCCCACAGAGGTGACATACCTTGGGGAGAACTCCAAAAGGACCATCTAGTCCAACAGCAGCTTGCCTTCAGGTAGAAAAGCCAGGCTGTTTCTGAAACTGATGAAGCAGACCAGAAAGATGTGTCTTTGTGAGGGTGTCAAACATGACTAAGAGGTTCAACATGAAGCCTGGATGGGACAGTTCGGATGAGACCTTTTCTAGCAATTCTGTGCAGTCTCTCCATCCAGGTGTGCAGATCAGCAAGTCATCCAAATACAGAAAAAAAAGTGACTGCTTAGAGTCCATCAATGGGCCACTACCACAGCAAGTCATTTGGTACACTCGCATTGAAGCATACAGCCCAACAAATCTCACATATCCCCCGAGGTGATGAGCAATAGAGATCTGAAGAAAGGCATCCACCAAGAAATAGTGGTCCAGAAGAAGAGGAAGCACTGTGTGCAGGATGAGCATCTTGAAACTGGAGATGTTAAACACATTCCAAAAAGAAAGGTCCCACACCAGTCTACAACTGCTCTTATTGGGGAACTTAGAAAACACTAGAAAAGAAACTTCATGCCTTCCAAAGAAGGGACCAGTTCTATGACCCCCTGCCCCAGAGTCCAGCATTTGCTGGACAACAGGAGGTAATAAAAATCTTATCTGATGAATGAGAGGGAACCCCCCCACCTGAACTGAAGCAGATCTTTTCGCTTCCAATTGAAATCCCTACCAAATATATTTGCACTCATTTGCCAGAAACTGACCGACTTGTTGAGAGCTAAATGAAGATGATGCACACAATGGGGAATACAGGTTCCGTACCTCGGCATAGTCTTAAATTGGAGGGGGGTATGCATTCTAGGAAAGAAATTCTTCTTGCTAGGCTTAACAAAGCTGTCATTCTACCATTTTCTTTTATTGCCTTGATTTTGTTTGGCTGGGGCTTCTACGGGTTAGGCCATGAAAATCATGTTGCTTGAAAGCACTTTTGATATTCCTTTCATCAATTTACCTCTGTCATCAGTGTTTAAGGACCCGAATGGTAGCTGCACGCAACATACCATCAGACTCAAGAGGAACATTCATAATCTCTCGCTCTCTTTTTTTTTTTTTTAATTCGGTAGAAAAAGTCTGGGAGTGTAACAGTATAGTTGTGTACACTTACCATAAATGTAGATAAAGTGTATTCACTGTTGCAGTCATAACATTTGGGTAATCTGCTTGGAGGTTGCCCTCAGTCGGCCTGATTAACAAAGTCTTGGGTCCTGCGTCAGTTCCTGTCCCTTCTTTCCATGATGTCAGATCATCAGGGGTATAAAAAATGCAGCCGACGCCATTACATCAGTTTTTCTTGTCCCACATGTCAGGTGCCCCCAATGGGAAGCAATTAAACATAAAATCACAAAGGTATACCGCCAACAAAAAAGCAAATACACCAAAAAGGCTTTTAAGCATAGTAAAGGAAAGTAGAGTTATAGCCAAAACAAGTTAGGGGGCAGGAGGGAGGGTAACCAGGACTGCAACAGTGAATACACTCGAACATCTCTATTTATGATGTGTACACAACTGTACTATGTTCTTCGTGTTTCACTGTTGCAGTCATTACATTTGGGTAGATTCCCAAAGCTATGGTTGGGAGGAGGAGTTTAAATAGCATTAGGGCCAGCTATAAGTCCCTGCAAGACTACAGTGGCAAAGCCAGCTCTGGATTTAGAGAAAATTGGCAAATGATAATGCTTGGTGAAAGTATGTACAGAACTCCAGGTAGCAGCTTCTAGGCTGTCCCCTGGTAGGAACACCTCTGAGAAAGGCTGTAGAAGTAGATGCAGCCCTGGTGGAGTGAGGTCTGATCCCCTGGTGGATAGGTTTTCCATGCTGCTTATAGCAGAAATTAATGCAATGGCTTGTGCATTTAGAACAGATTTGTTTTGAAATAGCCTTCCCCTCTGCCCCTGCAGCAAATGCTACCAGCAGTTGCTCAGATTTTCTTTGAGGTTTAGTCCTGTCCAAGTAGAATCTAAGTTGTCTGTGCAAATCCAAGGAATGCAGTAACCATTCCCCCTTTGTTCTATGGATTAGGAAAGAAGGTTGGCAAATGAATGGACTGATTAGGAGCCACACTTGATACCACACCTTGGGCATGAAGGATGGATTGGTTCTGAGTGACACCCTGTCCGCATGAAAGATGATGAAAGGCTCCACTGCCATAAGGGCTTGTAATTCAGATACCCTTCTAGCTGAAGTGACTGCTAAAAGGAAAGCTGTTTTCCAAGAAAGAAATTTTAAGTCTGCAGTCACAGCTGGCTCGAAAGGAGGTAGAGTGAGTTTCTCCAATACAAAGTTAAGCTCCCAGGCTGGGGTTGGAGCTCTCCTGGGTGGTCTCAAATTTTTGGCCCCTCTGAGGAACTGCTTGAGCAGTGGATGAGAGAAGAGGGGTGGTTCTGTGTTATAATGAGCTGAAATGGCTGAGGCATGGATTTTAATGGAGGAAAAAAGACAGGCCCTTGTGAAGCATCTCAGTTAAGTATTGTAAAATCTGAGGTACATTGGTTCCAGGCATAAAATCTTTTCCATTTTTCAGCATAAGACTTTCCAGTACTAGGTCTCCTTGCCTCTAAGATGACATCCATCACAGGTTTGCTGAGGGATGGTAAGGGAGCGTTTAAGTAATTAGCCAGGCTGCAAGGTTCAGTGTTGGAAGCTGAGGGTGCAGAATCTAGCTCTCCTGCTGAGACAGCCGGGAAGGAGTCTGAGGCAGGTGCCATGGAGATAACAGTGACACGCTGCGCAGGAGGGGGTGCCATTGTGGACGCAGCCAGTCTGGAGCAATCAAAATCATCCTTGGTTTGTCCTGTTTGACTTTTAGTAGTACTTTGAAGAGCAGAGGCAGCAGGGGAAAGGCATAGACTGATAGGTTTTTCCAGCTTAAGGACAGAGCATCCACTTTCCAGGCTTGTTTATGGGGAGTCCTTGTGCAAAATTTGTCCAATTGGTAGTTCTGGGGAGAGGCAAACAGGTCTATATCTGGGCTCCCCATTTGCTTGCCAACATGTTGAAAATCCTTGGTTCCAGTTTCCACTCGTGTGGGTTCATGAGGTTTCTGCTTAGTTCGTCTGCCAGTGTATGTTATTTTCCTGACAGGAATTGAGCTTGTAAGTGCACTTGGTAGCTCAAGGCTGTGTTTCACAATGCCATGGCTAGTCTGCAGAAGGGGTAAGAATGTGTACCCCGCTGCTTGTTTATGTACCACATAACCATGGTGTTGTCTGCCTTTACCATCAGTTGTCCTGGAAGAATGTAGTCCTTGAAGGCTGTCAGAGCATTCTGTACAGCTAACATTTATTTTTGTTTGATATGCAAGTGCATTTGATTTGGGTTCCATTTGCCCTGAATGCACTTCCCTGCCAGGTGAGCCCCCCATGCATAGTCTGATTCATCTGTTAGGGTTTGGGCAGCAGGGGGTGGTGTGAAAGTTAGTCCCTTGTTTTGGTGGCAGGCCTCTGCCCACCAAAGGAACTCTAGGCGTAGGCAAGGTATGATAGGAATCATTGTTTTCTAGGCTGTGAGAATGTTGACTCCACAGGCTTTTTAAATAGCACTGTAGTTTCCTCATATGCAGTCTTGCATATAGAATAAGAATGCAGGAGGCCATGAACCCCAAGGCTTGCAGTATTTGTCTTGCAGATAGCAGGGTTTTTGTGGCCACTTGTTTGAAGTAAGTTGTCAAATGAATTTGCTTTTCTGGCGTGAGGTAAGCCATCTGGGAAGTTGTATTCAAGCTTGCTCCCAGGAATGTAATTTGTTGACAGGGTACCAGTTGTGATTTCTTTTTGTTTATGGTGTACCCCAGACAAGTTAGAACCCTTTTTACAAAGGCCAGATGATTTAAAAGCATGTCCTGGCTTTCTGCCTGAATTAGACAATTGTCCAGGTATGGGTATAGTTGAAAACTTCTTTGCCTGCAAAATGCAATAACTGGAGCTAGGCACTTTGTAAATACCCTAGGCGCAGTATAAGCCAAAGGACAGTGCAGAGAACTGATAGTGCGTGTAGCCTGCTTTGAAGCGTAGGTATCGTCTGCAAGATTCCCTGATTGGGATGTGCAGGTATGCTTCTTTTAAATCTAGTGTTGCCAACCAGGTGTCTTTGCCTAGCATAGGAAGTAATTGGTGAAGAGTTAGCATCTTGAATTTTGGAATCTCCAGAAAGGTGTTTATAGTAGACAGGTCCAGGATAGGACGTCATGATTTGTCTTTTCTGGGTACCAGGAAAAGTCTTGAGTAGAAACCTTGCCCCTTTTCCTCTTCTGGTACCAGCTGAATAACCCCCATGCTTAAGAGAGAACGTACTTGTTTTTGAGCCTCTGCCCACTGATTTGGGGGTAGGTCCGGCCCCCCATTTGGCGTTGGCAATGTGTGGAAGTGAAATCTGTATCCCTGGGACACTATATTTAAAACCCATTTGTCCTGGATAATGAGCTCCCAGTTCTTTGAATGAAGAGCAATCTTTCCCCCCAAAGGGCAGTCAGAAGATAAGTACTTGGAAATTTTAAAAGGAAGTTATTGCAACAGTTTACCATAGCGGAGAGTCTTGTTATTCCCAGACTTGGAAGTGGAGGCCCCCCCTCCACTGCTTAGTTCTGCGAGTCCCCTGGGACTGAAACCTAGGGTTTTTGCTGTGTCTGGGTTTGGCTTGAGAAGACCTGGAAGGGGCTGGAAAGGACCAATTCTTAGAGGGCCAGTGCCTACTAAATCTAGGAGGCTGAACTTGTAAAAAATCTTTAACAGTTTGCATAGATTTAGATTTATCTTCCATCTTTTTAAGAATTTCTTCAGCCTTATTGCCAAACAGGAGGTCCTGATTTAAAGGCGCATCCAACAATTTAGCTTTAACATGATCAGGCAAAGACTGCTCCTTAAGCCAAGCATGCCTTCTAAGCACAGACCCAATAACAGCAGCCCTGCAAGAGGACTCTAAAGAATCAAAACCACATTGCAAAGTATGTTTTCCAACTTGTTCAGCAGAATGTATTAAATCATGCAAGTCTTTAATTTCCACACAGTCAGGAATCATCATTTTCTGTTTAAGCAGTCCAATAACATGCTGCTGATATTTTAACATATGAAATTGGCAGTTTAAAGCTCTAATAGCCAAGGCTGCTACAGTGTAAACCTTTTTACCCCATCTATCCAGCGCCCTGGAGTCTGTCAGAAAGGGCAGGATTTTAGCAGTAGAAGCCTTAATGTCCTTGGGCCCTGTGAAATAGTCTCTGGATCTGGAATAGGATTTTTGAAAAGGAACTTGGGGGACTCAGGGACCCTGTAGTGGAGGCAGGGAATCAGGGGCCAGACTGGATTCCGAGAAATCATCAACAATGTTTAGTACAGGAGGAATAGCCTAAGGCCCATGCTGAGGTAGGAGTAAGAAATCCCCAAGCCTCTTTTTTAAAATCAGAAAATTCGTAGCTTTCCCAGTGAAAATGCTCCCTTAGAGTATTGTAAGGTTTCCCCAAAAGAAAAATCCTCAGGAGGGGAAGCAGAGGGAATAGAGGCCTGGGCGTCAGTTTTTTTAGACATGGATCGAGATTTAGGCCTTAGTAATGAAGGAGGCGTCAATTTAATATGCAAGTCCATAGGCCTGAATACACCCTCAAATGCAGGTGCCTGCACAACGGCTCTAGACACATCCAAGGCAGACACATCCACAGGTTCCACAGTTGAAGCATCTCGCGGCATACCGGACTCCGAATGGGTCTCAGTAGAAGCCTGCGAATCAGAAGTAGAGGGTATCAGGGGCTACGAAAGCGCCTCACCGAATACCGTCGAACTGGTAACTGGTTTAGGAGAAGTGTCATAGGCAGTTTTGGACCTTGGTGGCCTGTCTCTGTCTATCTTTGCATTTTTTCGGAATCCCAGTAGTCGGATGGCTAACCGACATTTCTGGATAATTAAACTGAGAACCAAAATATTTAGAGGCGAAAATATACAGACAACGGATAGTGCGCTGATTAAATAAAGCACAAAACCGACAGCAAGGTACATCGCGGTCAGGGCCTAGGCAAGGAATACAGTACGAATGAAAATCTTTATGAGGTATTTGCATTCCACAAGTAATGCAATTATTAACTTTTACTGATATCGGTGAGGAGCAAGAAAAAGTTTCCCCAATGGGATACTTAGCTTTAGTTGAAGACTTCGGTTCTGAAACTCGAAAACAAAAATGTCAGGAGTCGGCCGACCGGCACTTGCAAACTGCTTCGGGCACCGCACGCAAGAAAGACTGATGCAATGGCGTCGGCTGCATGTTTTATATCCCCTGATGACCTGACGTCATGGAAGAAGGAACAGCAACAGATGCAGGACCCAAGACTTTGTTAATCAGACCGACTAAGGGCCACCTGCAAGCAGATAACCCAAATGTAATGACTGCAACAGTGAAACACGAAGAACATCTAACCTTTGACCACAGCAGAGTCACCCACCTACCATCTAAGGCAAATTGCTAGCCTATTATGGTGGCAAAGGCTGTTTGCTTAGCTACTACTTTTTGTGGATGGAAGGCGAACCAACAGCGAGACAGTCAATCTGTTCTATGTTCAAGCCGAAAAAGGTGTCTCTTTCTCGGGGAAAACAAGTAGCATATGCCGGTAAAAATTTACATTTTTTTTTCGAGAAAAAAAACATATCAAATAGCACTTTAATATACTTTACCAGCCCCAAAAAAGTAAACATTTCTCCACAGAAAAAAAACAAAAAGGTTTTCAACTACTTTAACCAACTTATTTAAAAGTACAATTTAGTCTCATGACATTCTGTTAAAACACTGACTATAATAAAAATAACATCTCTAAGCAAAAAAAATGCAATAAAAAAAATGTATGTAGAAGGATCTTCCCCTAAAGAGTTTATTTGTCCAGTAAGAAAGAGCACAAGTAGATCAATCCACTAAAGCCCACACAGAAGCACTCTTGTCAATGGTTAGGAAAGCTCAGCTGGGCTCAAACAGTGTTTTCAGCGAGCTTGGCTCCAGCTAACTAGTGGTTTGAATGTGTGGAAAGTGCCCTGATGCTTTAAAAGCTGGCTGGCTATTATATCCTTAGCAAAATATAACCCATATAAACTAAGGCTGCTGCAGCACTGAAAAATATGATCAACTAACCCTTCCTCAACATGGATGGGAATATGCGGGTTGAGATGGTTAAAGATTGAATTCTCCATGTATATTTACTGTCATGGTAGGTACATAATTCTCATACCTCCTAAAGAATTCAATCTTCATTAACTTTTAGGACAGAGTCCCTAGCTGTTGTGCCTTAATGGCTGGCCTACTAAAATGTGCACTTGATCACAGCAATGCCAAAGAAAGAACTGGAACTGGAAACAGTCAAACTTACAGTGTCCAGAGATGGTGTCCAAGTATGGACCAAGTTGTGGCTGAACAGATGCTGTCTACACACGCATTACAGAGAAAGGCAACTGATGTTACAGAGCTAGCTGAATGAGCCTTAAACAAGCCTGATAGCTCCCTCGAATACTTAATGAACAAAAAGGGCATGCACAAGTTGAAGTGAGAAAATCTAAAAGTACTGTGCCATGTTACAATAAATCATTAAGATGGTTTACGGACACTAAAAAGGTTAGGGATGTGAGGCCTTATCTTACAGTAACTTTTGCCTATATAACCAATAGCTAAATTAAATGATGTACAACTGAGATCAGTACAATTGTGTGCTTTGGCTTCTCTTTTTGTTCCACCATTTGCAGCCAGCACTATTAAGCTTCCATGTGTGGGTACGCTTCACTGGGATGAATGTACTGTGCTGTCCAAGTCTGCAAATTCTGAAGGATACAGTCACATGTATTGTCTGCAGTACACAATAATATTCACCAAACATGGTTTTCCTTCTAGTGTGGGGTGACAACTGATTGGTGGAGGTCATCATCCAGACAGAAGTTTTTTTTTTTTTTGTTTTTTAACCCTAACCCTTCCCCCAAGGGCATGTGCAGTGGCTGAAAAGAGGGCATGCAATACCCCCCCCTTGTGGGCATGCACATATCACCACATGCCACATAACAGCTATCATAAGAACATACTTTGCAGTGCTAAGTGCATATCCTGCTGCCACTGCAAATGCCGTGCACCTGTCTTTCCAAGAAGTACCATCAATTGCAATGATCTGGGCCCTCCAGTCTTCCACCAAGATGGTAGAGTTGGTGTCAGATGTCCCACTCCCATCTTTCTTCACACAAGCTAACTGATGGCTGTCTGGATTGTTTTCAGGACTTCATCCATCTATGCAGTGGAGCTGCAGTTAAACCCTATATTTAGCTTCACTAGTTCACAAAAACAGCCCAAGTAGTGCTTTACCTTCGGATACCCTATACTGTCTTACAGGGTATGAAGTAACATGAGGCAGCATGTGAACCCCAAACGTAGTGAATTATACAACAGATTTCATACATTGTACTTAAAGTCAGCTGAAATACAGGAAAATCCAAAATTATTTTTCATTCCTATAGTACATGTGACAGCATAATGCAGACATTTTCTACAAATGCATAGTACAATATAATCTGTTATTTGTATCATTTCCCTTTCTCAATGAATCAAAAAATATCAAATCTACTTGCTTTATTACAGTGATTAAACCTATGTATTTCCACAAAATTATTTTTCTTACTAGCATGCTTCAAAGTAACAACTTAACAGGCTAACAACAAGTTAAAACAGATTAAAGGAAAATACAAAGGTATAACTGAAAAACAAAAGTCGTAGAATATAAAACCGTGTGGACTGAAAAAGATGTGACGAGCAGTCAGAAGTCAATTTTCTCTTTCAGAAGAAAGACGGCAAGAGCTACTACTGACCATTACTAATCAATAGCAGCCATAACTACATGTGAACCCTCAAAATCCCTATCCCATGCCACATAGCAGGCAAAATCACTATGTCCTCACTCCTGGAGGGTGATAATCAGGACTTGAAACAGGAGGGGGAGCAGAGTCTAAATAGGAGAATCTACAAAAAATGTAAAGTTAAAGCAAGCACTACAGAATCCCCCCTTCCTCCATAAACAGAAATCACACCATCTGGTGTTGGTTATTGCTAGGTTAAGCTCTTATAAAAGTCTAAAATGCTTTTAAACTGAAGTAATTTCACTGTCCTCACTGACTGGATAAAGACAGAGAGAGAGTTAAAGTCAGATGAACAGCAATACCAAAGGTATTTTAAAAATGCAGAAAATTCTGCTTTACTGACATTTTTCCAAAGGTTTTCTGTTGCATGTGTGTGTATTTATATGGCTATAGTAGACAGCACCACTTACCTCATGCCTAAAGACAAAGCCACAGACTGCAGCTACCAGCTCTGCCAAGAATATCAGAGACAAAATCATGGCATACTGCAAAGAAAGAAAATGAATGAAATCAGGCAGGACTAGCACTTATAAAAGAATGTAAAACAAAATTAAATATTCTGGTGAAAAAATGTTGCCAAAATCCACAGAACATGAAGTCATCAATAAAATACAATTTTGTTGAAGCTTACCGTATTGATTGATGCTGGAATAGATCACTGCTAATCTCACTACTGAGACTTCGCTGATAAGTGTCCCGTACATCTAGCCCAACTTCTAGAGCTTAGGATCCTTCTCACTTGATGCAGCATATGCCACGCATCTGGTACATATGTACAGTACAGCATAAAGCAAGTGTCTGCCTACACCACCTCAGAACTTTCTTACGTCAGAACCAAAAGGTAGAACCCAAGCAGTGTATTTACAATGGAAATAATGCATAGATAATCAGAAGAATATGCAGCTATAATAAAGCCTACTTAGGACAGAAATAAAACACACAAGGCGAGAGAGGTAGGAGGGAGAAAAAAAAAAGTATCCCAACCACTACCCAAAACTAAGCTGACACAAAGCCTCACAAGAGGGGTGGAGAAGATAGGAAATTCCAACATATACCAACCTGCGTATTTAACCTGGTTGCCATTTTCTGTGCCAGTCTCCATTGAAGTAAAAGATGTAGAAGAGGAGGCTAAGACCCACCACGTATATCACACGAATCCCTTCCCTGACAGTCAGTGGGTTTACCTTCATCATTCATTCCTCAGTCTCCTGCTGGTCCTAACAGATACCTTAGCCAATAATTAAACTCAGACTGCTTGGGCCATAGTTTGGTCTTTATCCATTTATGTCATCAGAACTGCCCCAAAGAATACTTATGTCTTGGAGAGAAACTATTGGAAAAAAATCATGGCTCTACATTTAATTACGCAATAAAGCCACAACTTGTATCATTTTTCACTGCCTCAGAACATAAGCACTAGATTACCTGTTTTGTGATGGCTATCACTTAATATCTAGATCAAAATGCATATTAACAGTGGTTTTGTTTCCTCTGTGTGAAACCAGCTTCTGTACCACACATAGATTGTGCCGAGTATATCAGTTAAGACACTGCATTTAACTAAGCAGAGACCTGCAATTCACATTTGTTTTTTTTTTTTAACTAGACAGGACCAATGAAAAAGCTCCACAGTAACAAGTTCAAAATCTGTGCAGCCTGACAGCATAATTTTGTTTTCATATTACAAAAGTTATACATACCTTAAGAAGTAGAGAGTCATTCAATACTTGTGGTACACTACTTGGGGTGCTCAAAGAAACAGCATCAAACTGCATATCCATGAAGCACGTAGAACATTAAACATTTGACAACTAGACGCTAGACGAGGGGGAGGTGCTACAGTGAAACAAATTGCTTCATGTAAAAAACCCACTAATTTCAACCAAAGTAAACTATATATGCCCATATAACTGTGTGAAAAAAAAACTGTACATTCCTGTGCAGGACCCTACTATAACAGAAAGGAGACCAAGACAGCCAAGAGCCAACAGTAAATCATACAGTGGTATAACATCTATCTCAAAGCAATGAGATCAAAGAATTACAGTAGAATGGACTTAATCTGGGAAACATCTGTAAATAGCAACATGACCAGCCGTGTGACTGTACTAAGGGAAGAGATGAATGTATATGTCGAAAGACTAAGGGCATATGTGACAAAGCCATGGTTGAAGTAAGGTACAGTGATAGAATGACAATCTTAACAGTGAAAAGAGGAAGGAGTGTCCAAAATAAGGAGTAGGAGATATGACGTTACCACAAGAATTTGTCAATGTTAGGCCAAGGCAGACCTTGAAAAAGTGAGGCTGTAACTGTGGGGAGAGAGAAAAGGGGAAAACATTTTCTGATACACTGGAAAAAAGTTGAGGAATTCACAGATTATTTCACTGGGAAGTGAGCAATGAGCGAAGGGGTCAGAAAATGGTGCACATCAAGAACAGCTACTTAATAAATTCTTTAGCTATGTATTTCAAAAAGAGTGACAAGTCAGAATGCCAGCAAAAGAAACGAGCATAAGTATTACTGAGGACAATTAGCAGGTGAAAAAGAAGGCATAAAGACAAAAAGTCAAGTACCTATGAAGATAAGGTATACAGTCCAGACAATCTATCCCCCATGAAGCTAAAATAAAAAAAAAAAAAATAATAATTATAAGTATCCTGCCAAGATTAGAGAGACAATTATTATAGCAGGACAATCTGAAAATCAACGGCCGAAATAATACAGTACCACGGAAGCTAAAATATTCTTAACTTTTGTATTTCTTGCACTATCCTTCCCATAACGACAGATCTATTGTCTGTTTATGCTCTTCCTCAGTGGTTGGGTATTAGAGATCCTAGTTTGGGCAGTCTAGGCTTTGGATCCAAAGCTCAGGCTCTTCCCTTTTCTCATAGCCCCCTCCTGCCCATGTAATTAGCACATACAAAGTTTGGGCAAACTATCCAATAGAGACAGAAATCTCCTACTCAAGGACAAAGCAAAGGTTATATGTTAAATCAATATCTGCTCTGGAACTTGAGCATATAACCAACACCATGAAACAATCACTATGGTCACATTAGGAACTAAGACAGAAAAAGGGAAGCTGGATGGGGGGAGCTGAGGAAGGGATGGAAGCGGACAACATAGACCTATCATTATACCAAATACATAATTTTCATATCTGACATTGCTTCCATTTGTTTCTAAACAGTCGGGAGAGTCCTCAGGTAATGAAACTCTTGAGAGGTCTCACAAGAAGTTATTCCACAGTACAGCTGAAATAAAACTGCCCTATCTCTGAAGTGCAAGTCCAAATTATGAGAGATGAAAGTTTGAACACTGGATGAAGCGACTACAACACAACTTCAAGGATCACTATTAAAAACAAAGCATAAGTATTCACAACAGATACAGCTGAATGAGCCTTGACAGGTTTGGATAAGGCCAGTCCTCCTTCCTTTGCATACAAATGAAACCCAGTCAGATAACTATCAACACAAAGTTACTTTAGAAACTCCTCATCCAAGTCTGGCTGTTGAAAAGGAAGCAAATAACTGATCACATTTTCTAATGTTCATTTTTTGGTGAAGGTGCAAGAAGAATTTGGTGCTGCACATCCAACAAGTACAACATACACTCACCTTTGTTAGTAAAATTTAGACAGACTACCTTCGGTATAAAAGCCAGATTAGTTTGCAGGGTCACTCTTCTTAAAGCAGACCACCACCAAAAAGTCAAGTTTTTCTGACCAAAGTGTTTTTCCTTCCTTGTAATCCAACACTAAACACTTAACATACAGAAAAAAGAAGTTATGTACTTACCATAACGTTCCATGCGAGTTGTTCATCTCGCCGTGATTCTTTACTGATGGGTTTGGAGCCGATCCCTCGGCTGTGATACGGTCAATTGCAAAGCTCGAGGTCTTCAAATAGCTCGAGTCCAAGTCCATATCCCATGATGCATCTGTGAATTACCTCAGATCTTGTTTGCTGCGTATACTAATACCACGTGCCATTCTTTCACTCCCAGAGAAAGGAATAAAATAGAAGATTTGAGTAACCAGGATGGATCCAGCATCTCGGTCATCTATCAGCCCAGGAGGGGGTAGGAGGGAGGGACATAAGAATGAAGGTGAGATGAACAACTCACATGGAACGTTATGGTAAGTACATAACTTCTTTATGTGAAGTTGTTCAATCTCGCCATTCATTCTTTACTGACAGGTAGTGTCCCAAGCACCATCGATCTCGGGTGGCTCACAGCAGTATATTTCTCAGGACTGTGGATCCAAAGGAGGCCCTGTCAACTTTGTAATGAGTGATAAAGGTATAAGGTTTTGACCAAGTGGCTGCTGCACAAATGTTATCAATGGGAAGTCTAGCAGAAAAGGCAGATGTAGAAACTGCTCTGGTTGAGTGAACTTTAATTTTGTGTTGCAAGGGCATACTGGCAGCTGAATAGGCAAAGGTGATACAATCAGATAACCATTTATATAGAGTTGTTTTAGCCACTGGTCTTCCTTTCCTGGAGTCTAAGAATGAAACAAAAAGCTGGTCTGATTTCCTGAAATCTTTTGTTCTATCCAAGTAAAATTGGAGTGGTCTGTAAACATCAAGTTTGTGCAGCATATACTCTAAATTGTTAGAATGATTGCAGAAGAACACTGGCAAATCAATAACTTGGTTGAGATTGGTTTCAGTGCAAACTTTGGGCAAAAATGAGGGATTTGTTATAAGTGATATTCTGTCAGTATGAAATATCAAATAGGGAGGCTTGCTGGATAAAGCTTGAAGCTCTGACACTCTGCGGGCAGAAGTAATAGCTACCAGAAGAATAGTCTTCCAAAACAAAAATTTGAGATCACAAGATGAAGCTGGTTCAAATGGCGGGAGAATTATACATGAAAACATAAAATTTAGATTCCATGGAGAATAGGGAGATTTCACACGTGGTCTAATATGAAAAGTTCCTTTGAGAAAGGCTTTGGATAACATGTGAGACATATTATTTAATCCTTCAAATCCAAGATGAAAATTAGAAACAGCAGCCAATTGAACTCGAACTGCTGCGGGTCCTTTGTTGAAAATCAGTCAAGAATTCTAAGATGGAAGCTATAGGGGGACTTGGTAAGGATCAATATTTTTAGAAGCCCATGTAGAAAATTTCTTCCATTTGCTAAGATATAGCTTTCTAGTAGAAGATTTATGAGAAGACAAAAGGATCTATTTTGTCTCACTGGAAAGGTTATGGAACCTGGCTATGATGGGAAAGTACAGTTGTGAACACTTACCATAAATGTAGATGTTCAAGTGTATTACCTGTTGCAGTCATTACATTTGGGTTATCTGCTTGCAGGTAGCCCTCAATCGGCCTGATTAACAAAGTCTTGGGTCCTGCGTCAGTTGCTGTCCCTTCTTCCATGACATCAGGTCATCAGGGTATAAAACATAGAGCCGATGCCATTACATCAGTTTTTCTTGCCCCAGATGTCAGGTGCCCCCCTAATGGGAAGCAATTAAATATAAAAATACAATGATATACCGCCAACAAAAAAGCAAATACACCAACAAGCTTTTAAGCATAGTAAAGGAAAGTAGAGGTATAGCCAAAAGAAGTTAGGGGGCTGGAGGGAGGGTAACCAGGACTGCAACAGTGAATACACTCGAACATCTACATTTATGGTAAGTGTACACAACTGTACTATGTTCTTTGTGTTTCGCTGTTGCAGTCATTACATTTGGGTAGATTCCCAAAGCTATGGTTGGGAGGAGGAATTTAGATAGCATTAGGACCAGCTATAAGGCGCTGCAAGACTGCAGTGGCAAAGCCAGCTCTGGATTTAGAGAAAATTGGCAAATGATAATGCTTGGTGAAAGTATGTAAAGAACTCCTGGTAGGGACGCCTCTGAGAAAGGCTGTAGAGGTAGATGCAAGCCCTGGTGGAGTGAGGTCTGATCCCCTGTGGGATAGGTTTTCCATGGTGCTTATAGCAGAAATGAATGCAATGGCCTATCCATTTAGAAATGGTTTGCTTTGAAATAGCCTTCCCCTCTGCCCTGCAGCAAATGCCACCAGCAGTTGCTCAGATTTCCTTTGAGGTTTAGTCCTGTCCAAGCAGAATCTAAGTTGCCTGTGCACATCTAAGGAATGCAGTATTCGTTCCCCTACGTGTTGTGGATTGGGAAAGAAGGTTGGCAAATGAATGGACTGATTAAGAGCCACACTGGATACCACCTTGGGCATGAAGGATGGGTTGGTTCTGAGGGACACCATATCCGCATGAAAGAGAATGAAAGGCCCCACTGCCATAAGGGCTTGTAATTCAGATACCTTTCTTGCTGAAGTGATTGCTAAAAGGAAAGCTGTTTTCCAAGACAGAAAATTTAAGTCTGCAGTAGCAGCTGGCTTAAAAGGAGGTACAGTGAGTTTTTCCAAAACAAAGTTAAGGTCCCAGGCTGGGGTTGGAGCTCTCCTGGGTGGTCTCAAATTTTTGGCCCCTCTGAGGAACTGCTTGATCAGTGGATGAGAGAAGAGGGGAGATTTTGTGCTATAATAAGCTGAAATTGCTGAGGCATGAATTTTGATGGAGGAAAAAGACAGGCCCTTGTGAAGCATCTCAGTTAAGTATTGTAAAATCCGTGGTAAACTGGGCGCTGCTGTACTCATCCCTTGAGATTGGTTCCAGGCACAAAATCTTTTTCCATTTTTCAGCATAAGATTTTCTAGTACTAGGCCTCCTTGCCTCTAAAATGATATCCATCACAGGTTTACCGTAGGATGATAAAGGAGAGATTAGGTAATTAGCCAGGCTGCTAGGTTCAGTGTTAGAAGCTGAGGGCGCAGAATCTGGTTCTCCTACTGAGACAACAGGGAAGGTGTCTGAGGCAGGTGCCATGGGAAAAACCATGACACACTGCGCAGGAGGGGGTTACCAGTGTTGGCGTGTCCAGTCTGGAGCAATCAAAATCATCCTTTGTTTGTCCAGTTTAATTTTTAGTAGTACTTTGGAAGAGCAAAGGCAGAGGGAGGAAGGCATAGACTGACAGGTTTTCCAGCTGAAGGACAAAGCATCCACTTTCCAGGCTTGTTTGTGGGCAGTCCTTGTGCAAAATTTGTCCAACTGGTAGTTCTGGGGAGAGGCAAACAGGTCTATATCGGGACTCCCCCATTTGCTTGTCAACATGTTGAAAATCCTTTGTTCCAGTTTCCACTCGTGTGGGTCAATTAGGTTTCTGCTTAATCCGTCTGCCAGTGTATGTCATTTTCCTGACAGGAATTGAGCTTGTAAGTGCACCTGGTAAGAATGTGTACCCCCCTGAGTGTTTATGTACCACATAACAGTGGTATTGTCTATCTTTACCAGTAGTTGCCCTTGAAGGCTGTCAGAGCATTCTGTACAGCTAACATTTCTTTTTGACTGATATGCAGGTGCATTTGACTTGGGTTCCATTTGCCCTGAATGCACTTCCCTGCCAGGTGAGCCCCCATGCATAGTCTGATGTGTCTGGTTAGGGTTTGGGCAGCAGGGGGTGGTGAGAAAGGTAGTCCCTTGTTTTGGTAGCAGGCCTCTGCCCACCAAAGGAACTCTAGGCGTAGGCAAGGTAGGATACGAATCATTGCTTCTAGATCCTGAGAATGTTGATACCATAGGCTTTTTAGATACTACTGTAGTTTCCTCATATGCAGTCTTGCATATGGAATTAGAAGAATGCAGGAGGCCATGAACCCCAAGGCTTGCAGTATTTGTCTTGCAGACAGCGGGGTTTTTGTGGCCACTTATTTGAAGTAGGTTGGCAAATGCATGTTTCTCTGGTGTCAGGAAAGCCATCTGGGAAGATGTATTCAAGCTTGCTCCCAGGAATATAATTTGTTGACAGGGCACCAGGTGTGATTTCGTTTATGGTGTACCCCAGACAAGTTAGAACCCTTTGTACAAAGGCCAGATGATTCAAAAGTATGTAATGGCTTTCTGCCTGAATTAGACAATCATCCATGTATGGGTATACTTGAATATTTCTTTGCCTGCAAAAAGCAATAAATGGAGCTAGGCACTTTGTGAATACCCTGGGCGCAGTAGATAAGCCAAAGGGCAGTGCAGAGAACTGATAGTGCATGTAGCCTGCTTTGAAGCATAGGTATCTTCTGCAAGATTCCCTGATTGGGATGTGCAGGTATGCTTCTTTTAAATCTAGTGTTGCCAACCAGGCAGCTTTGCCTAGCATAGGAAACAACTGGTGAAGAGTCAGCATCTTGAAATATGGAATCTCCAAAAAGGTGTTTAGGGTAGACAGGTCCATGACAAGATGCCATGAATGGTCTTTTCTGGGTACCAGGAAAAGTCTCTAGTAGAAACCTTGTCCCTTTTCCTCTTCTGGTACCAAACGAATAGCCCCCATCCTTGACAGAGAAAGTACTTGTTTTTGGGCCTCTGCCCACTTGGTGTTGGCAACGTGTGGAAGTGAAATCTGTATCCCTGGGACACTATTTTAAACCCATATGTCCAAGGTAACAAGTTCCCAGTTCTTTGCATGAAGAGCAATCTTTCCCCCAAAGGGGCAGTCAGTTGACGAGTGCTTGGAAATTTTAAAGGAAGTCACTGAAACAGTTTACCATGGGGGGGGGGGAAGAGTCTTATTACTCCCAGATTTGGAAGAGGAGCCCCCCCCCACCACTGCTTAGTCCTGTACGTACCCTGGGACTGCAGCCTGGGAGCTCTGCTGGATCTGGGTTTGGACTGAGAAGGTCTGGAAGAGGCAGCAAAGGACCAGTTCTTGGAAGGCCAATGCCTACTAAAATCTTGGAGGTTGTACTTGTAAAAAAAACTTTAACAGTTTGCATAGATTTAGCTTTTTCTTCCATCTTTTTAGGAATAACTTATGCCTTGTTGCCAAACAGATGGTCCTGGTTTTCGGGAGCATCCAATAATTTTGCTTTAACATGATCTGGAAGGGATTTCTCCTTAGGCCAAGCATGCCTAAGAACAGACCCTGTTACAGCAGCCCTGCAAGATGCCTCTAGAGAGTCAAAACCACATTGCAAAGTATGTTTTCCAACCTGTTCAGCTGAATGCAATAAATCCTGTAAATCCTTATTTTCAGCACAATCAGGAAACATAATTTTCTGTTTAAGCAATCCAATAATATGCTGCTGATGCTTCAACATATGAAACTGGCAGTTTAAGGCCCTAATAGCCAAAGTTGCAGAAGTGTGCACCTTCTTACCCCATCTATCCAGCGCCCTGGAGTCTATCAGAGGGGGTAGGATTTTTTGCACTAGTAGCTTTAATGCCCTTGGGCCCCTGTGAATTGGTCTCAGGATCCGCAGTAGGATTTTTGCAAAAGAACTTGAGAGTCAGGGACCCTGTAATATCTATCAGGTTTTGTGG
>NC_056749.1:669107644-669110144 GCF_019279795.1 Protopterus annectens | reverse complement strand
GGAATCAGATTCGGAAATGGTACGATTGATAAGTATAGAGATGGGGTGGCTATGTCTTCTGCAGTTATTTGTAAGTATTCAGCTGGTGAGGTCTGCAGAGGGGTGCTGGTTTAAGTTTTTGAAGTAAGGATCTAATGGAGGAAGTGGAGACTGGTTGTAGGTGGAAGGTCTGAAGGGTTTTGGAGTGAGTTCCAGCAGTGGAGGGTATGGTGGATAGTTGGTTAGCTAGGGTTTGATAGTATCAAAGAAAGTGTTAAAAGGTATTGGCTACTTCTTCTGGGTTTTATCTGCTATAATTTCTGGGTAGGAGTGGTGGATTTCCCAGGATGGAGAAGTTTATTTAGACCCGCCCAAAATTTTGAGGCTTGTTTTGATGTTTATTTTGCAGTTGGCAGTAGTAGTTACTTTTGTCTATTAGTATGGCTTTTTTCGTCATATTTCTTTGTTGCTGAAATTTAATGCGGTCTAGGCGTTTGGTTGTACGCCATTTTCCCAGGATTTGTTTCTGAGTTTTATTTTAGATTTTGTTTCTTTTGTAAGCCAAGGTGTAATATTTGTTTTAGTTTTGATTAGTCTTTTAAAGCATGAGTATTAAGTATGTTTAGGAAAGTGGTATTAAATTTAGAAACTGCCTCTTCTAGGGGGAGGTACTTAAGAGTTGCCCAGTTACAGGATCTAAGTTCCATTTTAAACTTTTCGAGGTCAAAATTTTTCTTTATTCTTATAGACATATACGTGGGAGGTATAGGACTACCTGTTTTATTTTTCCTTATATATGTTATAAGGTGATCGCTGAGTTCATTTGGGAGGGTCCCAGATGTATACATTTGGGGTTGACTGTTTATGAGGATCCAGTCAAGGATACTCTCTTTTTGGTTTGAGTTCCCAACTCTGGTAGCAGAGGTGATGGTCTGAGAGAACCCATGAGATTTATATGGGTAGGGTTAGTCTCGGAGGAGCATAGTTGCCAGTCAATGTTAATATCACCCAGGATTATAGTTTCCTGTGGGTAGTTATTGGTTAGCCAGTTAAGAATGCTTTCCAATGTTTCAGAGTTTTCCCGGAGGATGTACATTACAATTAGATTAATACTTTTTTTTCTATTAAGCTGTAGTTTTAGAGCAAGTATCTCAGCATTAGAGATTTGTGGTGGCTGAGTAGGGTTAAAGCTGAGATTTAGATTATTTTTGTAGAGGACTGCAATGCCGCCACCCTTTTTTTATACGGTCGGCTCTATGCATATTATAGCCTGGTGGGATAATCTCATTGTCATTGGTCCCTGGTTTTAGCCAAGTTTCTGTTAAACACATAATGTCTGGGAGGTGGGTAGCTAGTAGAGCATGGAGGTTATGTATTTTATTGTTGATGCTTCTAATATTTAAGTGGCAGATATGAAGGGAGTTATTATATCTTGGTGGGGTATTAGAGTTGATTTTTGCTGTGGGGCCTGGGTTTGGGTGGACATCTCCATCTTTAGTGATGCTTTTTCTGAGATATTCCACCAGCCCCATCAGTTTCTGTAACAATTTCTGCCCTTGTTTAGATTTGGGTGTTGTTTGGTCTGGTTTGTGGGTAGTAATAATTAGAATTTGTGGTTTTCTGAATAGTTGTTGGGTTGTGTTGGTGGTATTATACAGAGGTAGGGAGCTTTAGTTTGATATCTGGGGTAATGGAAACCTGAGTAGGGTTGATCTTCATATTTGGTTGTAAGGTAAAGTATGGTAATTAATGGAAGTAGAAAGGATAAAACTATTAGTGTTGTCCTTTTTTTACCCCAGGGCGGATAAAGTTTTCTTTGAGCTGGGGTGCATTGTTGTAGGAGGAGAGTAGGAGCCTTTGCTTTTTAAAGTTTGAAGGGGGGGAGGTTTTGGTGATTGGAAGGGGGTGGGGGGAGAGAAGGAGTGATAATTTGGTTGGCTAAGAAAGATAGAGGGCGTGGCTACTGAACTATAAATGTGGGACTACTGGGGGCGGGTGGGATTTGGGGGCAGGGCGGGCGCGGAGGCCCGAGCCAGGCAGCTTAGGCGAGCGGGATTCAGTTCCAAATTGACTATGGGCAAGTGGAAAACAGGCAAGTAGAATGTTAATACAGGAAGTAACCCAATAGATTATATACTTTATTTTTAGGAGCTCTGTTTGTTACCAGTAGCTTTGGGGGATATAGCATTAACTTTAATTTATGTGGACTTAACTGCTGTTTCTAGAACCCAGTGCACCAGCGGTTATACTTATATAACAGGATATATTTTAGTTAAAATAGACTGTAGATAAAGTGATTAACCTTTATATTTGGTTGATTTGAAGGCACAAGTGATGAGAGCTTTTCTGTGGGTACTGTTCTGTTTGGCGACCCTCAGGATAGGAAGCATATAGCCAGGAGGGAAAGTAGAAGGGTAGTGCCTGTGAGGAGAACGCAGATACATAGATAGATTTTACATCTTTCCCATATGCAGTTATAGTTCAAATGGTAAGCGATATGACTTGAAAATCAAACTGTTTG
>NC_056749.1:669030144-669090144 GCF_019279795.1 Protopterus annectens | reverse complement strand
CTCCGTGTCGGCTCCCTTAGCCTGGATCCAAGTGCAAAATCTCTTCCATTTGTCAGCATAATACTTTCTGGTACATGTATAACATCTAGAACTTGTTTGCGGAGATTGGCAGCTTGTGCAGTGGTCAGGGAATGCCACGCTGCCAGACTGAGTGTCTGCAATTGTGGATGCATGAATTCTCCTTCCCTCTGGGTCAGGAGTGCGGGGATCTGAGGGAGATGCCATGGTGGCAGAGGTGACGGGCTGCGCAGCATTGGGTACTAGTGCTGGCGTGGCCAGTCTGGGGCATCAGGGTTGTCCTCTGTTTTTTCTCCTTTATTTGGGGCAGTAACCTTGTAATGAGCAGTAGTGGGGGAAATGCATAGACCAAGAGGTTGGTCCACCAGAAGGATAGAGCATCCACTTTCCAGGCCTTGCAGTGAGGTTCCCTGTTGCAGAACTTGCTGAGCTGACAGCTGGAGTGGGAAGCAAAAAGGTAGACCTTCAGAGTGCCCCATTTCTTGAGTTAAAAGTGTGAAGGTTCTTTGGTCTAGCTGCCACTCGTTTGGGTCCAGAAGATTTCTGCTTAAGTTGTCTGCCAGAGAGTTTAGAGAGCTAGGCAGGAATTGTACTAACAGGTGTAGTTTGCATGGCTGAGTCAGTGTGCCAAAGGGTCATGGTGAGCTTGCACAGAGGGGACGAGCGAGTCTCTCCCTGCTTGTTGATATACCACATCACAGTGGTGTTGTCTGTTTTTATCAGTAGAGCCCCTGGAGAGAGTAGGGGTATGAAAGCTTTCAGTGCATGCTGGACAGCTAACATCTCTTTTTGGTTGATGCGCAGATGCATTTGAGGTGGGCTCCATTGGCCTTGTATGCAACTGCTCATCCAGGTGTGCACCCCAGGCATAGTCTAATGCGTCTGGTGAAGGTCTGGGCGGTGAGGAGTTGTGAGACTGGTATTCCCTTGTTGTGGTAGCATGTTGCTGCCCACCATAGAAAATCTTTCCTTAGACAAGGTATCACTGGGATAAGAGTTTCCAGGTCTTGAGAGTGTTGACAGCAAAGGCTTTTTAGGTACCACTGTAGTTTCCTCATATGCAGTCTGGCATATGGAATGAGCAGAATGCAAGAAGCCATGAACCTCAGAGCTTGCAGGATTTTCTTTGCGAATAACTGGGGTCTGGTGGCTAGTTGAGAAAAATAAGCTGTCAAGTAGGTTTTCTTGTCTGGTGTAAGGAAAGCCAACTGGGATGCTGTGTCCAGGCTTGCTCCCAGGAATACAATTTTTTGGGTGGGCACTAGTTTGGATTTCTTTTCGTTGATAGTGTACCCCAGGGAGTTCAGTAGGTCCTTTATAAAAGTCAGGTGAGCAGCTTTTCCTTTTTTCCTGAATTAGGCAGTCTACGTATGGGTAAATTTGACTACTACTTTGCCTGCAAAAAGCAATGGTGGGAGCCAGACATTATGTGAAAACTCTGGGAGCAGTGGATAAGCCAAAGGGAAGCGCAGAGACCTGAAAGTGCAGTAATCCTGCTCTGAAACATAGATATTTCCTGCATGATTCCCTGACTGGGATGTGTAGGTAGGCCTCTTAGGTCTAGGGTGGCTAACCAAGCATCCTTGGAAAGCATAGCTAGTAACTGCTGGAGGGGGAGCATTTTGAATTTTAGTATTACCAGAAATGTTTGAAATGGATAGATCGAGTATTGGGCACCAGGTGCCCTCTTTTCAGAGTACCAGGAAGAGTCTGGAATAGAAACCTTGGCTTATCTGTTCTGCAGGAATGGGCTCTATTGTCCTCTTGAAGAGCAGGGAAAGGACTTGCTTTTTGGCCTCTGCCCACTGGTTTCGGGGGAGATCTGGGAACCCTTTTGGGGTCGGTAGTGTGTGGAAATAAAATTTGTATCCCTGGGACACTATGCTGAGGACCCAGCAGTTGTTGGTAATGGTGGCCCAGGTACTTGCGTGGAAGGAGAGTTTTCCTCCTAGGGGCAAGTGCAGGTGGGCAAAGGGGGGGGGGTGGAAGTGGAAATTCACTGAGAGTTCATACCATGAAGGGGTGGCTTAGCACTCCCTGGTTTTGAAGAGGAGAAACTCCATTGCTTAGATCTTTGCATTCCCTGGGGCGGCTGTCTGGGGGGCTTGTTTCCCTGGGGTCCGGGCTGTGCTGACCTGGAGGGGCAATTGCCTATTGAACCTGGGTGGCTGGACCTGCAGAAGTCCATAACTGTCTGCATAGGTTTAGCTTTTTCTTCCATCTTTTTTAAGACCTCCTCTGCCTTGGTGCCAAATTGTCTTTGTGCAAAGGTGCGTCCAATAATTTGGATTTGACATGGTCTGGCAAGGACTGTTCCTTAAGCCGAGCATGCCTTCTAAGTATGGAACCAGTGACTGCTGCCCTGCAAGATGCTTTCTAAGGCGTAAAAAACACATTTTAAGGTGTGCTTAATTACTGGACTTGCAGAATGCATTAACTCTTATAAGTCGATTTTCTGCACAAGCAGGAAAAGTTGAAATTTTTTGTTTGAGGAGTTCCACAGTATGTTGGTGAAATTTTAGCATATGGAACTGACAATTTAGTGCACTAACAGCAAGAGTAACAGAGGTGTATACTTTTTACCAGCAAGAGTAACAGAGGTGTACACTTTTTACCTCATCTGTCTAAGGCTCGGGAATCTCTGAGGGGGTGGGATTTATAGCAGAAGTTGCTTTAACTCCTTCAGGCCATTGAGAAATAACATCAGGGTCAGCAGTAAGATGTTTTGAAAAGAAATTTGAGAAAGAGTCAGGGACTCTATAGTACCTGTCAGGTTTTCTGGGAGCAGGAGGGAGGGTGTTAGGAGTCAAACTAGATTCCATAACAACATCATCCACAACATCTAGGACAGGAGGAATATCCAGAGGTATGTGCTATGGAAGATCCAAGAATTCCCTGAATCTCTTTTTAGACAGTGGGTAGTCCTGACATTCCCACTGGAAATGTTCCCTTAAAGTATGTAGGGTTCACCCAAAGGAAAAGTCCTCTGGTGGAGAGGCTAAAGGAATGGATTCCTCTGCATCAGAATCCTGACAAGCAGAGAGGGGTTTGCATGTCTTCATATTCAGATGCATCAGAGTCATCTGACTCCTGTTCAGATAAAACTACCGGGGACAAATCTCTCTTTTGGAAGGGGTAGCTTGGCTTCCCCTGATCAGCATTATAAGGTCTTCCGCCATTTTAAGCATTTGAAACTGAGGCAAGGAAGCAGGTGCCTGAAACTGGGTAGACGATTTCTTGGGTGTGGATCATACCCTGGGCCTTCGAAAGAACGGTAGACGTGAAAGAAGTCTGTCTGTGTCGAGAAACGGTGGTGCGAAGTACTTCCTCAGAAGCCAGTGCCTGCTCAGCAAATCTGGACCCATCCAAGCTAGAGACATCTGCAGGATCCTTAGTCGATGAAAGAGTCTCGCGGCATACCGGACACCGGAAGGCTCTCGGTAGCAGTCTGCGAATCCACAGAAGTGGGCATCAGGGGCTGCGAAAGCACCTCACTAAGGACCGGAGTACTGACTACTAGCTTAATGGAAGCGTCATCGGTAGGTTTGGACCTGTGTGGTCTGTCTGTCTTTATCCTTACTTTTTTTGCAAGATCTACTGTCAGATGACTTACCAAAGCCATACCGGAATTTGACGACAGAGTGAAAATATAGCACAGTTGTGTACACTTACCATAAATGTAGATGTTAGAGTGTATTCACTGTTGCAGTCATTACATTTAGGTAATCCTGCTGGCAGGTTGCCCTCAGCCAGCCTGAATTCCAAAGTCCTGGGTCCTGCGTCGGCCGCTGTCGCCCCCTCCCTGATGTCAGGTCGTCAAGGGTATAAAAGATGTGGCTGACGCCATTTTCTTGAGTTTTTCTTGCCCCAGATGTCAGGTGCCCCCTAAAAGGGTAGCCAAAATTTATATATGTATAAATGCATGCACCAATATAAGCTTTACCTTCATCTACAAGCAAATACACCACATAGGTTCCCATCAGAAGAAAGGGGGATGGTGGGTAACCTCGACTGCAACAGTGAATACACTCAAACATCTACATTTATGGCAAGTGTACACAACTGTACTATGTTCTTCATGTTTCACTGTTGCGGTCATTACATTTGGGTAGATTCCCAAAGCTATGGTTGGGAGGCTGGAGCTAAACCACATTAGGAGCGGCTATGAGTCCCTGCAGAACTGCAGTGGCAAAGCCTGCCCTGGATTTAGAGTAGAGTGGTAGAGGATAGTGCTTTGTAAAGGTGTGCACTGAACTCCAAGTAGCTGCCTCTAAAATGTCCTTGGTTGGTACTCCCCTGAGAAAGGCCGCTGAAGTGGCTGCAGCTCTGGTGGAATGTGGCCTAATGCCCTTAGGCACTGGGCTATCCATTTTGAAATAGTCTGCTTTGAGATAGCCTTTCCTTATGATCCTGCAGCATATGCCACTAGTAATTGCTCTGTCTTTCTGAAAACTTTGGTTTTGTCCAAGTAGAATCTCAGCTGTCTGTGTACATCCAAAGAATGCAGAATTTTTTCCCCCTTGTTCTGTGTGTTTGGATAAAAAGTTGGCAGATGAATAGTTTGGTTAAGAGCCACAATGGACACCACTTTAGGCATAAATGTTTGGTTTGTCCTCAGGGAGACTCTTTCCGGATAAAAAAAATGATAAAAGGTTCCACAGCCATGAGTGCCTGTAGCTCTAAAATGAGTCTTGCAGAAGTTATTGCTAGGAGCAGAGCTGTTTTCCAAGATAAAAACTTTATATCAGCAGTAGCAACTGGTTCAAAAGGAGGCAGGGTGAGAGTTTTTCCAAGATATAGTTGAGGTCCCATGCAGGCATTGGAGATCTTCTTGGAGGCCTTAAATTTTTGGCTCCTCTGAGGTACTGTTTTATTAAGGGATGTGAAAAGATTGGTGGCTCTGCATTATAATGAGCCGAAATGGCAGAGGCATGAATTTTAATAGATGAGAAAGATAGGCCTTTGCCCAGCATCTCAGTTAAGTATTGTAAAATCTGAGGAATATTTGGCACAGCTGTATCTGTTCCTTGTGCCTAGTTCCAAGCACTGAATCTCTTCCATTTTCCAGCATAAGATTTTCTAGTACTAGGCCTTCTGGCTTCCAAAATGACATCCATCACAGCTTTGCTGAGAAGTGTGTTTTGTATGACTACATTATCCGCCATGCTGCCAGGTTTAAAGTCCTGAGCTGGCTGTGCAGGATCTGATTGTTTTGCTGGGGCAGTAGATGCGGTACTTGAGGAAGGGTCCAAGCTGGGCATTGAGATAAGTTCCTTAACATTGGGTACCAGTGCTGGGGAAGGGTCCATCTACTGCTGGCTGTGCAGGATCTGATTGTTTTGCTGGGGCAGTAGATGCGGTACTTGAGGAAGGGTCCAAGCTGGGCATTGAGATAAGTTCCTTAACATTGGGTACCAGTGCTGGTGGGGCCAGTCTGGTGCAATCAGTATCATCTTTGGCTTCTCCTGTCTGATCTTTAGGAATACACCTTGGGGAGGAGAGGCAGGGGAGGAAAGGCATATACTAAAAGGTTTTTCCAGTTGAAGGATAGGGCGTCCACTTTCCATGCTTGTCTGTAATAAATCCTTGTGCAGAATCTCTTTAGTTGGTAGTTGTGAGGGGAGGCAAATAGATCTATGTCTGGGCATCCCCATTTCCTTGTTATCATGCTGAAGACTTGTGGATCCAGCTGCCACTCATGGGGATCCACGAGGTTTCTGCTTAGTTCGTCTGCCAGAGTATTTTTCCTTCCTGGCAGGAATTGTGCCTGCAGATGTACTTGGTAAGTCAATGCAGTGTCCCACAAGGGCATGGCTAGTCTGCAAAGGGGGTAAGAATGTGTGCCCCCCTGCTTGTTTATATACCACATGACCATGGTGTTGTCTGTCTTTATCAGTAGTTGTCCTGGTTGAAGTAGGTCCTTGAAGGCTGTCAGGGCATTTTGAACAGCTAGCATTTCTTTTTGATTGATATGTAGATGCATTTGGTTTGAGGTCCATGTTCCCTGAATGCATTTTCCTGCCATGTGGGCCCCCCAGGCATAATCTGACACGTCTGTTCTTAGTGTTTGCCTGGCTGGGGGTAATGTGAATGGCTGTCCCTTGTTTTGGTGACAAGCCTTTGCCCACCATCGAAACTCCTGCTGCAGGCAGGGAATGAGAGTAATTATAGTTTCCAGGCTGTGGCAATGTTGAGTCCAAACACTTTTTAGGTACCATTGAAGTGTCCTCATATGCAGTCTTGCATCTGGAATTAGTAGGATGCAGGATGCCATGAAGCCCACAGCCTGCAGAATTTTTCTTGCAGATAACTGGGCCTTTGTTGCCAACATTTTGATATAGGTAATCAGTTGTCTTTGTCTGGCGTGAGATAAGCCATCTGGGCAGTTGCATTTAAGCTTGCACCCAGGAATATTATCTCTTGAGAGGGTATGACTTTTGATTTCTTTTCGTTGACTGTGTACCCTACGCATGTTAAAAGTTTTTTCACAAACGCCAGATGCTGTAGAAGGATGTCCTTGTTCTCTGCTTGAATTAAACAGTCGTCCAAGTAAGGATATATTTGTATTCCTCTTTGTCTGCAGAATGCAATTTACTGGTGCCAGGCACTTTGTAAAGACCCTGGGCGCAGTAGATAAGCCAAATGGCAGTGCAGAGAATTGGTAATGCATTGAGCCAGCCTTGAAGATGAGGTATCTTCTGCATATTTGTCTGATTGGGACATGCAGGTATGCCTCTTTTAGGTCTAAAGTTACAAGCCAAGCGTTCTTGCCCAGCATGGGCAGTAGCTGCTGTAAAGTCAACATTTTGAATTTTGGTATATCCAGGAATGTATTCAGAATCGATAGGTCTAGTATTGGCCTCCAGGCCTTGTCCTTTCTGGGTACCAAGAACAGTCAAGTAAAATCCTTGTCCCCGCTCTTGCTCTGGCACTTGTTGAATGGCCCTCATGTCCATGAGAGATGAGACTTGTTTTTGTGCCTCTTTCCATTGATTTTTTGGCAGATCTGGCCAGCCGTTTGCCTTTGGCAGGGTATGGAAATAGAACTTGTAGCCTTGTGACATGATATTTAGAACCCACTTGTCCTGCGTTATAATGTGCCAGTTTTGAGAAAAAAAGTGCTAATTTTCCCCCTAAGGGTGCTGTAAGGAAATAAGTGCTTGGTGCAGGCAGGGGGAAGTCATTGGGACCGTTTCCTGTAAGGCTGTGATTTGTCTTCTCCACTTTTGGAGCTAGAAGCACCCCACTGTTTTGACCTGTATGAACCCTGTGCCTGGGATCTGCCTCTAGGGCATCTGGGTCTGCCCCTTTGCGGTCTGTCCGACGCAGGAAAGGACCAATTCTTTGTTGCCCAGTGTCTACTAAACCTAGATGGCTGCACTTGTAAGAAATCTTTGACCGTTTGCATAGATTTAGCCTTGTCCTCCATTTTCTTTAACACCTCCTCTGCCTTAACACCAAACAGAGAATCATGCTGTAAAGGTGCATCCAATAATTAAACTTTAACATGATCAGGCAGATTTTGTTCCTTTAACCAAGCACGCCTTCTAATTACAGAGCCTGTAACTGTGGCCCTGCAGGAGGCCTCTAAAGAATCAAAACCACAATGCAAAGTATGCTTTCCAACTTGTTCAGCTGCGTGCAATATATCCTGCATTTCCTTGTTTTCTGCACATTCAGAATTTAACATTTTTTGTTTAAGCAATGCCATGACATGTTGCTGATATTTGAACATATGAAACTTGACAGTTTAAGGCCCTTATAGCCAAGGTAGCAGATGTGTAAACCTTTTTTCCCCATCTATCCAGTGCCCTAGAATCCCTATCAGAAGGGGAAGGGTTTGTTGCAGCGGAAGCCTTAACACCCTTGGGACCCTAAGAAATAGTTTCTGGGTCTGCAGCAGGGTTTTTAAAAAGGAATTTATGCGAGTCAGGAACCCTGTAATATCTGTCAGGCTTAACAGGAGCTTTAGGTAAGGAGTCAAGGGTTAGGCTAGACTCCGAAAACACATCTACAATGTCCAACACAAGAGGGATGGCTAGTGGCTTGTGCTGAGGTAGTAACAGGAAATCCCAGAGCCTCTTTTTAGACTCTGAAAAATCCTGGCTCTCCCAGTGGAAATGCTCCCTCATGGTATGTAAGGTTTCCCCAAAAGAATAATCCTCAGGATGAGAAGCTGAAGGTATGGATTCTTCAGCATCAAAATCCTCATGGGGGGAAAAGAATATTCCTGATCAGAAGAGGAATCAGAAGAAATGGAAACCTGATCTGAAGATTCATAGTCAGTCTCCTGCCTAGGCATCTTATCAGGAGGGGGATGGGAACCCCTGATTAAGGTAATAAAGTCTTCGGCCATTTTGAGCATCTGTTTTTTGGGCATGGAGGCCTGTCCACGTGGCTCTTGAGGTAGCTTCTTCGCCTTTGAAGGTGCTTTAGTTTTTGCCTTTGAAGTTGGTTTAATGTATAGATGTTTGGATCTGAATACACCCCTCAGAAGCCGGTGCCTGCTCAGAGGTTCCAGACCCATCTGAAGGAATAACTTCCGAGGCTCCAATACCTCGTGTTTCCAGCGGCATGGCCGACTCCACGTGGGAGTCGGTAGCGACCTGCGACTCTAAAGTAGCGGTCATCAGGGGCTGCGAAAGTGCCTCACTGAGAACCAGCAAACTGGCGACTGGCTTAGAAGAAGCTTCATCGTCGGTTTTGGGCCTCGGTCTTTCTTTTTCTTTGCATTTTTTTGTGAACTCCGACAGTCTGATGGCTTTCCGACGACATTTCTGGATAATTAAATCTGCGGCCAAAGTAGTTTAAAGCATAATCATACCGACGCTTAATAGTGCATTGGTTAAATCTAGCACAAAACCGACAACCCAGATAATTATGATCAGGGCCTAGGCAAGGAATACAGTAAGAATGAAAGTCCTTATGAGGTATTTGCTTCCCACAAGAAATACAATTATTAACTTTTTCTAACATTGGTTCTGAAGCAAGAAAAAAGTTTCCCCAACGGGGTACTTAGCTTTATAGAACATTTCGGATCTGAAATTCAAACTCGAAAATCTCAGGAGTCGGCCGACCAGCACTTGCGAACTGTTTCTGCTTTTGGGCACCATGTGGCAAGAAAGACTAAAGAAAATGGTGTCAGCCACATCTTTTATACCCCTGACGACCTGACGTCAGGGAGGGGGCGACAGCGGCTGATGCAGGACCCAGGACTTTGGAATTCAGGCCAGCTGAGGGCAACCTGCCAGCAGGATTACCAAATGGAATGAATGCAACAGTGAAGCACAAAGAACATCTAGCTACAATAAGGGCCTGACAATGTACAGTTCTGGCATTGAACAGAGCACAAAAATGACAGCGGGGGACGTCGTGATCTGGGCCTAAGCAAGTTATGCAGTAAGAATGAAAGTCTCTGTGTGGTATTTGCTTTCCACAGGCGAGACAATTGTTAACTTTTTCTGACATCAATTAGAGGAAGAAAAAGGATCCCCAATGGGGTACTTAGCTTTAAGACACTTCAACTTCAATTTGGAAACCGAAAAACTCAGGTAGCGGCTGACCAGCACTAGTGTGAACTGCTTCGGCTTCGGGCTCCTCTGCAAGAAAGACTAATGTAATGATGTCGGCTGCCATATTTTATTCCACTGGAGTGACTGCAACAGACGCAGAAATACTAAGCCTCTGGTACTTGGGCTGAGGGCTACCCTGGCAGGGATAACCCAAATGTGATGACTGCAACAGTGAAACACGAAGAACATCAAAAATTTCCTGAAAAGGGAATGGAATGGGATAGGGAAGGTAGGCATCCTACAGATCCAGAGAGACAAGAAAGGACTGGGGAAGAAGGGGAAAAGTTTGAAGAGACAACATCCAAAAAAAGAAGGAATCTTGAGAAAAGTGTTGAGTCCAGAACTTGTCTCCAAGTACACTTCTTCCTGGTAAACAAAAACGTTTTGGAATCAAGATCCTTCCCTAACTGGGCAGGGGGTACAGCTTGAATGGTGCCCTGGATGAAGAGAATGAAGCACATCTGGGGGGGGGTTGTTCCCGAGGAGATTAAGGGATGCCCAAAAAGAAAGGATTTCCACACCATGAAATACCCTTGGCAGGTAATGGGCAGAATCCGAGAGTCTGTTGTGATTCTTAACCAATTCAGAAGGGGCAGGGAAAGACAAGAGGAATAAAGGAACCTGGCCAGGAGGAGGAGGAAGCATACTGTCAAATGGAACTCTGTTTATCCTGAAAAGTAGGTTTCTGGGAGATAGGCGTTTGAGCAACTTAGCAGAAGGCACACGTCTAGAACCTTTTTTATTTTGAGCAGAGGACAAGACTGCCTGCAAACAAAAGCAGATTTGGCCAAGTAATTCTTCTGAAACTTTGGAACAGGAAAAATAAAAATATGTTTAAATTCCTGCAAGGCTTTGCCCTTTATTCTGGTGAGGCTTAAAAGTTCAGCAGCACCAGCTTCAAAAAGATTATTACCTAAAAGAGCATCCAACAGTTTGGCCTTAATGTCATCAGGCAAGGCCTGAAGATGCAAGTAGGAGTAATGCTCTCATTTGTTTGTGTCTTTCGGCTTTTCCCAGTTACGGATCACCACAGTGGAACTCCGGTCCGCTAATGATTGGCAGTAGATTTTTACGTACTGGCTTGCCAGGCCTAACGCACAACCTTCAACGAAGGAACGCCTATTTACACATGTCGCCACACAGAAGATGCTCTGCGAATTGAACGGGCAACATCTAACTGTGAGGCGACAATGCTACCGCAGCACCACCACCTAATGCTCGCATAACAGAACCAAATGCAGCACCCCTGGAAGAAACATCAGCTGTATCATAGCTGCATTTACTAAAGTAGCGGGCAACGTGAAACGTGGAACCCAACAAGGAAAGGGCAGAAGACTTCCCCTCTTGAGTCAGAAAAGATCAGAAATTACCTAAGAAACCTGTGAAAGGACAGCCAAAACATACCTGGTCATACCAGTCTTGTAGTTAACGGGCCTAAAAGATAAAGTGGTAGCAGTATAAACCTTCTTGCTCACCCTTCTCCATGGCTCTATTATCCTGGTCTGAATGAAGCTGCTTGGTAGAGAGCTTGCCTGAAGAGACAAACATTACAGAAAGATAGGCAGAAGGGTATTCATGCAGAAATTTACATTCTTCAGGCACCTTGTAAAACTGTCAGATTTTTGGGGAGCTGGGGCTGAGAATCAGGGGCAACAGAAGCTGCTGAAAAGGTACTCAGGAGGACAGCGAGAACTGGGGGAACAGCAGAAGATCTTGAAAACTATCTGAAGGAGCTCATAATACTTTTTCTTGATACCAGAAACTTGACAGTAATCCCACTTAAAGAATTCCAACAGACTGGTAACAGTGTCCACAAAGAAAAGTTCCTCTAAAGGAGAATCTGGACTAATAGAATCATCTCCCTCTGAACCACAGTCCAAGGGGGAAGGGATTTGAGAAAAACAGGCTAAGGATTCTTCTGAAGAATCCTGATCCTCAGAGCAGTCCAGTTCCCTAGCTCTTAAGAGGAGTGGAAGACCAGGGTGGTACTTGCACAGATATCCCTTGAGGAGGCATTAAACAACCCTAAGTAAAATCCTACAATTCTCGTTGGGGATCCTTAACTGCAGGGGAAACATGCTTGGTTTTCCATTTCTTTTTTTGTGGAATGTCCACACGAAACACCCTACTAGGGTCAGACCCTTGGTGACACAAAGCATAAGATCTGAAGAATACTCATCAGTTCTTCAGATATAAATCAGCAGAAGTTGCTCCTCAAATGTCGAACAGGCATTTGTGAAGACATGCAAGAATTCAGATCCATGCCAGCCTCTGATGGGATTGCATCAGAAGAATCCGAAGCAACTACCGGATGATCCACCGAGCGTTCACTAGCCTCGATAGAGACTTCCAAAGGAGGATGGACAGCAGCCATATCATATCTGTCCAAGTTGATTGTCCTTTTTCTTGGCCAAAATCTTACCCTTGGGATGGGAAGATTCTGCCAAAACACCTTGGAGCCATCAAGCTTAAGATGTTGGTTTTCAAGGGAAATAAATGAGAGAGAACTATGCTAGGTCATAGGGACAAAAGCTTGGTAGTTAGAATACTACACATGGTCATGGGAAAACCACAAACAGAAGCGATACTGATTGTGATAGTCTTTATAGGGAATCTGCCTCCCACACTGACATTTTCCCCTTCTGGAGGCCATGAATCTAACCAACACTAAAAGATGAGGAGAAATCCCAATGGGCCACTTATCTGAAAAATGGCTTGGTAACCAGCACTGAAGATGTTCAGAAAGACATGTAAATGATGGCATTTGGACTAGAGACAAAGTTTTGAGTGTGCGTGTCCATATGTCACCTTCGTGCCCCACATCAAGAGCAGGAAGTGTACGTGTGACGTACAGCACCTAAGAGTAGTAAAGGCTTTGGTGTACTAGCTGGACATTGGGCTATCCTTGCCAGGAGACCCATTCGGTTATGAATACTGCAACAGTGCTATGGAAGTACATAGGTTCATAGGTGTTTACTAGGCTAATGACCACAAGGGCCTTTTTAAGCCTAGCCATGCATCCCAAATCTCTGACAAGTTCTGATACCCTTGATAAGTGTACGGAGGGATTTGGAAGATGAACCATTTCCAGGTTACCCGTGTCCATTAGTGACATAATATCAGCATCTAAACTGTAAAATACCTAAGCACAAAATATTGAGAAAATCTGACCACATCCAAAACCAATATTTTGTAGTTGGGCAAGCCTTCCAGCATTCCCCACCTCCTTATTTTATTTATTTAGTTAACGTTTGTTGACGAGGAATGTTCAACTGAGCCAGATCCCTTTTTCAACAGATGCCTGGGGAGAAAAGTTCCAAAAGAGTACATAAAAAAATGTTCTGCAAGAGTACATGCAAAGTTTACCAAAGTAACAATTAATGTTTACATTACAGAGAAAATACAGTAAGGAATATTCTAGATTAACATGTAAATAATAAAGCTAATGGTGTTAATTATCAACATACAGAAGCGGTTGAGAGCAGTTTACAAATTATTTACAGGATACATTACATATATACAATCACAGAAAGGAATCTATACAGTCATATACATAAATACAATATTTATTTTTTTTAATTTTATTTTACATTTGGTTACCGAGAAAGTCCAACTGGGCCACAAGTCCTTTTTCAGTGGAGTGCCGGGGAGAAAAGCTCCACATATAACACAGATTAATAAAGCACAATATCACAGGTATAGAAGCATAAAACTATATGACTTGCATCAAATCAAATTAGGATAATAACACCTTAGAATGTACAACTGTAATTAGAATGAAATATGGAAACAGTATACTGGTACAACGATGAAACACCTTAAGCTGTACAATCAAATAACAGCCAGTATGACAGTTATATAATAATATACAGTATACACCAAGTGTCAATACTTAGAAGGAGGAGTAACTGTTGAGAGGAAGAGAGAGGTATGAAGAATAAGACTTAGAAGATAAAGAGAGGCCTACTGCCTAAAAATAAGGGAGGAGTATTTACTCTGGATGAGCAAGAAGAAGATGGAGTTAGACTAGCCTGAGGAGTCACAGTTACAAATCCAACTGGCTTGTAGGTGTGCTTTTAGATATTTTTTTAAACTGAAATAAGGATATAGTAGCTGATATATTAGTGGCCATTTCTTAGCTATAAAATTTGATAGAGTGACGCCCCCACAGAAGTTGGCTTCAATTTCTTGAAGGAGAGGTTTATTGCTGGAGTGTAGGACCCTAGTACTGGAGTAAGAATGTATTAGGTTTTGTAAGGATAGGGTTTTCCAGGGTAGTAAAGAATCTCATGGGTTAGTATAAGCTGTTTGTAAAGGAGAAGATGGGAAAGTTCAAGCCAGTTGAGTTGTTTAAGGACTGAACAGTGGTGTGTGAGATGAGAGCTATTGGTGGTGAACCTTCCTATTTTGTTGTAAATGGCATAAGGTTTAGTTATATCTGATTTTCTAACATTGGTGAGGATAGGGGAGGCATATAAAAGTGTAGAGATGAGATGGTTGTGGTATTTTAGCCCTGGTGCTGTTTGTGAGGAATTGTTTATTTCTGTATAGCCTCCCCCCTTAGTTTTTTTATGTACTTTCTTTATGGCGAGTGAAATGCGAGTATCAAATTGCATGTTGCAGTCTATCTCAACTCCTAGATGTTTGGTGTGAGTGACATGAGAGATAGTTGTTTTATTGTTAGAAACAATAGTAAATGTAGATATGGGAGGGGAGTGATTAGTAGGTTGGAATAAGAGAAGTTTGGTTTTACCGGGGTATAGTATTAGTTGAAAATTGGCAAGTCATTCTTCTACAAAAAGAAACAGGGCTGTCTTTGTAATTGCAGTTCTTGAAGGGAAGGAGAGGAACAGATTAGTGTTGAGTCATCAGCATATGGGATGACTGAGGCATGTAGAATACAGGTATGGAGGTTGTTAGTGAAGATAGAGAATAGTAAAGGACCAAGGATGGAGTATCGGGGAACACCAAGTGTGACTGGTAAGAAGAGAGTTCTTGCCTCCACTGTACTGCTTGCTATTTGTTAAATAACACTGAAACCAGGTAATGGTGGGCTTGCTAAGATTCAGTTCTGAGAGTGATTTAATGAATTTATTTTTAACCATATCAAATGCCTTACAGAGGTCATTAAAGATAAACAGTTTCCATTACTTCTGTGTTTTTTTACTATGTGAGAGAATGACATAAGGGCTGTTTTGGTACCGTGACAGGGCCTGAAGCCATGTTGGGTGTTTGTGAGAAGGTTGTGGGTGTTGAGGTAGTCCATAGTTTGTGTGCATACACCTCTCCAGTATTTTGGACAAAGGTGAGAGTATTGCTATAGACTGATAGTTGGTTAACTCTTTTGAGTTACCCCCTTTGTGGAGTGGGACAGTGTAAGAAATTTTCTTGATCTCCGGGACTAGATTTTCAGATATCGAACACTGATGAAAATGGATACAGGGTATGCAATGACATCAGTAGCTACTTTCAAAAATTCAACTGGCAGTTTGTCAGCTGTTAAGGTGGTAGGTTTTAGTTTTTAAGGAGTTTCTTAATTATATCAGTAGAGACAGGATGGAAGGTAAAGCCACTGTTTTTACTATGTATACTGGATGGTTGGTTGGAGGATGGACAGCTTTGAGAGTTAGCAAGTGTAAGAATGGCTTCAGTGAAGAATTTGTTGAAATGAGTGGCAACATGTGAGGTAACAGTTATGGTTGGGGAGGAGTACTTGATTTTCCAGGGAGGAGAATGTTGTCAATGGCTGACCCAAATTTTGGGGGGTTACTTTGATATCTGGCTTGTATATTGTAGTAGCTAGTTTAGTCTATACTGACATATTTCTTTGCCTTGTTATGGAGTTCAAGAAATGCTTGTTTGTTGGTAAGGGATGCAGTTTTGTGCCAGTGGTCCCTGGCTTTATCTCTGGATTTCATCAGAGATCTAGTGCCTTTGCTCATCCAGGGAGTGTAGCTGGATTTGATTCTGATAGTTATAGGAGGGGCCTGGGAGTTTAAGATATCTAAGAAGGCAGAGCTGAAGTACTGAACAGCTTCATCAAGGCTGAGGTTCTTGAGAGGAATCCAGTTACAGACTTTGAGAAAATTAGTAAAGCTAGATGGATTGAAGATTTTTTTTTGTTTCTGATTAGCTGGTAATTGGTGGGTTTTTCCTGATATATGCAATGTCTTATTACAAACATACGTAAATGGTCACTCGGGCTGTCAGGGAGGCATCCTGATTGACAGATAAGAGTTGGTCTGTTTGTCAGAATCCAGTCAAGTACTGACTGTCTATTGGTCGATTTGTTAAACCTAGTGGGAGATTGGATGAGCTGAGAAAATCCATGGAGGTTGGTGAAGTTGGAGGGAGAACTGGAGTTACAGGTTAACCAATTATTGTTGAAGTCCCCCAAGATGATGGTTTCATGTTGGAGGAACACAGAGGCCCATTCAAGTAGGGTCTCCAGTGTGGGTATGTTGTTGCCGGGTGCAAAGTAGCACGTGATTATATTGACACTTTTTCTGGGGTTAATTTTTAGTTTAGCAAGTAGAATTTCTGCATTACCTAAGATAGGTTCATAGGTTGGTACTAGGCTATCGGCCCTAAGGTCTATACAAGCCTAGCCATAACAATTCCCTGTCTATTACTTCCCTGGTCCCGTCTAACAGGGCGATTGACATGATCCCTTGGGTGAATTTACTATCTCCCATCTAATCGTCAATAATACTGAAGAGAATGCAACTTATGTTTACAAAGAGAATTCCTGGTCTCAGTGACAATTCATATTTTAGTCTAAAGAGTTTGGGTCTGTATTATTTATAAGTTTTTGCAAGGTAAATGGTGTTTAGCGTATAAAGCTATGACAACGGAAGAGCTTCACTTAATGTCAAGTGTTGAACTGATAGATACAGGTAGAAACACCAGAGGTGTTATTTATACGTTCAGAGGTGATAGCTGCAAAATGGCACTAAGGTCTAAATACCTGTCACAGTCAATGGTGCATTTGTGGAATAGGGTATCACTATGTATACATCAATCTAATTAGATATACGTGTTTAAAAATGTTTAGATTCATGGGTGGATCCTAAAGCATTTTCTATTGTTTACGGAGTCTGCGGTTGCCTTAAGGCCTTAACGCAGTACTACTGAACTATTATCAACTCACAAGATTAAACCATGATCCTGCAAGAGAGATTAACACATACTAACAAATGGTGCTAGTCCTATGGTCTAAACTAAATGCCAAAAGTATACTAATATGTCCTTTGGTCAACATGAAAATCCATTTCACCTACCACATAACCATTACCTCTCTCGAAAACAAGACAGACTTGGACACTTTTGGTACCAAGTTCTCTTCTGACCACCATGCATCTACTACTGTTAAAGTCCTTCTACCCGGGCCGGCTAATCAAAGGCATATCTTCTAAATCCAGATATGTTACCATCCCTCTCTACTTCTCCCTTATTAGGCCCTTTTCCACAATATAATCATCCATTTGTTATATACCTATCCAAACATAACTCCACTTCAGAAACCCTGGTTTCTCACTTTTTTTTTTTTTTTTTTTTTTATAAATCAAGGAAAGTACAGCTGTGTACACTTACCATAAATGTAGATAGAGTGTATTCACTGTTGCAGTCATCACACTTGAGTTATCCTGCCAGGTGTTGCCCTCAGTTGGCCTGAATACCAGAGGCTTAAGTACTTCTGTGTCAGTTGCTGTCACTCCAGGACTGACGTCTGGTCATCAGTGGTATAAATACAGGCAGCTGACACCATTACATCAGTTTTTCTTGTCCCAAATGTCAGGAGCCCCCAACAGGGGAGCAAAGTTATGGTGGAGTAACATCACCAGTGGAAAGTAAATACCAACAGCCCTGTAAAGATGAGGAAGAGAGAGAAAGAGAAACACAAGGGGGTTGGAGTGCGGGAAATCAGGACTGCAACAGTGAATTCACTAACATCTACATTTATTGTAAGTGTACACAACTGTACTATGTTCTTAGTGTGTCACTATTGCAGTCATCACACTTGGGTTGATTCCCGAAGCTGAGGAACGGGTGGAGGCAGAAAAGAAGAGTTGGGGCTGGCTAGTATGCCCTGCAGGACTGCAGTTGCAAAGCCTGCCCTGGATTTTGAAAAGATAGGCAGGTGGTAATGCTTGGTGAAGGTATGAACAGAACTCCATGCTGCAGCTTCCAGAATGTCCCTGGTAGGGACCCCCCTGAGAAAGGCTATGGAGGTTGATGTTGCCCTAGTAGAATGTGTTCTGACCCCCTGTGGGGGTAGTTTCCCATGGTGTTTGCAACAGAAATGGAAGCAGTGTGATATCCATTTGGAGATTGTTTGAGATGGCTTTGCCCTCTGCTCCTGGTGCAAAGCTGTCTAGTAACTGGTCAGATTTCCTAAAGGGCTTAGCCCTATCCAAGTAGAATCTGAGCTGTCTGTGCACATCTGAAGAGTGCAGGATTCTTTCCTCCTTATTTTGAGGTGTAGGGAAAAAGGTGGGCAAATGAATAGATTGGTTGAGAGCCACACTGGACACCACCTTGGGCATGAAAGTTGGGTTAGTCCTGAGGGAGACCCTATCAGCATGAAAAATGATGAAAGGTTCCACAGCCATAAGTGCTTGTAGCTCAGACACTCTTCTAGCTGAAGTGATTGCCAGAAGCAAGGCTGTTTTCCAACAGAGGAATTTTAACTCTGCTGAAACTGCAGGCCCAAATGGGGAGGGAGAGCGTGAGCTTTTCGAACACAAAGTTAAGGTCCCAAGCAGGGATAGGGGGCTCTTCTTGGTGGCCTTAAGTTGTTAGCCTCTCTCAGGAACGGATTGATGAGAGGGTGCGAGAAGAGAGGTGGCTCAGTGCTGTAATGTGCAGAGGCATGGATTTTAATGGAAGAGAAGGATAGGCCCCTGTGGAGTAGTTCTGCTAAGTAATCCAGGATGTGAGGGAAGGAGGGCAGTGCTGTGTCAGCTACTTTAGTCTGGATCCAGGAACAATGCCTTTTCCACTTGTCAGCATAGGATTTTCTAGTACTGGGTCATCAGCTTCATGTATGACACCCAGGACTTATTTGCTTAACCTGGCCACTGGAGGAGAAGTCAAGGAATAAGCCAAGCTGCTAGGTTCAGGGTCTGCAACTGTGGATGCAAGAACTCTCCCTCCAGCTGAGTCAGGAGAGTTGGAATCTAGGGGAGGTGCCATGGAGGCAACAGGGACAGACTGCGCAGTAGTGGGTACCAGTGTTGGCATGGCCAGTCTGGGGCAATCAGGACTGCCCTTGGTCTTTCCTCCCTTATTTGAGTAATACTCTGGTAAGAAGAGGTAGAGGGGGAAATGCACAGATTGAGAGGTTTGCCCACTGGAAGGATAGGGCCATCCACTTTCCAGGCCTTGCTGTGAGGTTCCCTGGTGCAGAATTTGCTGAGCTGGTGGTTGTAGGGGGAGGCAAACATGCCCACCTTCGGGGTACCCCATTTTTGGGTCACAAGGTTGAAGGTGTTGTGGTTTAATTGCCACTCGTGTGGGTCCAAGAGATTTCTGCTTAAGATGTCTGACAGAGAGCTTTGGCTGTCTGGCAGGTAATGAGCTTGCAGATGAATATGCATGGCTGAGGCCGTGTTCCAAAGGGTCATGGCTAGCCTGCAGAGTGGGTTTGCCCCTGTTGTTGATGTATCACATTACTGTGCTGCTGTTGGTTTTGATTGATAGAAGCCCCAGAGAGAGCAGGTATCTGAAAGCTATCAGAGCATGCTGAACAGCTAGCATCTCGTTTTGGTTGATGTGCAGATTAATTTGGTTTGGGCTCTAATGCACCTGCTGTCCAGGTGAGCACCTCAGGCATAATCCGATGCATTTGTGGTTAGGGTCTGGGTGGCGGGGGGTTGTGAAAAGGGAAGTACCTTGTTGTGGTTGCATGCTGCTGCCCACCAAAGAAAATATTTCCCTAGACAGGGTCTCATAGGTATAATAGTTTCCAGGTCCAGAGAATGTCGACACCAAAGGCTTTTTAAGTACCACTAAAGTTTCCTCATATGCAGTCTAGCATATGGAATTAGTAGAATGCAGGAGGCCATGAACCCTAGAGCTTCCAGGATTTTCCTCACTGATAACTGGGTTCTAGTGGCCAGTTGAGAGAAGTACCCTCTCAGATAGGCTTGTTTTTCTGGAGTTAGAAATGTCATCTGGGATGCTGTGTCCAGGCTTGCTCCCAGTAATACAATTTTTTTGACTGGAGACTAGTTTAGATTTCTTCTCATTGATAGTGTTCCCCAGTGAGGTTAGTAGGTCCTTTACAAATGTCAGGTGCTGTAACAGCTTTTCCTGACTGCCTGCCTGAATCAGGCAGTCGTCCAAGTAAGGGTAAATTTGAATATTTCTTTGTCGGCAAAAAGCAATGGCTGGAGCCAGGCATTTTCTGAAAACTCTGGGAGCAGTGGATAAGCCAAAGGGAAGTGCAGAAAACTGATAATGCATAGATTCTGCCCTGAAACATAGACATTTTAAGCAAGAATCTGATTGGGATATGCAGATAGGCCTCTTTGAGGTCTAGAGTGGCTAACCAGGCATCTTTGGACAGCAAAGGGAGAAGCTTGCTGCAGTGTGAGCATTTTTGAATTTTGGTACTACCAGGAAGGTGTTTAAAATAGGTAGATCTAAGATTGGGTGGCAGGTGCCCTCGTTTCTGGGTACCAGAAAAAGTCTGGAATAGAACCCTTGGCCTATCTGATCTGCATGAACAGGCTGAATTGCCATCATGCAGAGCAGGGAATGAACTTGGTTTTGAGGCTCTGCCCACTGGTTTGGAGGAAGATCTGGGAATCCCTTTGGGGTTGGCAATGTGTGGAAATAAAATGTGTACCCCTGGGACACTGTTGAGGACCCAATTGTAAGGCCCAGTTATCTGCATGGGAAGCAAGTTTTCCTCCTAGGGCCATGAGCAAATGGGCGGAGGTGAGAGGAGGAGTTGAGGAGTCAATGGGAATTCTTTCCATAAGGGGGTGGCTTAGCACTCCCTGGTTTAGAAGTGGAGGTACTCCATTGCTTAGATCTCTGCATACCCTGAGACTGCTGTCTGGGGGGTGCGTTACCCCTAGGTCTAGTTTGAGCTGGCCTTGAAGGTGTTGGAAAGCACCAATGTTTTGAGGGGAAATGGCTACTGAATCTTGAAGGCTGAACTTGCAAAACGTCTTTGTCTGCATAGTCTTAGCTTTTTCTTCACACTGCGGTGGTGGTGCTGCGGTAGCGTTGTCGCCTCACAGTTCGTTGCCCGTTAGATTCTCAGAGTGTCCTCTGTGTGTTGACATGCGTGAATGGGTGTTCCTTCGTTGAAGGATGTGCGTTAGGCCCGGCAAGCCAGCACGTAAAAATCTACTGCCAATCATTAGCGGACCGAAGTTCCGCTGTGGCGACCCCTAACCGGGAAAAGCCGAAAGACACAAACAAACAAGTCTTAGCTTTTTCTTCCATTTTTTTAAAACCTCTTCTGCTTTGGTGCCAAACAGATGGTCTTTGTTCAGTGGTGCATCTAATAATTTTGATTTGACATGATCTGGCAAGATCTGTTCCTTAAGCCAAGCATGCCTTCTAAGTACAGAACCTGTGACTGCTGCCCTCCAGGATGCTTCTAGGGCATCAAACCCACACTGCAGGATATGCTTACTGATTTGGCTTGCAGAATGCACAAGTTCCTGTAAATTTTAATTTTTGTTTAATGAGTTCCATGGTATGTTGCTGGTATTTCAGAATGTGGAACTGACAATTTAATGCTCTAATGGCAAGAGTTGCAGGAGTGTATGCTTTTTTTACCCCATCTGTCTAAGGCTCGAGAATCCCTGTCCAAGGGGGTGGGATTCTTAGCTGTAGTTGCTTTTATTCCTTTAGGCCCTTGGAAGATGACCTCTGGGTCAGCAGTAGGATTTTTGAAAATAAATTTGAGAGAGTCAAGGACTCTAATACCAGTCAGGTTTCCTGGGAGCAGGAGGTAAAGTATCAGAAGATAGACTGGATTCCATAAAGACATCATCCACAACATCTAGAACAGGGGGTATAACTAAGGGTCTGTGCTGTGGTAAATCTAAAAATTCCCCGAGTCTCTTTTTGGACTGAGGATAATCCTGGCATTCCCAATGGAAGTGCTCTCTCAAAGTATGCAGGGTTTCACCAAAAGAAAAATCCTCTGGAGGAGAGGCAGAAGGAATGGATTCCTCTGCATCAGAATACTCCTAAGCAGATAAGGACGTGTCTTCATAATCAGAAACCTCAGAGTCGTTGGACCCTTGGTCAGATAAAGGTGCTGGGGACAAGTCTCTTTCTTTTAGCAGGGGAAGGCTGGCTTCCCCTAATCAGCATGATTAGGTCTTCCACCATTTTAAGCATCTGTGATTGTGGCAAGGAAGCAGGCGCACAAGTTTGGGTCGTCGGTCTTTTAGGCGTAGCTCGTACTCTGGGCCTTAGAAACTCGGTAGTTTTAGAAAGAACTGAAGATGCAAAAGCAGACTGTGTTGAATATTGGTAACATGAAGGATTTCCTCAGAAGTCTGTGCCTGCACAGCGGCTCCGGATCCATCCAAGGTAGAGACATCTGCAGGTTCCGTAGTCAAAGAAGAGTCTAGCGGCATACCAGACTCTGAACAGGTCTCGGTAGCGGCCTGCGAATCCATCGATGCAGGCATCACGGGCTGCAAAAGGGCCTCACTGAATACCAGCGAACAGGAAATTAGCTTAATGGAGGCGTTGTCGGCAGTTTTGGACCTGTGCGGTCTGTCTTTATGCTTACGTTTTTTCAGAAGAAAGGAGACTTCGGTAGTCGTATGGCTTACCGAAGCCATTTCAGAATACGGAGAGCGAAAGTATTTAGCTACAATAAGGGCCCGACTGTGAATAGTTCAGGGCGTTGAACAAAGCACAAAACCAGCAGCGAGGGATGTCATGGTCTGGGCCTTAACAAGTGACGCAGTAAGAATGGAAATCTCGGTGTGGTATTTGCTTTCCACAGGCGAGACAATTATTAACTTTTTCTGACATCGGTTAGAGCAAGAAAAAAGGATACCCGATGGGGTACTTTGCGTTAGAAGACTTCAGCTTCAATTTTGGAAATGAAAACTTGGGTAGTGGCTGACTGGCACTTGTGCGAACTGCTTCTGCTTTGGGCTCCTCAGCAAGAAAGACTGATATAATGGCATTGGCTGCCTGTTTCTATACCACTGACTACCTGACATCAGTCATGGAGCGACAGCAACAGATGCAGAAATACTAAGCCTCTGGTATTCGGGCCGATTGAGGGCTACCCCTACACCTGGCAGGATAAGCCAAATGAGTGGACTGCAACAGTGAAACATTAAGAACATCACAACTTCCAAGTGCTACACTGATTACCTTAAAGCTCTCTCTCAAAAAATCAGTTAGGAACCTCTGGGGCTTCTCTTATATATGTCAAGTGAGGTACATTCCGACGGGGACAATGCATTCCATAACTGGTCTAACTGGCAAGATATACAAAACAAGGACATCCTTTATATATGTATGATACACCCTTGGCTATTAGTTGCACTAAGAAGGATTTTTTGGCTAAAGTTGCTATGTGATCACAGGAGAAGGGAACTGTCAAACCAGGTATCAGACTACATTTTAAATTTAGTAGTGGAGTACTATCTATACTACATGTTGAGGGTAGGAGATGTTTACCAAACAAAATAAAACTACACTTTTCTGCATTGAAATTTGAGCCTATATATTCAGTAAACCAGGTATTAACTAGGGTTAAGTTCTTTTTGAAAGGTACTAGTATCGGAGTGGTTCTTAACAACACCCACTTGGCAGTTAAACTTAATTACCCAAAAGTCCTGGTTTTCAGTTTGGTGGTCAGAAAAGTAAATGCCAAAAGAAGGGGTCCCAGTACAAAGTGCTGGGGACTCTACTTGTTGCCTAATACTATCACATGAAGCATCTCCCAGGAAAAACTGTGTGGGTTTTGTCTTTTATCCAGTTTGCTATCCATTTTACCACATAAAGCATCTCCCAGGAAAAACTGTGTGGGTTTTGTCTTTTATCCAGTTTGCTATCCATTTTACCACATAAGGACCAATATTTAAAGCATTCAGTTTACTTAGTGACCATATGGGGTAAGGTGTCAAATGCACTGGCTAAGGAAGATAATCCATCTGAACAGCCTGACCACCAACAGCCAGTGTGACCTTCCTGAAGAAATTAACTAGACTTAACCAGGATCTCCTTTTGATGAAGTCCAACTGTACAGATTCTAGCTTTCTGAAATTTTAGATATCACAGTTGATTAGATTAGTTGTAATACGTTACACAGCTTTGCAGATTGGACTTGTAAAGTTGATCGATCGGTAATTACCAGGGTTTGTGTTAGGGTCAACCTTGCTTTTCATCTATTTCAAGATTACACTACCAGCAGTGTGTGCAACAGAAAAATGTGATTAATAGTACAAAGAATCTACATTTAGAATTCCTTTAGAATGATCACACCAAAGGGTTTCCCAATTTAAATTTAATATGTGGCTTATTTTGCTGATCAAGTTCCTCTACAAATAAACTATATTCAGAAGTTAGTTTAGTGTCCTCAGTCCTAGGATTGAGAAGGCAAAATCATGCTTCCCTATCTTATCCATTTTCCACCCCTTCCCACGGCCGCCCATTCGCTATTGCCTACTCTCCTCCTTCACAGGACCTAATTTGACCTGCCTTAGCTTCCCTCTGGCTCAGTCCAACCCACTTCCAGGGTTGCTGAGGAGATATAGGACACTTGCAGGATCACACTGCAGCTGGGGAATTGACATTGGTGCCACATGGGGGTGTACCCTACCCCCCCCCCCACATCAGCCTTGTGGGCTCTGTGATGGCTGCTTTTGGGAGGTGCATGGTCACTTCCACTCATGAGCAACTTCCTGACCAAGCAGTAAATCGCTTGCAGCTCAGAGCCCTCCAAGCTCTTAATGCTGTGGATGCAGAGAACCTAGGCAGCCTTCCTCATTCCCAAAATAAGTAAGATGGTATCAGTTATTCCCTCCAATCTCTCCCACTCAGTCCCTCCAGTGCCTGTGCTGCAACTTGAACATAGGTAATTTGGGGTGCAGTATGAAAAAAAGAGGATTGCAGTGTTCTGAAGTGTAGAAATCCCTTTTTAGCTAAATGATGCACTTAGAGTCAAGATTAGGAATCTCAGATCACACCAACCAATGGGTGGGGGTACCAACAGTTTTTCCTCCCATGTTTTAGAGCACAGTAGCCATAGTGTATAGGTTCATAGGTATACAAAAGGCTTATAAAAGGCCTTGGTGGTAGTTAGACTAACTGTGCAACCCAACCAAACTGTGTCCCTATGTATCATGGGTGTTTAGTAGGAGGGAGTATGTTATTAAGTTCCTAATGGTTATGTGGGGAGGGGGTATATTAGCTTAGACAGAGGCATACAATAACTGTAACCATCAGGGACATTGGGGGCTAGACTCTGGATGAATTTTCAACTTCCCACCCATAGGTCAAGGTTATATTTCTAGTCTTAAGGATGGACTCTGCTTCACATGGATGGGGAGCTTGTTCCAGAGCATGTAGATCCTCTGCCACATATCCGTCTTACCAACATGTCTTATTATGTTGCAAGCAAAACTGAAATCCTTGGATCCAGTTCTAGTACAGTTCATTTTGCAGATGTGCAAAAAGGTCCACCAAGGCTGGATCAGAGGATGCCTTGTACGCTAGGCAAAGATCACCTCTCAGTAACCTGAAGAAAACAGACTACAGATACAGGGCTTTAAGGAGATCCATATAGAACAAGATATTTACACCCAGGATTTTCTTGCTAAGGAACCTTTGTGGACATTCCAACTGTTGCATGTCTGATCAGGTACATGCCAATGGGGGCATTATATACAATGATGGATCTGATAAGGAACAAATAAAGTGGCACTAGAACTTCCTTGGACCTGGATGCCATGCCCTTACTTATAAGTAGGGCAACACAGAACGATTTTACTACCTTGGCCACATGGTGGCCAGATTGCCGCCTACATATATTCCCAGATCCCGGACTACCAGGTCAACACTTACAGGTGTCTTATCGATGCAGTAATTACCTATACGGCAGTTTACCCAATAGGCATTATAATGGGTCATCCTAGACCTCTTTGATGGCATCTTTAACTATATCCACCTAAGGCAATGCCAATGTCAAGACCTGGGTTGCAACAGCAGGCCTCCTGCAATCTTTTCTTGAAAGGACCTGGAGAAAGTCTCCATATTTTGGATCTCCTGGGGGAGGGCTGGGAGTGTCTGACCCTTCTTAGTCACTGGAATCAGTTGCTGGGAACTCTTCTTAGAGCTTCAAGTGCCTACTTTTGGCAGCAGGCTTTCACGGTCTCTTCATGTAGAGCTCCAACAAGAATGCCACATGCTTTCAATAAAGTGTTGCACAGAAAACTGAGGATGCACCATAACGGTTCACCCTTGTAATAGCGACAGTAAGGGCACACCGCTCCTAGGGGACAGCACTGACAAAAAACATCAAACCTGGCAGCCTCTGATGCATGGACTCCTGCTGCGACTGTGTAAAGGACATAATGCCAGTCTATGCCCCAAGGCTGCTAGGACTACTACCACCAGCTGATTACCATAATGGCGATTACTGACACCAGGGGAAATGTAGTAGGCATAGACAACAGCACAAGAGCTTCCCCGAACTCATAACAGACCCTAATGATAAGCTACAGCATAACACATTAGCTCCAGGAAAAAGCATTGTAGCTGTATCATGCTAGTGGGTCTTAAGTGACAAGAGCTGTGCTAGCTCTGTTAATATTGGCAGCTTTTGCATCACTGATGAAGCTGCTGATGACAAGACCTTGGCTAAAAAGGCAGCAGCCAGTGTAACCTGCCAGTGAAGTCTACAAAACCCCAGTAAATTGCCATCTGCAAATGCTGGGGATATGGTTGCAGTCATTTCATCTCTGAATGCCCATATCTCCTGTACCAGCTGCTTGAGATCTACTTGTGGTGGGAGGAAGGGGGATGTCCGGGATCTAGCTGGGGTTCAACCTCCTGAACAGAGCTCTACAGACAGAGTGCTGAGAAGAGGGCTCCACTGAACATATCTCCAAAAAGTGATGGGTCCTTCATGAAAAAGTCTCCTTTCAATGGTATCAGTGACCACAATGACTTTAGCATTGAAGCCTGAGGTCACTCACTCACAACAGAGGCCTGTATGTAGAGAATTCTTACACCTGAATTTCTGCTCCAAGTACAGATGCTGCAGTTAGCGACATGGAAGGTGAGACAGAAACAGGGGGAACTTTAACCAGTCACGGAGGTTTTTATTGCAGACTTCTTACTCCAGGGGAACAATATGATCTATAAAATCCCTCTTTGGTGTCAAATGACTGTGTGTAAAATACAGAGTAGACAGCAAGGGCCTCTTTTATAATGTGCCCTTTCAGTTTTAGGATCACTGTACTGATGCCCCCTGCAGACTAGGCAAACAAATGTTTTAAGACTCTTCCAAATAACACATTTCACACAGTCACTGCTTTAGGTGGTCTGCAGCCCTCAGGAACTCTGTCCAAAAGTTCTGGCATTCTGAAGCTGAGGAAGAGGCCACATGGAGATTTGCATGCAGCAACACCACAGGAGAAGTGGATCAAGGAACAGCACAAAAAAAAATTTGACCAATCAAATAAGACAGTTCAATTTACTGGTGCAGGTTCGGTGAGCTAAGAAGAAAGCTCCACTGATAAGACAATTAGTGCGCTAAAAGAAGGCTCCATTCACTATGTCCTTAGAAATGATAGGTCCTTCTTATGAGTATTGTTTTAATTGGATTGGTGTCAATAACTAACAACAGAAATTTTACAGGCTTCTGGCGCTTGAGGCCTGGATACAGAAATTATTCTGACAGTGGAAATTCTACTCTAGGTAGCAACTTCAAATAAGGTGTCTAATCATTAACTTTCTCACATTCTTAAACAAAGCTAGAAGAAATATTAGACATGTGAGCCTTGCAGTTCAACATTCTCAAAGTTCAAATTTGCACAAGAATAAACTTTCTTCCAATCCAAAAAGGCTTTACCATCCTTATCACTGGGAATAGGGGCTAATATTCACATTATGTTTAGCGATAAAAGATTTAGATAAAGATGTCACTGCAGGATCAGAGTTGGGATTAAGGAACAAGAACGTGTCTGAAACACTTTACATTTATATATAACCTGTCAGATTTTCTATCACCAGTGTGCTGACTGACAAGCATAGTGCAAGATGTAAAGGAAACACCTTCAACAGCAAGCAACACAAGAGGAACAGCTGCAAGTTGAGGAAAGTACAGTTGTGTACACTTACTATAAATGTAGATGTTAGAGTGTGTTCACTATTGCAGTCATTACATTTGGGTTATCTGCTTGCAGTAGCCCTCAGTCGGTCTGATTAACAAAGTCTTGGGCCCTGCGTCGGTTGCTGTTCCTTCCTCCATGACGTCAGGTCGTCAGGGGTATAAAACATGCAGCCGATGCCATTACATCAGTTTTTCTTGCCCCAGATATCAGGTGACCCCCTAATAGGAAGCAATTAAAATCTATAAATACAAGGATATACCTCCAACAAAAAAGCAAATAGACCAAAAAGCTTTTAAAGCATAGTGAGAGTACAGGTATAGCCAAAAGAAGAAAGGGGGCTGTAGGGGGTAACCAGGACTGCAACAGTGAATACACTCCAACATCTACATTTATGTTAAGTGTACACATCTGTACTATGTTCTTAGTGTTTCACTGTTGCAGTCATTACATTTGGGTAGATTCCCAAAGCGAAGGTTGGGAGGAGGCATTTAAATAGAATGAGGACCAGCTATAAGGCCATGCAAGACTGCAGTGGCAAAACCAGATCTGGATTTACAGAAAATTGGCAAATGATAATGCTTGGTGAAAGTATGTACAGAACTCCAGGTAGCAGCTTCTAGGATGTCCCTAGTAGGGACGCCTCTGAGAAAGGCTGTAGAGGTAGATGCAGCACTGGTTGAATGGGGTCTGATGCCCTGTGGGATAGGTTTTCCATGGTGCTTATAGCAGAAATGAATGCAGTGGCCTATCCATTTTGAAATGGTTTGTTTTGAAATAGCTTTCCCCTCTGTCCCTGCAGCAAATGCCACCAGCAGTTCTTCAGATTTCCTTTGAGGTTTAGTCCTGTCCAAGTAGAATCTAAGCTGTCTGTGCACATCTAAAGAGTGCAGTATCCATTCCCCTTTGTTCTGTGGGTTAGGAAAGAAGGCATGCAAATGAATGGACTGATTAAGAGCCACACTGGATACCACCTTGGGCATGAAGGAGGGATTGGTTCTGAGGGAAACCCTGTCCACATGAAAGATGATGAAAGGTTCTCCTGCCATAAGGGCGTGTAATTCAGATATCCTTCTTGCAGAAGTGATTGCTAAAAGGAAAGCTGTTTTCCAGGAAAGAAATTTTAAATCTGCAGTACCAGCTGGCTCGAAAGGAGGAAGAGCGAGTTTCAACAAGACAAAGTTAAGATCCCAGGCTGGAGTTGGAGCTCCCCTGGGTGGTCTTAAATTTTGGCCCCTTTGAGGAACTGCTTGAGCAGTGGGTGAGAAAAGAGGGGAGGCTCTGTGCTATAATGAGCTGAAATGACTTGGGCATGAATTTTGATGGAGGAAAAAGACAAGCCCTTATGAAGCATCTCAGTCAAGTATTGTAGAATCTGAGGTAAATTGGGCACTGCTGCATTCATTCCTTGAGATCGGTTTCAGGCACAGAATCTTTTCTATTTTGCAGCATAAGATTTTCTAGTACTAGGCCTCCTTGCCTCTAAAATATCCATTACTGATTTACTGACTGATGGCAAAGGAGAGATTAGGTAATTAGCCAGGCTGTTAGGTTCAGGGTTTGCAGCTGAGGGTGCAGAATCTGGTTCTCCTGCTGAGGCAACAGGGAAGGAGTCTGAGACAGGTGCCATGGAGCCAAGCATGACACACTGCACAAGAGTGGGTACCAGTGCTGGTGAGGCCAGTCTGGTGCAATTAGAATCGTCCTTGACTTGTCCTGTTTGATCTTTAGTAGTACCTTGGAGAGCAGAGGAAGAGGAGGAAAGGCATAAACTGATAGGTTTTTCCAGGTGAAGGATAGAGCATCCACTTTCCAAACTAACTTGTGGAGAATCCTTGTGCAAAATTTGTCCAGTTGCTGGTTCTGGGGGGAGGCAAACAGGTCAATATCTGGGCTCCCCCCATTTGCTTGTCAACATGTTGAAAATCCTTGGTTCCAGTTTCCACTTGTGTGGGTTCATGAGGTTTCTGCTTAGTCCATCTGCCAGTGTATTTAGTTTTCCTAGCAGGAACTGAGCTTGTAGATTCACTTGGAAGCTCAAGGCTGTGTTCCACAATGCCATGGCTAGTCTGCAGAGGGGGTAAGAATGTGTACCCTCCTGCTTGTTTATGTACCACATGACAGTGGCGTTGTCCGTCTTTACAACTAGTTGTCCTGGAAGAATGTGGTCCTTGAAGGCTGTCGAAGCATTATGTACAGCTAACATTTCCTTATGTGCAGGTGCATTTGACTTGGGTTCTAATTGCCCAGAATGCACTTCCCTGCCAGGTAAGCCTCCCATGCATAGTCTGATGCATCTGTTAAGATTTGGACGGCAGGGGGTAATGTGAATGGTGGTCCCCTGTTTTTGTGGCAGGCCTCTGCACACCAAAGGAACTCTAGGCATAGGCAAGGTATGATAGGAATCCTTGCTTCTAGATCCTGTGAATGTTGACACCATAGGTTTTGATATGCCATTGAAGTTTCCTCATATGCAGCCTTGCATATGAAATTAGAAGAAAGCAGGAGGCCATGAACCCCAAGGCTTGCAGTATTTGCCTTGCAGATAGCTGAGCTTTTGTGGCCACTATTTTGAAGTAAGTTGTCAAATGAATCTGTTTCTCTGGCGTGAGGAAAGCCATCTGGGAAGTTGTATTCAAGCTTGCTCCCAGGAATATAATTTGTTGACAGGGTACCAGGTGGGATTTCTTTTCATTTATGGTGAAAACCCAGACAAGTCAGCACCCTTTGAACAAAGGCCAAAGGCCAGATGATTCAAAATGAATGAATCTCATAACAAATACTAGCCAGGGAAAGCTATCTTACCCCATTTAAGTGGTAAACCTTCACCTGCTCCTTCCCAAAGTCAGAAAAAGAGGTGTCCTTGCCAGATAAGGGAGAGCCTTTCTGCCTGAATTAGACAATCGTTCAGGTATGGGTACATTTGAATATTTCTTTACCTGCAAAATGCAATGACTGGAGCTAGACACTTTGCGAATACACTGGGCGCAGTAGATAAGCCAAAGGGCAGTGCAGAGAACTGATAGTGCATATAGCCTGCTTTGAAGTGTAGGTCTCTTCTGCAAGACTCCCTGATAGGGATGTGCAGGTATGCTTCTTTTAAGTCTAGTGTTGGCAACCATGCATCCTTGCCTAACATAGGAAGCAGCCGGTGAATTGTCAGCATTTTGAATTTTGGAATCAACAGAAAGGTGTTTAGAATAGAAAGGTCCAGGATAGGATGCCGTGTATTGCCTTTTCTGGGTACCAGGAAAAGTCTCTAATAGAAACCTTGCCCCTTTTCCTCTTCTGGTACCAACTGAATAGCCCCCATGCTTAAGAGAGAGTACTTGATTTTGGGCCTCTGCCCACTAATTTGGGGTAGATCTGGCCACCAGCTTGGTGTTGGTAAGGTGTGGACGTGAAATCTGTATCCTTGGGACACTACATTTTAAACCCATTTGTCCTGAGTAATGAGTTCCCAGTTTTGGGCCTGCAGACCAATCTTTCCGACTAAAGGAGCATTCAGCTGGGAAGTGCTTGGAAGTTTTAAAAAAAAGTCATTGAGGCAGTTTTCCATATGGGGAGTCTTACTACTCCTTGATTTGGGTGTGGAAACCCCCCACTGCTTTGTCTTGTGTGTCCCCTGGGACTGAAACCTGGGGTTTCTGTTGTGTCTGGGTTTGGCTTGAGAAGACCTGGAAGGGGCTGAAAAGGACCAATTCTTAGAGGGCCAGTGCCTACTAAATCTAGGAGGCTGAAGTTGTAAGAAATCTTTAACAGTTTGCATAGATTTAGCTTTATCTTCCATCTTTTTAAGAACATCCTCAGCTTTGTTGCCAAACAGGCTGTCCTGATTTAAGGGAGCATCCAACAATTTAGCTTTAACATGATCAGGCAAAGACTGCTCCTTAAGCCAAGCATGTCTTCTGAGCACAGACCCGGTAACAGCAGCCCTGCAAGAGGCCTCTAAATGAATCAAATACACATTGCAAAGTATGTTTTCCAACCTGTTCAGCAGAATGCATTAAATCCTGTAATTCTTTATTTTCCGCACAGTCAGGAATCATCATAATTTTCTGTTTAAGCAGTCCAATAACATATTGCTGATACTTTGACATATGAAACTGGCAGTTTAAAGCCCTAATGGCTAAGTTTCCAGAAGTGTAACCCTTCTTACCCAATCTATCCAGTGCCTGGAGTCTCTATCAGAAGAGGTAGGATTTTTGGCAGTAGAAGCCTTAATGCCCTTGGGTCCCTGTGAAACAGTCTCTGGATCCGCAATAGGATTTTTAAAAAGGAACTTGTGAGAATCAGGAGCCCTGTAATATCGGTCAGGTTTTCTGGGAGCAGGAGGCAAAGAATCAGGTGCCAAACTAGATTCTGAAAAAGCATCAACAAAAATGTCTAGTACAGGAGGAATAGCTAAAGGCCTATGCTGAGGTAGGAGTAAGAAATCCCGAAGCCTCTTTTTTAAATCAGAAAAATCCTGGCTTTCCCAGTGGAAATGCTCCCTTAGAGTAAGTAATGTTTCACCAAAAGAAAAATCCTCTGGAGGGGAAGCAGAGGGAATAGAGTCTTCTGCATCAGAATCCTCCTAAGTAGATAATCAGAATCCTGGTCAGAAGATTCATAAACAACTTCAGTCCTACGTCTCTTAGAAGGGGGGGGGGGGTTGGCTTCCCCCGATTAGAGTTATAAGATCTTCAGCCATTCTTATTGTTTTTTTTTAGGCATAGAGGCCTAGATGCATCTGTTTTTTAGGCATGGCTCGAGATTTAGGCCTAAATGAAGAAGGAGACGTTAGTTTAATATGCAAGTCCGTAGGCCTGAATACACCCTCAGAAGCCGGTGCCTGCACAGCGGCTCCTAACCCATCCAAGATAGAGACATCCGCGGGTTCCATAGTTGAAGCATCTCGTGGCATACCAGACTCTGAATAGGTCTCAGTAGAGGCCTGTGAATCAGAAGTAGCGGATATCAGGGGCTGCGGAAAGATCCTCACCGAGTACCGGCAAACTGGCTTAGGAGAAGCGTAGTCGGCAGTTTTGGACCTCAGAGGCCTGTCTCTGTCTTTATCTTTGTGTTTTTTTGAAATCCCAGTAGTCGGATGGCTAACCGACATTTCTGGATAATTAAAGAAAACCGAAACATTTAGAGGCAAAAATATACCAACGACAGACAGTGCGCTGATTAAATAAAGCATAAAACCGACAGCAAGGTACGTTGTGGTCAGGGCCTAAGAAAGGAATACAGTATGAATGAAAATCTTTGAGGTATTTGCTTTCCACAGGTAATGCAATTATTAACTTTTACTGACATCGGTAAGGAGCAAGAAAAAAAAAAGTTTCCCCAACGGGGTACTTGGCTTTAGTTGGACTTCGGTTCTGAAACTCGAAAACAAAAATTTCAGGAGTCGGCCGACTGGCACTTGCGAACTGCTTCTGCTTTTGGCACCGCACGGCAAGAAAGACCAATGTAATGGCGTCAGCTACACAACACATTCTGGCTAAGCTTATAAATGGCCTAGGGCAGACAGCCTAATACCTACCTATGAACCTATACATGCTGGAGGGATAGATTCATATCCCAGAGACTTCCCTCGCTCTGGAATAAAATCCCGGTTCATGTTAGACAGAGCCCCTCGCTGACCCTCTTCAAGAGAAATCTTGATGAGTAGATGGGAAATCGTAAATTTACTCCTGGGATCACTTCTATGGCCCTGCTGAACTGAGGCTCGGGAATCTAGTCTAAAAGGGTGGTGAAAACCAACACATTCTGGCTAGGCTTATAAATGCCCTAGGGCAGATAGCCTAGTACCTACCTATGAACCTATACATGTTTTATATGCCTGACGTCATGGAATAAGGGACAGCAACCGACGCAGGACCCAAGACTTTGTTAATCAGGATGACTGAGGGCTACTGCAAGCAGATAACCCAAATGTAATGACTGCAATAGTGAGCACAAATAACATCTTCTAGTTCTAACAAATCTTTATACTTTTGCTGGGGAAAAAATTTAATTTTGTTCCACTGAAATAAAACTCTCTTATTTTATTAATGCTATAAGGGGAAAAAAGTCTTCTGGAGAGGAATCTGAGGAAATACTTTCCTTAGAATCAGAGTCTTTAGCTTGAGGAGAATTAAATGAAGAATCACTTCCCCTCAGACTCATCTGTCTGTAAATTATCAGACTGTGAAGAAAATGCTCTTTTTTGCTACTAGGATCAACACATTAAAAGCAGAAAGCAAACTTAACAAATCTTCCTTCCCCACAGATAAAAGAACAGGGTAAGAAACAGTTTCTGCTATTTCTTTTTTAGAAGACTCCATAAAAAAAGGACAGACCCATAACAAATACTAGCCAGGGAAAGCTATCTTACCCCATTTAAGTGGCAAACCCAAAGTCAGAAAAAGAGGTGTCCTTGCCAGGTAAGGGAGACCCAACTTACAGCTGCACAGGATGTGCCAGTCTTCCTGTCCTTAGTGGCATCCCGAGAAGCTATGCCAGGGGAACTAGGAGTAAAAAAATCAATGGTATGACAAACTGGTATTGGCCACAGCAGAGTCACTCACAAGCAAATGAAGTAATGATGGAGCCAGCCCGACACCAAAAAGCTCCAACATTTTTTCTTCTTTCAGACAGAAGAAAAGAACCACAGATGCCAGCAATTGCTTCATGTTCTACTGGGAAGGAGTACTCAAATGCAGGAAGCACAGCCTGCAAGAGTCGGTGAATTTTCCAACAAGAAATTTAAGGTTCTGAGGAAAATTCTCTTGACAGTCAAAAGCACTGAATTGTCCCTCAGACACCCTCATTTTACAAAGAAATTCAGGTATAGTGTGTGTGTGTGTGTGTTACACAGTATAGTCGCACTATACTGGGGGGCAATTACTAGTATAAAATTCAATATTAGAAAAAATGAGGTAGTGGAAGGTTCCCCAAAGGCAACTTATCTGCTCAGTCCTGAAAGGACTGCTAACTGATCATCAGTTCCATGACTCCCAAGGAGGCAAGCTACTTCTGCAATAAGAAAGCGCTCAAGTTTTTCATGCCTTAAATGTCTTCAATATGGTACTCTGCTCAAGCTCCCGGCAGTTATGGCACACAAGTGCCCTTAACCTTTGAAAAGCTGACTAGTTTCTCAGATCTTTGGCAGGATATAATTACATGATAGCTTAGGCTACGGCAACAGTCATCTTTATATACACCAGAGCACATTTACCTCCCATTGAAGATTCAAGTGCACTATACACTTACACTGTACAAACAAGTTTCATATTTTAAGTTAAAAGATGTCTACTATCTAGCACTTTAAAAGAATAATGCATACTCTTACCAGTGGTTCATGATCTTAACAGATCAAAGCATACAGACAGAACAATAGCTCTGATTAAACTGGCATCTATTATTAAATGAATTGTCCCAGACCTAACACCACTGGCAATATCGGAATAAACTAGAAAAACAGCTGTGGCACTATACAAAAGAGATTAATCCAATTACAGAGTGCAGTACAGCTTTTTACATTTAACACTGGTGCTATAACTAAGCTACTCTGACAGGAGGGGGCTCACACTATTTCATTTGTTGTACGGACTTCTGAACATCATGAGAGTTTACTGTTCAAGGTACTGTTTGCCACATCCGTTTTGAAACACTGTACTAAAACTATATACAAACAATGAAAAAATGGATGGGTTTGTGACAATACCTGTAGACTACAAAACAAGCTACTCCTCCTGATTAAAATAATGCAAGTTTCTGTCTATTTACAAATTAATAAATGGTGTTAAGGGACAAAAAAATATATAGCTTTGAGATTATGCCATTTAAATTCCTAGAAGATGAACATCTGTGAATGAGGCAATACTCAGAATTTAAGACGCTAAAAACACAAGACTATGAAGAAATAGTACACTGTATTAAATCAAACAAATACAAAACTAACAAAAATAAAGGAAAACGAAGTGCCCTGCATAATTTCATCCTTATTAGCACCTGATCCACCAATTCATGTTAGGTTGAAAGAACAAAGCAAAAAAACTTGCTAACTGCTAATCTGCTTCCCTTTCATGACAGCATTCATGATCGTACATCCTTGTTACTACTGCTGTTTACATTTCAGGTGCCTTCCACTGCTGTGTGCAGCATCAGTACAATAAGCTCCAGTGCCCTATGGTCAGTCCATTAGAAACTACTCGCATAATCACTTACCAGTTTTAGCATCCATGTACTCCCACGACATGTTGCAAAGCAGCCAAAAAGGCCAAAGATGACAATGAAAGCTCCAGTGCCTATCAACACATATGGAGTGTTGGTATTCTCATTAACAAGGGAGAAGTACACCTCCAAGCTGACCTTGCCCCAGATTCCCACAGCCAGAAGGATGACCCCTGTAATCTGAAAAATAAAACAAAAATCATGAATGAAACTTTAAATAAAATAAAAAGTTACGAAGACTAACAAGTATGGAACCCAGTATTTACATCTAAACAGGAATTATTAATTCATCAAATTCATGGGGCTATCAATTTAAGAGATTCTGAAGGCCAAATAACGGCAAGAAATCATGGCTAACTTTGGCGAGGCATAATAGTTACGGAAGAAAGGGCAGTGAAATCACTTGCTGACCCACTCAGTAAAAGGTTGGAAAATCTCACTGTTAATGACATTAGCAAACAAAACAAACCACAGTCTTTAAAGGACTAAAGCTGTAACTCAAATCCAGTGCTAAGGAACACACAGCTTCCTAGCCTTACTATGTCTCTATACATTGCACCAGTAATTCTTTACAGCATACCAACTGTGACACACTGCTGACAGAAACAGAAAGTACAGTTGTGTACACTTACCATAAATGTAGATGTTAGAGTGTCTTCACTGTTGCAGTCATGACTATAGGGTTCTCCCCTGCCGGCAGGCAGTCCTCGGTCGGCCAGAATCCCAAAGTCTGGGTCCGGCGTCGGCTGTTCCGCCATGCTCCCTGACGTCAGAGCGCCAAGAGTACAAAGCTGACAGCCGACTCCATGTTCTCCAGTTTTTCTTGCCCCAGATGTCAGGAGTCCCAAAATGAATAAGGTCCCATACCCTTTGCAAATACACCTCAGAAGAATGGTGAAAAAAGGAACCACACAAAAGCAAAAATAAGAGGGGACAGGAGGGAGGGAAACCCAGACTGCAACAGTGAAGACACTCGAACATCTACATTTATGTTAAGTGTACACAACTGTACTATGTTCATCGTGTTTCACTGTTGCAGTCATGACTGTAGGGTAGAATCCCAAAGCAGAATGAAAGGGAGGTGGTCATAAAGAAGAAGGGGCGGCTAAAAGGCCCTGCAAGACTGCAGAAGTAAAGCCTGCCCTAGACTTAGAGTAGAGAGGTAGAGTGTAGTGCTTTGAAAAAGTATGCACTGAACTCCAAGTTGCAGCTTCCAAAATGTCTTTGGTAGGAACTCCCCTGAGGAAGGCAGCGGAAGTGGCAGCAGCTCTGGTGGAATGAGTCCTTATACTCCCTGGGATTTGCTTTCCATGGTGTGAATAGCAAAATCTGATTCCATGAGCAATCCATTTAGAAATGGTCTGTTTTGAAATGGCTTTACCTTGGGAACTTGAAGCGTAAGAAACAAACAACTGCTCTGATGTCCTTGGTTCTGTCCAGGTAAAAACGTAGTTGTCTGTGTACATCGAATGAATGTAAGATCCTTTCCCCTTTATTTTGAGGAGTGGGGAAAAAAGTTGGCAAGTGAATAGTTTGATTTAAAGCCACTTTGGAAACCACCTTAGGCATGAAAGTAGGATTAGTCCTTAAAGACACCCTGTCTTGATGAAAAATAATATAAGGTTCCACAGCCATAAGAGCTTGCAGCTCTGAAACTCTCCTGGCAGAGGTCAGAGCTAACAGGACGGCTGTTTTCCAAGATAAAAACTTGATGTCAGAAGTGGCAGCAGGCTCAAAAGGAGGTAAGGTGAGCTTTTCCAAAACATAGTTGATATCCCAAGCAGGAATGGGAGGAGATCTAGGGGGCCTTAAGTTCTTAGCTCCTCTGAGAAACTGTCTCAGGAGCTGGTGGGAAAAGATTGGAGGGTCTGTATTATAATGAGCAGAAATAGCAGAGGCATGTATCTTAATGGAAGAGAGAGAGAGACCCTTATGTAAGAGGTCTGTCAGGTAAAGTAAAATCAAAGGAATGTTAGGAAGAAGAGGATCAGAATCCTGAGCCTGCATCCAGGAACAAAATCTTTTCCATTTTCCTGCATAAGATTTTCTAGTGCTAGGACATCTGGCTTCTAAAATGACATCCATAACCTGCTTGGGTAGGAGAGAATAAATCAAAGACCCTGGATTAACCACGCTGCGAGGCTGAGTGTTCTGACATGGGAGTGTAGAACCTGACCCTGGTGTTGGGACAGAAGGTTCGGTGTCTGTGTTAAAATCCAAGGGGGCTCCAGACAAAGGTTTTTCAGAGTTGGGTACCAAAACTGTCTAGGCCAATTTGGGGCCAGTAAGATTATCATCTTGGGCTTGTCTTGTTTGATCTTTAATAATACCCGTGGAAGAAGAGGAAGAGGTAGAAAGGCATATCCCGAGAGGTTTCTCCAACTGAATGATAGTGCATCCACTTTCCAAGCTTGTTCGTGGAAAGTCTTGGTGCAAACAATCTGTAGATGATTGATGTGGGATGCAAAGAGGTCTATGTGAGGACATCCCCAGACTGCTGTTATCATCTTGAATATTTCGGTGTCCAGCATCCACTCGTGTGGGTCCGAAAAGTTTCTGCTCAGACTGTCTGCCAGGAGGTTTTGCTTCCCTGGTAGATACTGAGCTTGAAGGTCCAGATTGCAAGCTAGAGCTGTGTTCCACAGATCCATGGCTAGTCTGCAAAGGGGGTAGGAATGAGATCCCCCCTGCTTATGTACCACATAACTGTGGTGTTGTCTGTCCGTATCAGTAGTTGTCCTGGTTGTAGAAGATTCCTGAAGGCCAATAGGGCTTTTTGAACGGCTAACATTGCCTTTAAATTGATATGCAGGTGCTTCTGATCCTTTGTCCAAAGGCCTTGCAGACAGTTGCCCAGAAAATGGGCTCCCCAGGCATATCTGAGGCATCCGTGATTAGTATCCGAGTGGCAGGAGGCAGGCAAAAGGGTTTTCCTTTGTTTAGAGTACATGCCTTGGACCACCAAAGGAATTCCTTTTGAAGACAAGGCAGGACGGAGATCAGTATGTCTAAACTGTGGCAATGCTGAGACCATACACTTTTTAGGTACCACTGTATTTTACTCATATGTAGTCTTACATATGGTACGAGAAGGATGCAGGAGGCCATGTAACCCAAAGCCTGCAGGAATCTCCTTGCAGATAGCCGAGTTAAAGTTGCCAAGGTTTTGAAAGTTGAAGCCAGCTGTAACTGTTTTTCGTATGTCAGAAAAGCCATCTGGGTTGCTGTGTTTAGAGAAGCGCCCAGAAAAATTACCTGTTGTGAGGGAGTCGAATTTGACTTTATGTTTACAGTGAATCCCAGGAACTTGAGAAGGTTCTGAACAAATTGTAGATGCTGGAGTAAGACATCCTTGCTGTCTGCCTGAATAAGACAGTCGTCCAGATAAGGGTAAATTTGAATTCCCTTGAGTCTGCAATAAGCTACTACTGGAGCCAGGCATTTGGTGAAGACCCTGGGCGCAGTAGACAATCCAAAGGGCAACGCAGAGAATTGAAAGTGCCTCAATCCGGCCTTGAACCTGAGGTATTTTCTGCGGTCCTGCCTGATGGGAATGTGTAAATATGCCTCCTTTAAGTCTAAAGTTGCTATCCATGCATTTTTGGTCAGCATTGGAAGCAGCTGCTGTAGAGTAAGCATCTTGAATTTTGGTATCTCTAGAAAAGTGTTCAAGACTGACAGATCCAGAATGGGTCTCCATGAATTTTGCTTCCTGGGCACTAGAAAGAGCCTTGAGTAAAAACCTTGTCCCATTGTCCCATCTCTGAAAGTGGAACTAGTTCTATGGCTTTCATAGCCAAGAGAGCTTCCACCTGGTTTAAGGCTTCTGTCCATTGATGTTTTGGAAGATCTGGCCATCCGCTTGGCCTTGGTAGGGTATGAAAATGGAATTTGTAACCTCTTGAAACCACATCCAGAACCCACTTGTCTTGGGTTATAGGAGTCCAATTTTGGTGAAAAAGAGAAAGTTTTCCTCTGAGGGGGGCTTCCAGGCAAGAAGCTCCTGCAGCCCAACAGAGGGAGTCATTGAGTCCGTTTCCTATGAGCTTGCGACCTGTCCTCTCTTCCCCTAGGGGTGGAAGCAGTCCACTGTCTTGGTCTATAAGAGGCTTGTGTTTGAGGCCTTCCTCGGGAGCGTCTGTATCTACCCCACTGCGGCCTGTCAGAATTGGGAAAGGACCAATTTTTAGTTGGCCAATTCCTACTAAATCTGGGTGGCTGTACTTGTAAGAAATCTTTGACAGTTTGCATTGATTTTGCCTTGTCCTCCATCTTCTTTATCACCTCTTCAGCTTTAGATCCAAACAAAACATTATGCTGAACAGGAGCATCCAATAATTTAGCTTTTACTTGATCTGGCAAATGTTGTTCCTTTAACCATGCATGCCTTCTAATTACTGTGCCAGAGGCAGCAGCCCTACAAGAAGCCTCCAAGGCATCAAGTCCACAGTGTAAACCATGCTTCCCAACTTGTTCAGTGGCATGCATTAAGTCATGTAATTCCTTATCATCTGCACAGGCAGAAATGGAAGTTAGCTTTTGTTTTAAAGCAGACAGGAGAAATTGCTGGTATTTCAGCATATGAAACTGACAATTTAAAGCCCTAATAGATAAAGTAGCAGAAGTGTACACTTTTTTTGCCCCATCTTTCTAAAGATCTGGAATCCTTCTCAGTGGGAATGGGTTTTTTAGCAGAAGCGGCCTTAACTCCCTTAGGACCCTGAGAAATGGTTTCAGGGTCAGTGGTAGGGTTCTTGTATAAAAACTGGTGGGAATCAGGAACCCTGTAATATCTGTCAGGCTTAACAAGAGCTGGAGGAAGAGAGTCAGGGGTTAAGTTAACCTCCGAAAAAGCATCATTCACAATATCCAAAATAGGAGGAATAGCCAGGGGTCTATGTTGGGGAAGAAGAAGAAAATCCCTTAATCTTTTCTTAGATTCCGAATACTCCTGCCCTTCCCAGTGGAAATGTTCCCTCATTTCATGCAAAGTTTCCCCAAAAGAGAAGTCCTCAGGGAGAGAAGCTGAAGGAATGGATTCCTCAGCATCAGAATCCTCATAAGGAGGGAAAGAATAATCCTGGTCAGAAGAAGAAACTGAAAAAACAGAAGCCTGATCAGAGGAGTCATAATAAACTTCCTGCCTTGGCCTTTTATCTGGAGGGGGATGTGAACCCCTAATCATAGTAAGTAAGTCCTCCGCCATCTTAAGTAACTGTTTCTGTGACTTGGGAGCCGGATCAGAAGAGGCCTGTGTTGCAGTCTTTGATTTGGAAGGAGGCTTTGCCTTTATTAGAAGTTGAGTAGGCCTGAAAACCCCTTCGGAAGCCGGTACCTGCACAGCGGCTCCGGACCCATCCGAAGGAGCATTGTCCGAAGGTCCTGCAACAGAAATATTCCAAGGCCTAGTTGGCTCCTCGTGGGAGTCCGTTTCGGCCATCGATTCCGAAATGGTAGACGACAGGGGCTGCAAAAGCGCCTCACTGATGACGGCCGAACCTGAAGCTGGCTCTGCTTGAACGATATAGTCTGATTTGGACCTCGGAGGCCTGTCTTTGTCCTTGCGTCGCTTGTGAACTCCGGTAGCCGGAACCGTATCAGATGACATTTTGTAATTAAAACGCCTACCGAAGTAATGAAATGCAAAATCGTACCTTCGTTTAATAGTACGTTGATTGAATCTAGCACAAAACCGACAACTAGCTACGTCGTGGTCAGGGCCTAAGCAAGGAATACAGTAAGAATGAAAATCCTTATGAGGTATTTGCTTCCCACATGAAATACAATTATTAACTTTTTCTGACATCGGACTGGAGCAAGAAAAAAGTTTCCCCAACGGGGTACTTAGTTTTGAGTAGGAGAAGAAAGACTTCGGACTGAAGTTTGTTCAGAAAAATTTGTCAGGAGTCAGCCGACTGGCACTTGCAAACTGCTATCACCGCATGGCAAGAAAGACTGGAGAAAGTACAGTTTTGTACCTACCATAAATGTAGATGTCCGAGAGGTATGCATCTGCAGTCCTAACAAATGGGTTGTCCTGCCTCAGGCAGCCCTTCGGTCGGCCGGATTCCAAAGTCTGGGTCTGGCCTCGGCTGATGTCGCACTTCACCCGACGTCATAGCTGCAGTCAATTGGGTATAAAGGCATCAGCCGACGCCATTTTCCTCAGTGTTTCTTGCCCCAGATGCCAGGGGCCCTCTAGGAAGGCTAAATTTGGATAAATGCAAATGATTCCAAACAGTAGAGAGCAAAATAGAAATAAACAGGTATATACATATATACAACAAATACACCATAATAGATTCCCCCAGCTAGCTACTAGATGGGCAAATACCCTAGGAGTACCACAGAGGGGAAGGAGGGAGGGTAATCCTGACTGCAGATGCATACCTCTCGGACATCTACATTTATGGTAGGTACAAAACTGTACTATGTCCTTCAAGGATGCATCTGCAGTCCTAACAAATGGGTAGAATACCATAGCCAAACTGGGGGAGGAGGCACTAAGGAGGCACTAAGAGTTTATGGTGTAGTTAAGATCCCTTGCAAAACAGCAGTGGCAAAACCTGCTCGGGATCTGGAGTATAAAGGTAGATTATAATGCTTGGCAAATGTATGCACGGTGCTCCAAGTAGCAGCCTCTAAAATGTCTTTGGTAGCCACTCCTCGTAAAAAAGCTGTTGTAGTGGCTGTAGCCCTTGTGGAGTGAGGTCTGATGTTTTCTGGAGTTGCCTTCCCATGAAAAGAGTAACAAAATCTAATGCAATTTCCTATCCACTTTGAGATTGTCCGTTTTGAAATTGCTTTTCCTTCCATTCCTGTTGCATATGCTACCAGAAGCTGGTCAGTTTTTCTATTGTTCTTGGTTCTGTCCAGGTAGTAGCGCAATTGCCTATGCACATCCAAGGTATGTAGTAGTCTTTCCCCCCTGTTCTGTGGGTTGGGGAAGAATGTTGGTAGGTGGACTGCTTGGTTTAAAGATACCCTGGAGACCACCTTTGGCATAAAAGTAGGATTAGTTCTCATGGACACACTATCCTGATGGAAGATAAGGAAGGGCTGTACTGCCATTAATGCCTGTAATTCAGAAACCCTTCTTGCTGAAGTGATTGCAAGCAGGAAAGCAGTTTTCCAAGATAAGTACTGTAATTCTGCTGTTGCTGCTGGTTCAAAAGGGGGTAGTGTCAATTTTTCTAACACAAAGTTCAGGTCCCATGTAGGCAATGGTGGCTTCCTTGGTGGCTTTACATTTTTAATTCCTCTCAGAAACTGCCTGAGTAGAGGATGAGAAAAGACTGGAGGATCCATGTTGTATTCTGCTGAAATGGCTGATGCGTGGATCTTAAAGGAGGAGTAAGACAGGCCATTGTGGAAAAGCTCTGCTAAATATTCCAGGATGTTAGCTATGTTTGCCAAAGATACATTTTCTCCTTTTGCTGCACTCCAAATGAGGTATCTTTTCCATTTTGCTGAGTAAGTTTTCCTTGTTGAGGGTCTGCGAGCCTCCAAGATAATGTCTTTTACCCTTTGAGATAAATCTGGGTTATTTTGTGTTATGCAATGTTCCAAGCAGCCAGCTGCAGTGTTTTCAAGTTTGGATGCAGGATTTTGAAGTTGTTCTGTGTTAGCAGTAAAGGGACTAGGGGTAGAGGCCATGCGTGTTCCCGAGACATGCTCCTCAGTAGCGGGTACCAATGCTGCCTCGGCCAGTCTGGAGCTATCAAGATGATCCTTGGGTGATCTTCTTTGATCTTCAGTAGCACTTTGTGCATCAAAGGAAGAGGTGGGAATGCATATGCTGTCAGGTTTTCCCAACTGAAGGATAGGGAGTCCACCTTCCAAGCAAGTGGGTGGTATGTCCTTGTGCAGAATTTTTTCAATTGGTGGTTGTGAGGGGATGCGAACAGGTCTATTTCTGGTAGTCCCCATCTCCTTGTAATGGATTTGAAGATGTCGGGACGCAACATCCATTCGTGGGCATCCGTGGTAGTTCTGCTTAAGATGTCTGCTAGTATATTTTCTTTTCCTGGCACAAATATGGCTTGGAGCTGGATGTTAAGGTTCAGGGCCACATTCCAAAGGTCCATTGCCATCCGGCATAGAGGATATGAATGTGTGCCTCCCTGTTTGTTGATATACCACATAACTGTGGTGTTGTCCGTCCTTATCAGCAAATGACCCTGTTGAAGAAACGGTCTGAATGTCTGAATTGCCTGCTTTACTGCCAGCATCTCTTTTTGATTTATGTGTAGGTTCAGTTGGTCTTGTGTCCATAAGCCTTGTATGCACTTGTCCACCATGTGTGCCCCCCAACCGAGGTCTGAGGCATCCGTGGTGATAGTCTGGCTTGGGTGAGGCCTGTGGAAGGGCAGTCCTTTGTTCAATTGACAGGCCTGAGCCCACCACTGGAATTCTTGTTTCAGGCATGGAATTATTGGAATTTGGGTTTCTAGGCTGTGCTTGTGCTGAGACCATAAATTCCTTAGGTACCATTGCAACTTCCTCATATGTAGTCTGGCATGTGGAATCAATATTATGCAGGATGCCATGTAACCCAGGGCTTGCAGGACTTTCCTTGCTGTAAGCTGGGTCTGCGTTGTCAATGCCATGAAATAGAGTGGTAGTTGCTTCTGCTTTTCTGCTGTGAGGAATGCCATTTGGTTTGATGTGTCCAGATCTGCACCCAAAAAAGTTATCCTTTGGGATGGTATCAGCCTTGACTTTTTTATGTTGACTGTGTATCCCAGGGCTTGCAATAGGTGAATAACCTTTCTCAAATCTTTTGTTAATTTGTTTTTGTTCTCCGCTTGTAACAGGCAGTCGTCCAGGTATGGATAAATTTGAATTCCCTGAAGCCTGCAATGAGCAATTACTGATGCCAGGCATTTCGTGAATACTCTGGGCGCAGTAGATAAGCCAAAAGGCGATGCTGAGAATTGATAATACTCTGATCCTGCAAGAAATCTGAGGTATCTTCTGCAATTTGGTCGTATGGGGACGTGCAGGTATGCCTCCTTGAGATCTAGAGTTACCAGCCAAGACTCCTTGCCCAGCATGGAAAGAAGTTGATGTAGTGTCAGCATCTTGAATTTTGGAACAATGAGATATGTGTTTAGAGCGGACAGGTCGAGAATAGGTCTCCACTGATTTTCCTTTCTTGGTACCAGGAAAAGTCTGGAATAAAATCCTTGTCCTGGTTCCATAGACGGTACCTTTTCTATAGCTCTCATCCTTAGCAAGTGGTCTATTTGTTCTAGAGCGTTTGTCTTTTGGTTTGGAGGTAGGTTTGGCATTCCTCTCTTCCTTGGCAGAGTATGGAAGTGAAACCTGTAACCTTTGTCTATTTGTCTGCAAAATCCATTTGTCTCCTGTAATGTAATGCCAGTTTACTGAAAATAAGGCTAGCTTTCTGCCCAAGGGTGCTTCTAGTTGTTCCCTGGTAGGCGGTTTCAGAGCCAAGTCACTGTGATTGTCCTGTAGAAGTGGTAGTGGCTGGATCTGTGGCAGTACTTCTCTGGTTGTTAGGCTGCCACTGACGTCCCCTGTAGGCACCTCTGGATTGACCTCTGCCTCTTGGGCGCCTATTTCTGCCTCTCTGTGCTCTGGTGGTGTCTGGAAAGGACCAATTCTTGGAAGGCCAGTTCCTACTAAACCTCGGAGGCTGGACCTGTAAGAAATCCTTGACTGTCTGGACAGATTTTGCCTTTTCTTCCACCTTCTTTAACACTTGCTGTGCAGGGGAGCCAAACAAACTATGTTTTTCCATGGGAGCATCTAGGAGCTTTGACTTTACATGGTCTGGTAAGGTTTGCTCTTTTAACCATGCATGTCTTCTGATCACTGTACCAGTCATAGCTGATCTAAAGAAAGCCTCCAGTGCATCATAGCCGCATTTTAAGGAATGATTACTGACCTGCTGAGTGTTATGTACCAATTCCTGAAGGGACTTACGGTCTAAAGGTTCAGCAGAGGACAGTTTTTTTAGTTAGCTGATCTAACAAAAATTCCTGATACTGAATCATGTGGAATTGACAGTTTAAGGCCCTAGCCGAAAGCGTAGCAGAAGTATAAACTTTTTTACCCCATCTCTCTAAAGCCCTAGATTCTCTTTCAGAGGGAGGGTTTTGGCAGAGGCAGCTGCTACAGCTTTGGGGCCCTGAGAAATAGTTTCAGGATCTGCAATAGGAGCCTTATACAAGTGATAATGTGTGTCCGGAACCCTGTAGTATCTGTCGGGCTTAGCAGGGGCCGGGGGAAGAGAGTCAGGGGCAGTGCAAGCATCATTAAATGCATCATCCACAACTGTAAGTACTGGAGGAATGGCTAAAGGCCTATGCTGTGGCAAATGTAAAAAGGTCCTAAGCCTTTTCCTAGAGTCTAAAAAATCCTGGCCCTGCCATTGAAATTGTTCTCTCATAGCATGCAATGTTTCCCCAAAAGAAAATTCCTCAGGAGGAGAGGCAGAAGGAAAGGAGTCTTCTGCGTCGGAGTCCTCATATGGAGAGTAAGGGCCTTCTGGAGGATTTGAGTTTTCTGAATCATCAGAGGAGTAATCTGTAGAAACTGGCTCAGGGGGCTCTGCTCTAGGCCTCTTCTCTGGAGGGGGATGAGAGGCCCTGTCAGGGTGAGGCTGGGATCCCCTGATCAAAGAAATAAGATCCTCTGCTAGACTGAGCATTTGAGTACTAGAGCTAGGCCTGTGTGAGGGGGTTTTAGCAGGCATGGTCTTTGAAGATTTAGCTGCTTTAGCCCTAGAAAAAGCCTTAATTGACATGGATGCAGGGGGCCTAGCAGCTCCACGTGCAGGAGTAGATATATCTAAAAGGATAGTATCTGATAAATCCTGAGAACCTGTAAGAGCAGGTGGAATTTCAGCAGCAGATTCAGCCATGCTGGATGAGGCCTCGGTAGTAGGAGGCATGCTTTCGGCCGAAGGAAGAACCGAGGACTCGGTTTCAGCCGAAACTGAGACACTCGCAGTTGGCTTAACCGTGGTTTCGGCCGAAACCGCGGACCGCGAGTGTCGGTCCTTTTCCTTACGCTTTTGCTAATTGTGAAGTCGGAGTCTCCGACGGCATGTTGTAAGCAAAAGCGGAGCCGAAAAACTCCTCTGCAAACTCCGACAGACGTCTAAGTGTCCGTCGGTTGAAGGAAGCACAGGCTAGACAAGCTGCTACGTCGTGGTCTGGGCCTACGCAAGGTAGGCAGTAAGAGTGGAAATCTTTATGAGGTATTTGTTTCCCACAAGTTAAACAGTTATTCACTTTTTCTGACATCGGCTGAGGCAAGAAAGAGTCCCTAACGGGGTACTTAGCTTTTTAGAAGTCTTCGGTAGTAGTAATCTCTGGTTCTGACCGACCGGCACTTGCGAACAGCTTCTGCTTCGGGTGCCACGCGGCAAGAAAGACTGAGGAAAATGGCGTCGGCTGATGCCTTTATACCCAATTGACTGCAGCTATGACGTCGGGTGAAGTGCGACATCAGCCGAGGCCAGACCCAGACTTTGGAATCCGGCCGACCGAAGGGCTGCCTGAGGCAGGACAACCCATTTGTTAGGACTGCAGATGCATCCTTGAAGGACATCATGGCGTCGGCTTGTCAGCTTTGTACTCCTGGCGCTCTGACGTCAAGGAGCATGGCTGAACAGCCGACACCGGACCCAGACTTTGGGATTCTGGCCGACCGAGGACTGCCTGCCGGCAGGGGAGAACCCTACAGTCATGACTGTAACAGTGAAACACGATGAACATCTGCACACAGATCTCTTGGGTAGCCATATTGTACAAAGCCTCACAGTGATGGGAGACTGGGAAATGACAGGTCTCTGTGCACGTTTTACTTGATACAACCTGTTACTACTTGCCTGTGCAAGCAAGAAAATTGGATGTTAGAGATAAGAAACCTCAATATCCACACTTACTCAAATTCGAAGAACTAGGCAGTCCAGTATATGATGCTCAGTTAAATAGAAATGTTATCACCTCCAAAATATTACGAACACTAAAGGATTCATTTTTAATCTTAATTTTTTGCTCCTGTGCTTGCTTACCATACAGCCTCTCCCTCATCTGGGTAACAGTCATTCACTCCTCAGCTCTGGGGCTTCTACATACAATTCTGGCATTGGCACTAAAGGCTTTGCTTAACAGCAAACTCGTCACAGACCTTACTAGTTCCAAGTTTCTGTAAGCATATACCACAACAGAAGGGTTTTAGAACATTCAATCTACCCTGTTATCCAATATTAAAATAAATGAAAATTCAGAAATCAATATATTATACAAGACTTTTCACCACGGCAGTAATTTAATACTAATATATTCAACATTTGGTAATACAAATAATGAAGTGTACCACTCGACCATAGGGAGGACATGCAGACGCCACAGAAGACTGGAGCGCCTTCTGTGTGGGGTCTGCATGTCATCCCAGTGGTCGAGCGATGTCTAAAAACATGCAGGTAGGTGTGTGCGTGAATGGGTGTGCCTTCTTTGAAGGTTGGGTGTCGGGCTGGCAACTTGGCACCATAAATAGCCACTGCCAATCATTAGTGGGCCGGAGTTCCGCTGTGGCGACCCCTAACTGGGAAAAGCCAAAAGACACACACACACACACACACACACACACACACACACAAACACACACACAAACACACACACAAACACACACACAAACACACACACAAACACACACACAAACACACACACAAACACACAGCTTTAGATCCTTGTATACCAATTTTGAGACTGGAGTAAGGGAAGATCTGAGAGATACAGCAAAGTACAACCCCAGAGTTGAGCAACACTGTTGTGAGTGGAAATACAGCCTCCAAAAATCAAAGGATGAAGAGGGCCTTCCCAACAAAATTAATTAAAAGTTTTAACATTCACTATTTACCTGTCAAGTACTTTTGTCATGTACTTTCATTTTTTTTTTGCTTGCTTGGTAAAGAGAAACCGCTGAAACAAAAAAAGGTTGCCCGTTACAGTATACTACATGTTTTGATTCTCAGGAAGTAGTACAGTATTTATTTCATATTTTTTTGAGAGTAAACATTACTGGACTACAAAGGCAATAGTTGCATACAAAATGCAGAACACTGGGAAAAAAAATCTCTCCTCTCACTATGAGCAAGAGATACCTCATACAACAAAGGGATAGAATACAGTTCCTACTTTTGATAGCCCATACACATTACCAACATTATATAATAAGAATAAAGTAATGGTTATATGTATGCTATACAAGACAAATATGTATAATTAAATGCAGGTTGTACATTAGCATTGTTTAGTAAACTTTGCATGCAGCAGTCAGATTAAGGAGGTTTTATAGGAAGCAATATTTTAACATTAGCAAGATTCTGTACAAGTCTTTTAGCCACCATTCTAGATTCGGTGAAGGTGCCGACTTACAAGTAAGTTAATCAGTGTGTGTGGGGGGCAAGTACCAAAACTTACATTCAGGTGCGTTTATCAGCTTGTCACACAAATGAGGCAAACTGCCACAACAGTAATGTGTGGATTAGAATGAGGATCGCTTGTGTGCGTCAATAAAGGATATTGCATTTTTAACTTACTGTGGACTAACTATTTTCTATTTGATCATTTTGTAGCATTTAGTTTACAGTTTTATTTTACAATTCAAATGTTATTAAGTGAACTAATGGTGTAACACAATTTAGGAAGTGAACATCACACCCTCCACACTGCAAGTCAAGTACAAACCTGTCAAGTTTGTAGAAAACTCTGACAAATCAAGCCATTCCATCCTAAAATTATTTGCTTTGGGTGGTCAGTAATGGCACAGATGACAAAGTAGGTAGCTGTGCATCCCTGGGAAAAACTGATGTGCCGTGGCTTCGCTATTTTTGCGTTTCAGACTTTTGGATCCGATATTACATCGTTCAAACTTGTACAAGTTTGACTATGTGATATAGACCCCATTTACATATTCAGACTATGATTTTCCTTACCCAAAATCTTTCGGAAGGCTGCGTACAGATAATTGATGTTTCGGATAATCAATGCTCAGATAGGTTCTCTACCTTAAATTACTTTCTGATACAACTTCTGGAATAAAGGATAGGACAGCTCTCAAAAACGTTATCTTTGTGAAAAAATATATATGAAGAAATTGGAGATGAGGCTTGCAATTCTGAAATATTCCTGGCTGAAGTGATGGCAACCAAAAATAAAGTTCTCCAAGACAGAAAATGTAGGTCTACAGACAAGTCTATCTCAAAAATGGCTCTCTCAAGAGAGTTTTCAGTACAAAACTGAAGCCCAGGTGGGGAAGCAGATATTTTACTGGAGGACACAGAAGCCCTTTCACAAAGGCCTGGCACAGCTTGTGCGAGGAGAAAGAATGTTTGTAAAAAAAACTTTGTGAAAATAAGAAATCAATGCCAGTTGAACCTTAGAGTAACTGGAGCCAGCCTTAAACTGGAAATGAAGCAAAAAAGGGGGTCTATACCTTGTCCAATAGCCCTTATGGAAAATAGTTTCCATTTGTTCTTGCAAAAATGTATGCGTGGATCAATTTTGTGAAGGGGACAGGAAGCAAATCTCACTCTGGAGTAAGGAATGATACTTGGCCATCAAGTGAACTGCACAAACCATGTGTTTAACTTGAGGTTCTGTACGTCTGTAGGAGGGTGTTCAGATGGGCGAGAGAGAGAAGAAAGGGCTGAGTTTAAGAAACCATGGACACTTCTTTAGGCGGGGCATGAAAAAGGGAAACAAAATTTTCCTGGGCCAGAATGAAGCAATGAGGATCACTGCAGATTTGCATGCAGCTGCTTGCTGCAGCAAACTGAAGATAAGCGGACAGGAGGAAAGGCGTATAGACGTCTGTGGAGGTCACGGACAGCCATCAACTCTTGGGGACTGACCCTCTGGGTTTGGGGGTCAGGGAAAAGTAGCTGTACTTGATGTTGGGTGGGGAAAAGTACAGTTGTGTACCTACCATAAATGTAGATGTTAGAGTGTATTCACTGTTGCAGTCATTACACTTGGGTTATCCTGCTGGCAGGCTACCCGCAGTCGGCCTGAATTCCAAAGTCCTGGTCTGGCATCAGTTGCTGTCGCCTCTTCCCTGACGTCAGTGCGCCAGGGGTATAAAAGATGCAGCCAATGCCATTTTCTTCAGTTTTTCTTGCCCCAGATGTCAGGTGCCCCCAAAAGGGTAGGATGTAAAAATTACGATCATAAAAATGCATGCACATAACCTTCATCTACAAGCAAATACACCACGTAGGTTGTATAGAATACATAGGTACAGATAAGTCCCAGCAAAGAAATAAGGGGGATGGTAGGAGGGTAACCTGGACTGCAACAGTGAATACACTCTAAGATCTACATTTATGGTAGGTACACAACTGTACTATGTTCATCGTGTTTCACTGTTGCAGTCATTACACTTGGGTTGAATCCCAAAGCTGAGACTGGGCGGCTGGGCCTAAATAGGAGTTTGGAGTGGCTATGAGGCCCTGCAGAACTGCAGTGGCAAAGCCTGCTCTGGATTTAGAGTAGAGAGGTAAATGGTAGTGCTTTGTAAAAGTGTGCATTGAAGTCCATGTTGCAGCCTCCAAAATATCCTTGGTTGGTACTCTTCTGAGGAAGAAATGGCTGCTGCTCTGGTAGAATGTGGCCTAATGCCCTTGGGCACAGATTTGCCATGTTGTGAATAGCAGAAACGAATGCAGTGGCCTATCCATTTTGAAATAGTCTGCTTTGAAATGGCTTTTCCTTGGGAACCTGCAGCATATGCCACTAAGAGTTGCTCAGTCTTTCTGAAAGCTTTAGTCTTGTCCAAGTAAAAGCGTAGCTGTTTGTGTATGTCCAAAGTATGCAGAAGTCTCTCCCCCTTATTCTGTGGGTTTGGATAAAAGGTAGGCAAACAAATGGTTTGGTTAAGAGCCACGCCGGACACTACCTTGGGCATAAATGTCGGGTTTGTCCTTAGAGAAACCCTGTCCTGATGGAAAATAATAAAAGGTTCCACAGCCATTAGTGCCTGTAACTCTGAGACTCTTCTTGCTGAAGTTATTGCTAGGAGAAGAGCGGTTTTCCATGACAAGTATTTTATCTCTGCTGCATTGGCAGGCTCAAAAGGAGACAGTGTGAGTTTTTCCAAGACAAAATTGAGGTCCCATGTAGGTATTGGAGCTCTCCTTGGAGCGCTTATGTTTTTGGCCCCTCTGAGAAACTGTCTTATCAGTGGATGAGAAAAAATAGGTGGGTCCGTATTGTAATGAGCTGAAGTGACAGAAGCATGGATCTTAATTTGATGAGAAGGATAGGCCTTTGTCCAGCATCTCAGTTAGGTACTGCAAAATCTGAGGAATATTTGGTTCACGCGAGTCAATTCCCTGCGCTTGGTTCCAAGCACAGAATCTCTTCCATTTTTCTGCATAAGATTTTCTGGTGCTGGGCCTCCTGGCCTCCAAAATAACATCCATAACTGATTTAGAGAGAGGTGTATTCGGAATGATTACATTATCAGCCATGCAGACAGATTTAGGGTTCTGAGTTGGCTGTGCAGGATCTGATTGTTCTGTTGGGTCAGCAAATGAGGTATTAGAGCAATGTCCAGGCTGGGCCTTGAGACAAGCTCTTTAGGATTGGGTACCAGTGCTGGCGTGGCCAGGCTGGGGCAATCAGTATCATTTTTGGCTTCTCTTGTCTGACCTTTAGGGGTACCTTGGAGAGGAGGGGCAGAGAAGGGAAGGCATATACTGTAAGGGCTTTCCAGCTGAATGAAAGGGCATCCACTTTCCATGCTTGCTTGTGATAAGTCTGAGTGCAGAATCTCTGTAGCTGGCAGTTGTGAGGGGAAGCGAATAGATCTATGTCTGGGCATCCCCATTTCCCTGTTATCATGTTGAAGATTTGTGGATCCAGTTTCCACTCGTGAGGATCCATGAGGTTTCTGCTTAGTTCGTCTGCCAAAGTATTTGTCTTTCCTGGCAGGAATTGTGCTTCCAGATGTACTTGATAAGTCAATGCTGTGTTCCACAAAGTCATGGCTTGCCTGCAGAGGGGGTAGGAATGTGTGCCCCCTTGCTTGTTTATGTACCACGACTGTAGTATTGTCCATCTTTATCAGTAGTTGTCCTGGATGAAGTAGGTCCTTGAAGGCTGTCAGGGCATTTTGTACAGCTAGCATCTCTTTTTGATCGATATGAAGATGCATTTGGTTTGTGGGTCATGTGCCCTAAATAAATTTTCCTGCCAAGTGCGCCCCCCAGGTATAATCTGATGCATCTGTTCTTAGTGTCTGCCTGGCAGTGGGTAAGGTGAATGGCTGTCCCTTGTTGTGGAGACAGGCCTGTGCCCACCATTGAAATTCCTGTTGCAGGCAGGGAATGAGTGTAATTACTGTTTCCAGGCTGTGGCAATGTTGAGTCCAAACACTTTTTAGAAACCATTGTAGCTTCCTCATATGCAGTCTTGCATATGGAATTAGTAGAATGCAGAATGCCATGTAGCCCAGAGCCTGCAGAATTTTTCTTGCAGATAACTGGGTCTTTGTTGCCATGTCTTTGAAGTAAGAAGTCAGATGCCTTTGTTTGTCTGGCGTGAGATAAGCCATCTGGGCAGTTGCATTTAAGCTTGCACCCAGGAATATCATCTCTTGAGAGGGTACTAGTTTTGATTTCTTTTCGTTTACTGTGTACCCCAGGCAAATTAGCAATCTTTTTACAAACGCCAGATGCTGTAGTAGAATATCTTTGTCCTTTGCTTGAATAAGGCAGTCATCCAAGTAGGGGTGTATGTGAATTCCTCTTTGTCTGCAAAATGCAATTACTGGTGCCCGGCATTTTGTGAAGACCCTGGGCGCAGTAGATAAGCCAAAGGGCAGTGCAGAGAATTCGTACTGCAGTGAGCCAGCTATAAATCTGAGGTATCTTCTGCAAGGTTGTCTGATTGGGACATGCAGGTATGCCTCTTTGAGGTCCAAAGTTACAAGCCAAGCCTTCTTGTCCAGCATGGGCAGAAGCTGCTGTAGAGTCAACATTTTGAATTTTGGGATGTCCAGAAAAGTATTTAAAATAGACAGGTCCAGAATTGGTCTCCAGGCTTTGTCCTTTCTTGGTACTAAGAAAAGTCTTGAGTAAAATCCTTGCCCCTGCTCTTGTTGTGGCACTGGCTGAATAGCCTGTAACAGCGAAATAGAATTCAAGTGTAAGCGAAATAACTACACATATAGACCACACACTTGGAAGGAAATCAGGCTCAGCTCCTGGAAACACCAAACTCTTTAATAATCCACAAGGAGACAAATGACTTCTGAATAGCCCCCAAGTCCATGAGAGATGAAACTTGTTTTTGTGCCTCTTGCCATTGATTGCGTGGCAGGTCTGGCATACCTTTTGCCTTTGGAAGGGTGTGAAAGTGGAACCTGTAGCCCTGAGAGACTACATTTAAGACCCATTTGTCCTGGGTGATCTTGTGCCAGTTTTGTGAAAAAAGTGCTAGCTTTCCCCCCAAGGGTGCTGCCAAAAGTAAGTGCTTGGCATTGGCAGAGGGAAGTCATTGGGACTGTTTTCTATAAGGCTGTGATTTGTCTTCCCCGCTTTTGGAGGTAGAAGCACCCCATTGTTTGGGCCTCTATGAGCCCTGGGGCTGTTGTCTGCCTCTAGGGCATCTGAATCTGCCTCTTTGTGGTCTGTCTGACACTGGAAAGGACCAATTCTTAGAGGGCCAGTTCCTGCTAAATCTGGGTGGCTGTACCTGTAAGAAATCCTTTACTGTCTGCATAGATTTTGCCTTATCCTCCATTTTCTTTAACACCTCCTCTGCCTTAACACCAAACAAAGTATCATGCTGTAATGGAGCAGCCAATATAATTTTGCTTTAACATGATCAGGCAGATTTAGTTCCTTTAACCAAGCATGCTTTCTAATAACAGAACCTGCAACAGCAGCCCTGCACGAAGCCTCCAGTGAATCATAGCCACATTGCAAAGTATGTTTTCCCACTTGTTCAGCTGCATGCAATAAATCCTGCAAATCTTTGTTCTCAGAACATTCAAAATTTGTCACCATTTTTTGTTTTAACAAGGACATTAAGTATTGCTGATATTTAAGCATATGAAACTGACAATTTAAAGCCCTTACAGCCAAGGTAGCAGAAGTGTAAACTTTTTTCCCCCCATCTGTCCAAAGCCCTAGAATCTCTGTCTGAGGGGACTGGGTTTTTGGCAGAAGCAGCATTGACCCCTTTGGGACCCTGAGATAGTTTCTGGGTCAGCAGCAGGGTTTTTGTAAAGAAATTTATGGGAGTCTGGGACCCTGTAGTATCTGTCCGGCTTAACAGGGGCAGGAGGTAAAGAGTCTGGAGACAGGCCAGACTCTGAAAAAAACATCATCTACTATGTCTAGAACAGGTGGAATTGCAAGAGGTCTGTGCTGAGGAAGTAAAAAAGTCTCCAAGTCTTTTCTTAGAATCGGAAAAATCCTGGCTCTCCAAATGGAAATGCTCTCTCATGGTATGCAGGGTTTCCCCAAAAGAATAGTCCTCAGGAAGAGAAGCTGAAGGAATAGAATCTTCAGCATCAGAATCCTCATAGGGAGGAACAGAATATCCCTGATCAGAAGAGGAATCAGAGGAAATGAAAACCTGATCAGAGGAGTCATATTCAGTGTCTTGCCTAGGCCTCTTATCAGGAGGGGGATGGGAACCCCTGATCAAAGTAATTAGGTCTTTGGCCATTTTGAGCATCTGTTTCTTAGGCATAGAAGCCTGTCCTGGAGAATGCTGTACTGGTTTCCTTGTCTTAAAAACTGTTTTAGACTTTTGTCTTGGATGCTGAAGTAGGCTTTACATAAAAGTTGTGTAGGTCTGAAGACACCCTCAGAAGCCGATGCCTGCACAGCGGCTCCAGACCCATCAGAGGGATTAATTTCCGAAGGGCCAATACCTTGAGTATTTAGAGGCCTAGCTGTCTCCACATGGGAGTCAGAGGCGGCCTGTGGCTCTGAGGTAGCGGGAGTCAGGGGCTGCGAAAGCACCTCACTGAGCACCAGCGAACCAGCGACTGGCCTAGAAGTGGCTTAGTAGTCTGTTTTGGACCTCGGATGCTTCTCCTTATCTTTATCCTTGCGTTTTTTTATAAATTCCAGTCGGGTGTTCTGACGGCATTATGTAGGTAAACCTTCTGCCAAAATAAAAGCAAAATCGTACCGACGCTTAATAGTGCGTTGGTTAAATCTAGCACAAAACCGACAACTAGCAATGTTGTGGTCAGGGCCTAGGCAAGGAATACAGTAAGAGTGGAAATCCTTATGAGGTATTTGCTTCCCACAAGAAATACAATTGTTAACTTTTTCTGACATCGGTCTGGAGCAAGAAAAAGGTTTCCCCAATGGGGTACTTAGCTTTATTGAAGACTTCGGATCTGAAATTCGATTTCGAAAATCTCAGGAGTCGGCCGACCGGCACTTGCGAACTGCTTTTGCTTCGGGCACTGCTCAGCAAGAAAGACTGAAGAAAATAGCATCGGCTGCATCTTTTATACCCCTGGCGCACTGACGTCAGGGAAGAGGCGACAGCAACCGATGCCGGACCAGGACTTTGGAATTCAGGCCGACTGCGGGTAGCCTGCCAGCAGGATAACCCCTGCCAGCAGGATAACCCAAGTGTAATGACTGCAACAGTAAAACATGATGAACATCAAAAGGTTCACAAGACTGGGGCCCAGTAGCTGAAGATTTGCTTTGTTACCTGAAGAACTAATAGACCACTCATGAGGCATTAGGACAGACTTGCTAAGCCTGTCCTCTAGGCAGTCTGCTACACCCATTCTGGGTGAAGCTATCAGAAACCGATGCAACGTGATCAAATGCTACACCCTCATGACCCCTCTGCAAACACGGTAGAATTTGACTCCTCCTTGATTGTTTCTATGCCATAGAGCATGCCATGAAAAGTTTAGAAATTCCTGCAATGTGTGAACCAACTAGGGATGTTGATGTGAAGACTTGCCTATATCCACGTTTACGTCCCTTACACCGTTTTTCCCTTGAAATGCACCCCCTTCCAGAGGATGCATTTGTGTAACAGTTGTTGATGGATGTGGAAGAACAAATGGTCTTACCAGACAGCAGCTGAGGAAGTTAACCACTATCTGAGATAAACTCTGTACAATTGGGTTATGTGTATTAGCACAGAGGGGTGATCTGAGAGTTGGTAGCACTAAACTCTTGCAACACCCATTGTAAAATTCTCTTGTAAAAAATGTGAGAGTAATGGATGACTAATACAGATGCCATTAATCCAAAAACTGAGATCCAGTGAAGCTGGTGGAGTAAATTCTTTCAGGAAGAAGACTGACCGTGCAGTGTATTGCATCCAGATGGCACCAAATAAAGGTAATACCTAACTGGTTGAAGCTGAGACTCCCTGTCATTTACAGAAATAGCCAAGCATAGGCATAACTGTAACAAGTGACCTCTGGCTGTTGCAAGCAACTTAGCATTGAGAAGTCAGCTGTAGATACTCCAATCCCTTAAAGTCTCTGGTAGGCTGCGACTACTACCATGCACTTGGTGAACACTTGGAGGCTGTTGTGAGATCTCAACTGAAAATGATGGGCTCTTAGCCAGAAGTACAGAAACTGCCTGGATGCTTTGGCAATCTTGGAGGTCTATACAGCACAATCATTTGCCTTCAAGCAGGGCAAAAAATTCGTGCACAGCAACCCTTACACATCATGAAGACCCCATTTAGAAGTTTAGGCCTCAGAGATCCAGGATGTCCTCGGGTCCCTGCTTTTCTTTGGAGCTAAAGAGCATCTGGAATAGATTCCGGACCTAGGCAAGTAGAAAAAGAACCATCCAGGAGGGTCCTAACAGAAGGCCTTCCCTCTTTGCTGCATTCAGCTGACTGAGTGGAACATTTGACAGCAGTAGAGAGAGAAGGAGGGAGTTGGATACAGGGTATTGAATAGCCTCTGGGTACACTCTCTCTAACCCAAGTCTACTGCATGATGTCCATCCAGTCAGCTGAGTGGAGAAATGAGAAGTCCCCAACTGCCTCTAGAGGCGACTGCTTGCCTACAAATGGGCCCCAAAATCCCTGGTTTTGTGGGCCTCCATGAGCATGATCACAATCCACTGAAGGGTCCACTATTGCCATTGCCAGCCCTGATTGAGGAGTCAAAGGCTTGATGCTGGGGTTTTCCACACCATAGAAACTTGGACCTCTTTTCTTATTACAAGATCTTTGGAGGGGGTCTCAAATAGAACACCTACGGTACAGTCTTACTACCTTCCTGCTTACACCTAATTTAAAGGTGGGTCATTTGTAAAAGTTGCCTTTAAATTGTCTGCAATGTTACAAAGGTGAAGCCAGGCATGACATCTTAAGGAGATGGTAGCTTCCACCACCCTCGCTACTCTATCAGCTTGGTTATGCAACAGCCACACGAGCAGGTTAGTGATATTTAACATACTAACCCCACTTGTGTCTCAACTTGTTTCCTCAACTCTGCATCGAGTGGCTTCTCTAAAGAATCTAAAGCTTGCTCTACTATCTCTTTGGAAGTGGTTCACATTTTGAATAGTTCACACATCCTCAAGACAAAAGTACCAGATGCACAAGAGTACACCCCCATTCTGTGCAATGTTCTAGACTCGTTGCTAGACAGACAGTAGATGCATCATCCAACAGCTCTTGTTTGGTGGCTGTTGCTACAATCATACAGTTAACCAGGGGCTCCTTGGAACAGTGGTGCATAACCTTAGGGTGGATAAAAAAATCTAATCAGGTTTCCAAGGTATGGCCTCCATGCAATCTGGCTCCTGCCATGCCCTCTTGGTGGCAAAGTCTATAAGATGGCTGGCACCACTGAAAAAGTAGTTACAAATTGTTAAGCCTCAAATATAACCTTCCCATCCTGAGGAAAAGGGATCAGTTGGCTATGATACCCCCTCTCTCATCAATGCAAGCATCTCTCCAAAGGTGGCATCTTCTGAAGGAGACTGACTTACATGAGCATGAGGGTTCCCCACAATGTCTGATGTTAAAAGACTCAACAGGGTTGTCTACTTGCCACCTCTTGCACATCTTACTCTTAACAATATAGGGGATAGCTGTTTGGAAGCCTTAGGGAGCTTTCTCTGAAACCCCCCCCCTTTTTTTTCTTTTTATGTTTTCAGTCTTGCCCTGCCCCACGGAGAATTGGAAATTGGGCTGAAGGACTGACTGATGGTGCCAGGGTGTACAGCAGACATAGGTGGAGGATCTGCATGTGTCAAAGTAAGGGAGGCAATCACCCTCTACACAGCCTTGAATGCAGACCCCAAGTCCACTGGCATGAGGTCCCCAGACCTGGAGCTGATACTGTCCCCACCAAAGTAGAAGAAATGGCACCAAGGAGGGAAACCACAAGATTGATGATCTGGAAGGCCTTGAGATGGAAACTGCTGTTAAAGAACTGCAGGCTGATGACAACTCAGTGGACAAGCTCAAATGAATTGGTATCAAAGACCGTACCGAAAATTCAACATTGAGCAAGTGACACATTCTGTCAAAAAAGAATTTGGCATGGTATGAATCAGATGGGAAAATGTCAATGCTGAGATAAAGGTGCTGGTCACTGCTGAACAACCAAGCTCCATTTGACATCTCGGCTGCAAAACTACCAGTGCCACTATTGGAAGAAGAGAATGAAAAGGCACATATGCCCACAACCTCAAAAGAGGCACCCAGATCTTTTCAGAACTGGTGGTCAAGGACACCACATATACAAATGCCATAGATATAGCAAACATGCTGGCTGACAGATTCATGATAACTTCACCTCTCTGTCCCCCATGAGTAAATCAGGACATCCCCAGTACCTGCCCCCTTCCCCATGTATCT